>NC_091985.1:23512177-23836382 GCF_044704955.1 Pristiophorus japonicus
TGGGACCTCATTTTTAGGTACTCCTAGTGGTGGTTCTGGCATGCTCTTCTACACTTCACATTGAACCAGGGTTGGTCTGCTGGCTTGATGGTAATGCTATAGTGAGGAATATGCCGGTCCATGAGGTTACAGATTGTGGTGGAATGCAATTCTGCTGCTGATGATGACCCACAGCACCTCATAGATGCCCTGTTTTAAGCTGCTAGATCTGTTCTGAATCTAGCCCATTTAGCATGGTGGTAGTGCCACACAACAAAATGGAGGGTTTCCTCAGTGTGAAGATGGGACTTCATCTCCACAATGACTGTGTGGTGGTCACTGTTATCAATGCTGTCATGGACAGATGCATCTGTGACAGGTAGATTGGTGAGGTCAAGGTCAAGTAGGTTTTTCCCTCATGTTGGTTCTCTCACCACCGCCACAGGCCCAGTTTGGCAGCAATGTCTTTCAGGACTCGGCCACCTCGGTCAGTAGTATTACTACCAAGCCACTCTTGGTGATGGACATTGAACATTTTGTGCCCTTTTTACCCTCAGTGTTTCTTCCAAGTGGTGTTTAACATGGAGAAGTACTGTTTCATCAGCTGAGGGAGGACGGTAGGGGTAATCAGCAGGAGGTTTCCTTGACCATGCTTGACCTGAAGCCATGAGACTTCATGGGGTCTGGAGTCAATGTTGAGGACACCCAGGGCCACTCCCTCCTGATTGTATACCACTCCGCCGCCACTTCTGGTGAATCTGTCCTGCTGGTGGGACAGGAGATACCCAGGGATGATGATGGTGGAGTCTGGGACATTGGCTGAAAGGTATGATTCTGTGAGTGTGACTAGTCCGTGGGACAGCTCTCCCAATTTTGACACAAGTCCCCTTATATTAGTGAGGAAGACTTTTCTGGGCTGGGTGTCCAAGGTCAATGTCGGGTGTTTTTTTAAATTCTTAATTGTTTCTCGTAGTGCTTTGTTACAACTGAGTGGTTTGCTAGGCTATTGAAGAGGGCAGTTAAGAGACAACCACATTGCTGTGGGTCTGGAGTCACATATAGGTCAGATCAAGTAAGGATGGCAGACTTCCTGATGGATTTTTACGATAATCCATGATCACCATTACTGATGCTAGCTTTATTAGATTTATTTAATTAACTGAATTTAAATTCCCCAGCTGTCGTTGTGGGATTTGAACTCACGTCCTTGATCATTAGTCCAGGCCTCGGAATTACTAGTCCAGTAACATAACCACAATGCTTCTTCTTCACACCTCTCCCTCTTCTTGGTCAATTATTGGCTGGGGAGGCTGCTTTTTTGGGGTGTGTGAAATGAGGAAGGCACATGGATGGAGAGTGGGAAAGCAAGAGGTGCATGCGAGAAAGAAGATAACGTATGAGGATACCAATATCTTGTCACCTTTCAGCCCTGCTGCTGGCCAAGGGCTCAGCCATGCCTCTGCCAAGAATGGCCAGCACCATTTCCTCCAAGGGGATGAGGTGAAGCTAGGAATGGGAGGTGTGCCTCATGTTTGGTACAGATTGCTGGTAGATGAGGGCAGGGTTGTGCAATGAGCAGTGTGTAAGGCTAGTGGTGCAGTTGGTAGGAGATGTCTTTTGAAGATACATTCACTGACCTTGACCACTAGTCTGAGATCATGAAGCTTCTTTGAGCACTAGAGCCAGGTGATGATAGCGATACTGCTGGCAGTGATCTGGCCCCACATTCTTCTTTCCAGAGGGCCTACTGGCTCCTGTGGGTGGAGGACCTCTCTTGCAGTGTTGACCCCCTGCACACAGCTGGAGTACAGCGTGTGAAACCCTTAGTGCCCATTCTGTGGCTTGCTAAGCCATTTGTGTTAGTGCTGAAACACTTAGCTTTTTTTGGGGTGTGTAATGTACTTCAGTTTTAAGAGCTGATAGCTGCCATTTGGGAATTCTTTTAATTTTTTTTCCAGAAGGCAATTGAGCTTTAAAGGGTAAAAACTGCCTATTTTTACATGACTTTAATTTTTTTCATTTCAGAAGCAGTTCCCCTTTAAGGGATCGAACTATTTTCTGAAATGACAACCTTGCTTTAAGAGATAGAATCATAGAAATTTACAGCATGGAAATTTACAGCATTTCGGCCCATCGTGTCCGCACCGGCCGACAAAGAGCTATCCAGCCTAATCCCACTTTCCAGCTCTTGGTCCGTAGCCTTGTAGATTACGGCACTTCAAGTGCATATCCAAGTACTTTTTAAAAAGTGGTGAGGTTTTCTGCCTCTACCACCCTTTCAGGCAGTGAGTTCCAGATTCCCACCACCCACTGGATGAAAACATTTCCCCTCAAATCCTCTCCTACCAATTACTTTAAATCTATGCCCTCTGGTTGTTAACCCCTCTGCCAAGGGAAATAGGTTCAGCCTATCCACTCTATCTAGGCCCCTCAATTTTATACGCCTCAATAAAGGTGTCCCCTCAGCCTCCTCTGTTCCAAAGAAAATAACCCCAGCCTATCCAATCTTTCCTCATAGCTAAAATTCTCGAGATGGCTGTGCTTGCTGTAAGCCATGCTACATTGGGACCTCCAGAATGGCGTTGCATGGTAAGTCTAGCACTGGGCGAATGTTAATGAACCACCAGCGCCACTTTACCGGTCCGACTAGCGCCATCATTTTCAGCGTCTGTTAACTCCAGCCTGCGGTGGCACCGGCAGCTTTTTACCAATGTCGAATTTCTAGACCAAAGTATATTATTTAAAATTTAAAGTCTTCTGAAATTTGTATAGAAATATGAAAAGATTGGATAACTTTGAAGAAAAGAATTCAATTTATGTAATTGACATCCGTAATAACACCAAAACTCCCTAATCTGAGGTTTTCATTTATGGTGCTACATCTTCATTTGCAAATTTAAAATTGTGCTGTTAATTAAGCCATAAGAATGTCACATAACTTTCCTTACGCATAACTCTGCTATTAAATAGATATTGTGAAATATTACTTTACTTCTCACCCAGGAATTTTGTAAGATGTGATATTACTGATTTCACATCCTGATGAACTGGGTCTGAAATAAATGGAACAGGTAATAAATGTTAAGTAAAGCGCAACAGAAACTATGAAATTACTAAAAACACACCAATGTTCAGATGACTCGACTGACAGTCTGTAGCAAACTGACTATATACTTTAGCACAATTAATATCCAGTCTTGCTCACATACATTCATCATGATCCTCTCCACCCCCTTTGCTCTCTCCCTTTGCCTCCTTTCTCCCTCCCTCTTCTATTTGTCTTATCTTTTGTTTCTTTCCTTGCACCATTACCACCCACTTTTTCCTTTCCCCTTGATCCCTTTTGTCATTTAATCTCTCCTACTTTACACCCGATTACAGACCTTCCCTTTTGTTCTTTTCTCCACTCTCCCTGCCTCTTTACTTGCTTAAAACCTGTTACATCTCTAACTTTTTCTGATGAAAGGTCATTGACTTGAAACATTAACTTTGTTTCTCTCTCCACAGTCACTGCCTGCTGAGTATTTCCAGCACTTTCTGTTTTTATTTCAGATTTCCAGCATCCGCAGTAATTCGTAGGTTCTTGTTAGATCCAACATTTATCCAGCAAGCTGGATAGGCTATTGGCTGATTAATATATCCAATGGTACTATGATATTAAGGGCGATTTTAAATTTGCTTGTGGGACTAACCCACTGACGTCCCGTTCTCCTCCCACCTGCTTCTATTTTAAGATGCTCTTCTGAGAAGTGTTGCAAACCAGCTGGGGTTTTCCTTTAAATATGCAGATTAGGTTGCGGCTTTCCTAGCAGGCCAATCTAGAAGGAAGAGAAGTTGGGACCAGAAGAGGTCTTTTGTTTTAACTTTTGTTTTTTACTTTCCTTGTGGGACTTGGAGGAACAGAAATAGGTGCACAGTCCCTTTAAGATAGATCGATTTTTGGAGTCTAGGGGAATAAAGGGATATGGAGATCAGGCGGGAAAGTGGAGTTGAGGTCAATGATCAGCCATGATCTTATTTAATGGTGGAGCAGGCTCGAGGGACAGTAGGGCCTACTCCTGCTCCTATTTCTTATGTTCTTATGTTCTTAAGGGCTGCGCAGCCCATTCAAAATAATGTGCATGCGCGTTTTTTCCTACTTAAAAGCTGGTGAGCCGGCTGTGCTGGGCAGCCACGCAGCTTAAAGGAAACATTTCTTCCTGCGTATGCGTGTCATCTTTTTGGGCAGCATTAGGGTTGCCAACATTCCAGGATTGTCTTGAGTCTCCAGGAATTGAAGATTGATCTCCAGGATACTGTTGCGATCAACCCTGGAGAAAATTCATAGGGTCATTAAAACAAATTGTGTTTTTTTCATTTTCTTTGAACATTTTCGTTTATTAGTTATAAAAATATTAAAGATGGGATAAAGGCTGTTTGATCGAGAGTCCAGGATCATCCATTAGGGTAACGAAGAGTGTGTCTGCTTTTCAATTAGCATGGGAAGGCGGTGCCTGTACTGGATGACATGTCGGGTGACCAATGGCGGGAACGCAGGGGCAGCGCAGTCGGAGGCAAGAGGTCATGTGATGAAATCTCCATCAACTCTAGCCAGCATTGGTACTAGAACAATTCACTTTCCTGACAAAAGTGAAATAGAAGGCTGAAGTGGAACAAAATTACAAAGTCAAATGTAATGATATGCCATACCTTTCTACTCTTAAGTGTTTCTTCAGAGGACAGCCCACATTAATATGTGAAACCTGCAAATGAAATTTTAAAGATTGCGTCACGGACTATTTCTCCTGCTACACTTTTATCTTTGTTGCAATCTTCAAACAAAGGGCTAGGAATGGCTGGTATCATTAGAAAAGTTGGAGAATCAGCACCAGGCACTAATGCTTTAGACTGCACGCAAAATTCATTCTCACTGTTCAAAGAAATGATTGGGGCACCAATTGGTGTTACACTCAGAGTGGACCAATTTTGCATGTAGTCTAATCACAAGTCATCATTGCCACAGGCTTTTCCCAGTTCTTAAAGGGGAGGGTCATTGATGCTGCAAAGCCTCATTCTCAGCATTGCTGGCTGGACAGCTGCCTCAGCAAGCAGCAGTAGGTCAAGGAGAAGGACTACTGAATCAACTGTACTCATGCAGATCCAGACCCCAGGGAGAGAGACCACATTGCGATCAAGCATTGGAGGCGTTGAAGTTTGTTGTGGAGTGAGGGAGGGCAGTGCTCTTCTCAGCATGTGGCAGGAGGCCTTTGCCACAAGTCTTCTGCACCATGTGGAGAGAGGTAGCACAGCATGTCTCGGGTAGCATTGTGGTCCCCAGGACCCCCACACAGTGCAGGATGAAATATAACAACCTCACTCAGATGGTCAGGGTGAGTCAATGCTTCAACAAATGCCACAGTCTTCACACTTTGCCCAAAGCACCACCCTCTAGCACTTGCCCACCAACAGTATCTACCTACCAATACTCACATTCACATCTCACACCTTGCACACAATGACAGCTATTCAACTCTGGCAGGCACATCACCAAACACATTTCCCCACACTCACTCGCACACTATCCTTTCTCTTGCAGACCAAGGTTGCTCTCAACAGAGGGAACAGGAGTGCCAGGCGGGGGACAAGCTGACACCCAATGCAATGCTGTTTTCGCCTGGGCGAGGGGTGATTGCGCCTCCCTGGAAATTGTCTCGGAGGTTTGGGGGGGGGCGATGTGCCGGTAATACCACACTTTGTGACTTGCGCCCTGGGCTGGCACACGCCCAGCAATTATGTCATCACCATGTACAGCGACCCCTTAATGCCCCACGTCAACCCCTTTGCAACCCGTTGGGGAAATTGCCCCATGGGCCACGACAATGGTGTGAAGCTGGCGGACATCAGTCACTGTGGCGCTCCTTAAAGGGGAGGCCCCTTAAAAGCGGACCGCCATGTCTTTTTGTCGGCCAACTCTTCGTCAGCCCGACAATGGTAGCCCTTTCATTGACCGGGCCACCATCATGCAACCTGGCACTCCCGTTATCAGTCATAGGCTGCTGGCCCGATCGATTGACTCCCTGGTGGCCCAGTAGAGGTCATCAAAGGTCCTGCAGAGTGTGCAGCGGTCCTCCCCTTTAAATCATTGAATCATAAAAAATGACAACACAGAAGGAAGACATTTGGCACATCGTGTCCGAGTTGGTTGAAAAATAACTACCCAGCCTAATCCCACCTTCCAGCACTAGATCCGTAGCCCTGTAGGTCACGGTTCTTTAAATGCACATCCAAGTCCTTTTTCAATGTGATGAGTGTTTCTGCCTCTACCATCCTTTCATTCAGTACATTCCAGACTCACACCACCCTCTGGGTCAAGAAATTTTTCATCATCTCCCCTCTAATCCTGCTACCAACTACTTTAAATCTATGCCGCCTGGTTATTGACCCCACTGCTATGGGAAATAGGGCCTTCCTATCCACACCATCTAGGCCGCTCATAATTTTATACACCTCAATTAAATCTCCCCTCAGCCTCCACTGTTCCAAGGAAAACTATTGTATTCCAAACACAAGTTATTGTGTTCCTAACACAGATGAGACTGTACACAGGGAGGTTAAAGTAACAGTGACATCAGTCTTTAATAACACACTCCAGAGTGAGGAACAGGCCTTAGGGGCCGGCTTACATACAGTGCTCCCAAGGGATGCTGGGATCCCTTTGGACTTCAGGGGATGCGCTTCCTGGTGGCGGAACATGGGAGTGCATGCTTTACAGACACACATCATCACTCCCCCCGCAAAGTCAAAGTGAAAACTATTTACAAGGTGAGGCGGTCGGGAGCCTTTCTTTCCCTGGTGGACCGCCTCGGTACAAATGTCTGTTCTGGTGTGTTGGCTGTGCCCTTGCTGGACTGACGTGTTGTTGGCCCTGCAGGGCTGCTGGGTGAGCCTAGCCTTGCTGGGCTGTTGGGCGTGATGGGTTCAATTTCCTGGTCCGGGTTGGTGTCATTGATCCTTTGGGTGTGTGTTGTGGGCTTGAAAAAGGTGGTGTCTGCTGTGGGTTGTTCAGGGCAGTCTGTGAACCGCAGCCTCGTTTGGTCCAGGTGCTTTTTGAAAATGTGTCCATTGTCTAGTTTGACTACAAATACCCTACTCCCTTCTTTAGCTATCACCTTGCCCGCGATCCACTTGGGACCATGTCCATCATTTACCACATACGCAGGGTCATTCAGATCAATTTCCCGTGACTCAGTGGCGCGACCATTGTTTACATTTTGTTGCTGCCGCCTGCTCTCTACCTGATCATGCAGCTTGGGGCGAACCAGCAAGAGTCTGGTTTTAAGTGTCCTTTTCATGAGTAGCTCAGCCGGGGGCACCCCTGTGAGCGAGTGGGGTCTCGTGCGGTAGCTGAGCAGTACTCGGGACAGGCGGGTTTGGAGTGAGCCTTCTGTGATTCGTTTAAAGCTCTGTTTGATGGTTTGTACTGCCCGCTCTGCCTGCCCATTGGAGGCTGGTTTAAACGGGGCCGAGGTGACATGTTTGATCCCATTGCGGGTCATGAATTCTTTAAATTCGGCACTGGTGAAACATGGCCCATTGTCACTGACCAGTATGTCAGGCAGGCCATGGGTGGCAAACATGGCCGTCAGGCTTTCAATGGTGGCGGTGGCAGTGCTTCCCGACATTATTTCACATTCAATCCATTTTGAAAAAGCATCCACCACCACCAAGAACATTTTACCGAGAAATGGTCCCACATAGTCGACATGGATCCTCGACCATGGTCTGGAGGGCCAGGACCACAAACTTAGTGATGCCTCTCTGGGTGCGTTGCTCAACTGAGCACACACGCGGCATTGCCGTACACAGGACTCTAAGTCAGAGTCGATACCAGGCCACCACACGTGGGATCTGGCTATCGCTTTCATCATTACTATACCCAGGTGTGTGCTGTGGAGATCCGAGATGAACGTCTCCCTGCACTTTTTGGGTATCACTACGCGGTTACCCCACAACAGGCAGTCTGCCTGAATGGACAGCTCATCCTTTCGCCGCTGGAACGGCTTGATTAGCTCTTGCATTTCAACAGGGATGCTGGCCCAGCTCCCATGCAGTACACAGATTTTTACTAGGGACAGCAGAGGATCTTGGCTGGTCCAAGTCCTAAGCTGGTGGGCCGTGACGGGTGATTTATCATTTTCAAACACTTCCATGACCATCAAAAAATCTGCGGGCTGCGCCACCATCAACCAGTTTGCAGGCTGCGCCATTTCCAACCCTGTGGTGGGCAATGGTAGCCGACTGAGAGCATCCGCACATTTCTCGGTGCCTGGCCAGTGGCGGATGATATAATTATACGCTGATAGCGCGAGTGCCCATCTTTGTATGCGGGCTGAGGCATTAGTATTTATTCCCTTGTTTTCAGCGAACAGGGATATGAGGGATTTGTGATTGGTTTCCAGTTTAAATTTGAGGCCAAACAGGTACTGATGCATTTTCTTTACCCCGAACACACACGCTAATGCCTCTTTCTCAATCATGCTGTAGGCCCTCTCGACCTTAAACAAGCTCCTGGAGGCATAGGCGACAGGTTGCAACTTCCCCACAACATTAGCTTGTTGTAATACACACCTGACTCCGTACGACACATCACATGCTCGCACAAGTCTTTTACACGGGTTATACAATACAAGCAGCTTATTGGAGCATAAAATGTTTCTGGCTTTCTCAAAAGCAATTACTTGTTTTTTTTCCCCATACCCAGTTCTCACCTTTACGCAATAACACATGTAGGGGCTCTAAAAGGGTGCTTAGCCCTGGTAGGAAGTTACCAAAATAGTTGAGGAGTCCCAGGAACGACCGCAGCTCCGTGACGTTCTGTGGCCTGGGCGCGTTCCTGATAGCCTCTGTCTTGGCGTCTGTGGGCCGAATGCCGTCCACAGCGATCTTTCTCCCCAAAAACTCTACTTCTGTTGCCTTGAAAACACATTTCGACCTCTTCAGCCACAGCCCTATGCGATCCAGTCACGAGGACCTCCTCCAGGTTTTGTAGGTGCTCGACGGTGTCCTGACCCGTGACCAATATGTCGTCCTGAAAAACCACCGAGTGTGGTACCGACTTGAGTAGGCTCTCCATGTTTCTCTGGAAGATCGCTGCAGCTGACTGAATTCCAAACAGGCATCTGTTGTAGATGAACAGTCACTTGTGCGTGTTGATGCAGGTGAGGCCCTTCGAAGACTCCTCCAGCTCCTGCGTCATGTAGGCCGAAGTCAGGTTGAGCTTGTTGAACGTTTTGCCTCCTGCCAACGTAGCAAATAGATCGTCTGCCTTCGGTAGTGGGTATTGGTCCTGTCGTGAGAAACGATTAATAATTACTTCATAATCACCGCAAATCCTGACCGTGCCATCACTTTTGAGTACTGGAACAATCGGGCTGGCCCACTCGCTGAATTCCACTAGGGAGATGATGCCCTAGCGTTGCAGCATGTCAAGCTCGATTTCCACTCTCTCCCTCATCATGTGAGGTACTGTTCGCGCCTTGTGGTGAATGGGTTGTGCCTGTGGGACCATGTAGATCCGCACCTTTGCCCCGGAAAAGTTTCCAATGCCTGGCTCAAAAAGGGAAGGAAATTTTCTAAGAACCTGGGTACATGAGGCCTCATCAACATGTGATGGCGCTCGGAGGTCATCCCAGTTCCAATGGATTTTGCCCAGCTAGCTCCTTCCAAGCAGTGTGGGGCCATCGCCCGGGACAATCCAGAGTTGCAGTTCGTGCACCGTGCCCTCATAGGTGACCTTGACCATGTGGCTGCCCATGACAGTGATGAGCTCTTTGGTGTATGTTCTCAGTTTCCTATGGATGGGGCTCAGGGCTGGTCTGAGAGCCTTATTGCACCACAGTCTCTCAAACATCTTTTTACTCATGATGGATTGGCTAGCGCCAGTGTCCAGTTCCATGGCTACGGGTAAGCCATTCAATTTTACATTTAGCATTATAGGTGGACATTTCGTCAAACGTGTGCATCGAAAATGTGTACTTCAGCATCTGCCTCCTCTCTCTGAGACTCGAAATTGCTTTGATCCACCATGAACCGATATTCCTCTGCCACGTGATGGTTAGCAGATTTTGCAGAGCTTGCAGCTCATTTGCAAGCTCGTTGGAGGTGCCCCATTGTTCCACAGCTCTTGCAAACATACCCTTTGAAGCGGCATGACTAGGCTGAATGGAAGCCTCCACAACGCCAACAAGGTGTGAATTGCCTTGCATTCATCTTTTGTTGCGGACTCTGAGTCATCTGGGTCACCTGAGGCCTGCTGGCAGTTGCAGACTCATGGTTTCTGCCCTGTACATTTCTGCTTGCAAACACAGTTCCAGTTAATTTATGAACATTGCTAGCACTTGTGTGCTGAGAGATTTGTTTGGTGTTATCACTGGTGGACATAAACACTTGTGCTATCGCAATGGCCTTACTGAGGGTCGGTGTCTCTACAGTCAAAAGTTTTCGTGCGATGGTCTCGTGGCCAATGCCCAGTAAAAAAAATGACTCTGAGCATCTTCTCCAGGTAGCCATCAAACTCATTGTCCTGCAAGTCGCCTTAGCTCGGCGACGTAGCTCGCCACTTCCTGACCTTCAGATCGCTGGCACATGTTGAACCGATACCTCGCCATCAGCATGCTCTCCCTCGGGTTAAGATGCTCCCGAACCAGTGTACACAGCTCCTCATACGACTTATCTGTGGGTTTCACCGGAGCCAGAAGATTCTTCATGAGGCTGTAGGTCGGTGCCCCGCAGACCGTGAGGAGGATCGCTCTCCTTTTTGCAGTGCTTCCTTCTCCGTCCAGCTCGTTGGCTACAAAGTACTGGTCTAGCCATTCGACATAGGCTTCCCAGGCCTCATCCTCCGAGAACTTCTCCAGGATGCCCACAGTTTGCTGCATCTTTGCGTTGGATTCGTATACTCGTCGCCAGTTATTGTGCTCCTAACACAGATGAGACTGCACACAGGGAGGTTAAAGTAACAGTGACCTCAGTCTTTAATAAGACACTCCAAAGTGAGGAACAGGCCTTGGGGGCCGGCTTATGTATAGTGCTCCCAAGGGATGCTGGGATCCCTTGGGACTTCAGGGGATGCGCTCCCTGGTGGCGGAACATGGGAGTTCATGCTTTACAGATACACAACAAAAACAACCCGAGCTTATCCGATCTTTCCTCATAGCTGAAGTTTTCCAGTCCTGGCAACATCCTCGTAAATCTCTGCACCCTCTCGTGCAATCACATCCTTCTTGTAATGTGGTGACCAGAACTGCACACTGTACTCAAGCTGTGGCCTAACTAATGTTGTATACAGTTTTAGCATAACTTCCCTGCTCTTGTATTCTATGCCTCGGCTAATAAAGGAAAGCATTCCATATGCCCTTTTCACGACTTTATCGACCAGTCCTGCTACCTTTAAGGATCTGTGGACAAATACTCCAAGGTTCCTCTGTTCTTCCACATTGCTCAGTATCCTCCTATTTATTGTGTACTCCCTTGCCTTGTTGCCCTTCCCCAAATGCAGTACCTCACACTTTTCCAGATTGAATTCCATTTGCCACTTTTCTGCCCAACAGACTAGTTCATCGATATTTTCCTGCAGTCTAGAGAGTTGTATCCTTTTTGTATCATCTGCAAATTTCTTTATCATGCCCCCTACATTTAAGTCTCGCATAGCGCTGCAATCCGGAGCGTGCGCAGGCCACTCCGGGAGTGCCCCTCCAAGGATGCAGAGCGCATGACAAAGCCCTGGCCTGGATGTTTACCGCCTTCGCTCAGTGCACGGGGCAATTTTGGACGCTAAATTTAAAAGCAACAAGAGAAATGTCAAGGCTCTAGAGCAGAGTTTGCGGTAAAAATAAACAGAGTGGGTCAAGAAGGCAGAGAGGCAGTAACAAAGGTAATTATCATCATCATAGGTGGTCCCTCGAACGAGGATGACTCACTTTCACAGATGTTTGAATGAAGGACCCGATATTCTAGTCCTGAACTCCAATTGAAGGGGTGGAAGATGCCTGTGCGTGGATTTTTTTTAAACGTGTGGTGACTGTTGCACATCAGCCACCACACGGGCTTGACAGAGCTAGGCCTTTATCCAGTGGCAAGGGTTAACCAGGACGACTGGAGACCTGCTCTGCTGCACGGACGTAGTGCGCGCACATATCGCAGTGTGGGCTGGCCATGCTGCCCCTGGGTCCTCGGTTCTTCTGGGCCCCATACCCTCATTTGCGCAGCTCTGCCACAATCTCACACCGCTCTTTGCCACGATCCCTCACCGTTCCTCCGCCACAAAAACATTCGCCGCACGTCCACCACGATCTCTCACTGATCCTCCGCCATGAATGGGGCGTGGGCAGGAACATCGGCGGGGCCCATGTGCAGCAGAGGAGTGGGAAGGTCGGGGCAGATGAGCAGCGAGAGATCGTGGGGGAGGAGCAGTGAGAGTGAACAAAGGTAATAGTGCATCAGTGACGAAGGTGACATCAGGAAAAATAGAAAAAAGTCAAAGCGAAAGGCGCTATATCTGCGCAAAGCATTCGCAACAAAATCGATGAATTAATAGCGCAGATAGAAATGAATAGGTTTGATCAAATAGCAATTACGGAGACGTGGTTGCAAAGTAACCACATTCCAGGATATTTAAATTGGAAAAAGAGGTGGGTCAGCCCCGATAATAAAGGATGGGATGAAAACAGTAGAGAAAGTATCTTAGCTCGGAAAATCAAGGAGTAGAATCAGTTTGGGTGGAGCTAAGTAAGAGCAAGAGGCAGAAAACTTTGGTGGGAGTTGTTTATGGGTGATGTAAGTAGAGTAGAAATCAGGAAATTAGACGTGCATTAACAAGGGTAATACAGTAATCATTTACATATAGGCTGGGCAAATCAAAGTTGCAGTAATAATGTGGAGGACGAATTCATGGAATGTAAACAAGATGGTTTTCTAGATCACTATGTTGAGGAACTAACGAGGGAACAGGATGTGGGTCATTGGCCATGCAGGAGGCGGCATTGCAAGGGAAGTCCTAAACCATCTCATAGAAACATAGAAACATAGAAAATAGTTGCAGGAGTAGGCCATTCGGCCCTTCGAGCCTGCACCATCATTCAATAAGATCATGGCTGATCATTCACTCAGTACCCCTTTCCTGCTTTCTCTCCATACCCCTTGATCCCTTTAGCCGTAAGGGCCACATCTAACTCCCTCTTGAATATATCCAATGAACTGGCATCAACAACTCTCTGCGGTAGGGAATTCCACAGGTTAACAACTCTCTGAGTGAAGAAGTTTCTTCTCATCTCAGTCCTAAATGGCTTACCCCTTATCCTTAGACTCTGTCCCCTGGTTCTGGACTTCCCCAACATCGGAAACATTCTTCCTGCATCTAACATGTCCAGTCCCATCAGAATTTTATATGTTTCTATGGGATCCCCTCTCATTCTTCTAAACTCCAGTTGATCTAGTCTTTCCTCATATGTCAGTCCTGCCATCCCGGGAATCAGTTTGCTGAACCTTCGCTGCACTCCCTCAATAGCAAGAACATCCTTCATCAGATTAGGAGACCAAAACTGAACACAATATTACAGGTGAGGCCTCACCAAGGCCCTGTACAACTGCAGCAAGACCTCCCTGCTCCTATACTCAAATCCCCTAGCTATGAAGGCCAACATACCATTTGCCTCCTTCATTGCCTGCTGTACCTGCATGCCCACTTTCAATGACTGATGCACCATGACACCCAGGTCTTGTTGCACCTCCCCTTTTCCTAATCTGCCACCATTCAGATAATATTCTGCCTTCGTGTTTTTGCCTCATAAGAACATAAGAACATAAGAATTAGGAACAGGAGTAGGCCATCTAGCCCCTCGAGCCTGCTCCGCCATTCAACAAGATCATGGCTGATCTGGCCGTGGACTCATCTCCACTTACCCGCCCACTCCCCGTAACCCTTAATTCCCTTATTGGTTAAAAATCTATCTGTGTCTTGAATACATTCAATGAGCTAGCCTCAACTGCTTCCTTGGGCAGAGAATTCCACAGATTCACAACCCTCTGGGAGAAAAAATTCCTTCTCAACTCGGTTTTAAATTGGCTCCCCCGTATTTTGAGGCTGTGCCCCCTAGTTCTAGTCTCCCCGACCAGTGGAAACAAGCTCTTCGCCTCTATCTTGTCTATCACTTTCATTATTTTAAATGTTTCTATAAGATCACCCCTCATCCTTCTGAACTCCAACGAGTAAAGACCCAGTCTACTCAATCTATCATCATAAGGTAACCCCTCATCTCCGGAATCAGCCTAGTGAATCGTCTCTGTACCCCCTCCAAAGCCAGTATATCCTTCCTTAAGTAAGGTGACCAAAACTGCACGCAGTACTCCAGGTGCGGCCTTACCAATACCCTATACAGTTGCAGCAGGACCTCTCTGCTTTTGTACTCCATCCCTCTCGCAATGAAGGCCAACATTCCATTCACCTTCCTGATTACCTGCTGCACCTGCAAACCAACTTTTTGGGATTCATGCACAAGGACCCCCAGGTCCCTCTGCAACTCAGCATGTTGTAATTTCTCCCCATTCAAATAATATTCCCTTTTACTGTTTTTTTTTCCCCAAGGTGGATGACCTCGCACTTTCCGACATTGTATTCCATCTGCCAAACCTTAGCCCATTCGCTTAACCTATCCAAATCTCTTTGCAGCCTCTCTGTGTCCTCTACGCAACCCGCTTTCCCACTAATCTTTGTGTCATCTGCAAATTTTGTTACACTACACTCTGTCCCCTCTTCCAGGTCATCTATGTATATTGTGGTCCCAGCACCTGTGGCACACCACTAACCACCGATTTCCAACCTGAAAAGGACCCATTTATCCCGACTCTCTGCTTTCTGTTCGCCAGACAATTCTCTATCCATGCTAATACATTTCCTCTGACTCCGCGTACCTCTATTTTCTGCAGTAACCTTTTGTGTGGCACCTTATCGAATGCCTTTTGGAAATCTAAATACACCACATCCATCGGTACACCTCTATCCACCATGCTCGTTATATTCTTAAAGAATTCCAGTAAATTAGTTAAACATGATTTCCCCTTCATGAATCCATGCTGCGTCTGCTTGATTGCACTATTCCTATCTAGATGTCCCACTCTTTCTTCCTTAATGATAGTTTCAAGCATTTTCCCCATGACAGATGTTAAACTAACCGGCCTATAGTTACCTGCCTCATATTTATCCACATTATACTGCATCTGCCATGCATTTGCCCACTCACTTAACCTGTCCAAGTCACCCTGCAGCATCTGAGCGTCCTCCTCACAACTCACACTGCCACCCAGCTTAGTGTCATCTGCAAACTTGGAGATATTACACTCAATTCCTTCAACAAAATCACTAATGTATATAGTAAATAGCTGGGGTCCCAGCACTGAGCCCTGTGGCACCCCACTAGTCACTGCCTGCCATTCTGAAAAGGACCCGTTTATCCCGACTCTCTGCTTCCTGTCTGCCAACCAGTTCTCTGTCCACGTCAGTACATTACCCCCAATACTATGTGTTTTGATCTTGCACACCAATCTCTTGTGTGGGACCTTGTCAAAAGCCTTTTGAAAGTCCAAATACACCACACCCACTGGTTCTCCCTTGTCCACTCTACTAGTTACATCCTCAAAAAATTCCAGAAGATTTGTCAAGCATGATTTCCCTTTCTTAAATCCAAACTGACTTGGACCGATCCTGTCATTGCTTTCCAAATACGCTATTTAATCTTTAATAATTGATTCCAACATTTTCCCCACTACTGATGTCAGGCTAAGCGGTCTATAATTACCTATTTTCTCTCTCCCTCATTTTTTAAAAAGTGGTGTTACATTAGCTACCCTCCAGTCCATAGCAACTGATCCAGAGTCAATAGAATGTTGGAAAATGATCACCAATGCATCCACTATTTCTCGGGTCACTTCCTTAAGTATTCTGGGATGCAGACTATCAGGCCCTGGGGATTTATCTGCCTTCAATCCGCTCAATTTCCCAAACTCAATTTCCCGCCTAATAAAGATTTCCTTCAGTTCCTCCTTTTCACTAGCCCCTCGGTCCCCTAGTATTTATGGAAGGTTATTTGTGTCTTCCTTCATGAAAACAGAACCAAAGTATTTGTTCAAATGGTCTGCCATTTCTTTGTTCCCCATTATAAATTCACCATAATATGATAGAATTTTATGTTAAGTTTGAAAGTGATTCATTTAAATCTGAAACTAGGGTGTTAAATCTAAACAAAGCAAACTACGTAGTTATGAGAGGCGAGATGGCAAAGGTAGATTGGGAAACTACATTAAAAGGTATGACGGTAGGCGAGCAATGGCTAGTATTTAAAGAATTAATACATAATTTACAACAAATATACATTCCTTTAAGGCACAAAATCCCCACAGGAAAAGTGGTCCAACGGTTGAAAATAGCATTTTCTCAAAGGAAGAGGCTTATAATGTTGCCAAAAAGAGCAGTGAGCCTGAGGATTTGTTGGAATTTGGAATTCAGCAAAGGTGGATCAAGTAAAGGAAGTTAGAATATGAGAGTAAACTAGTGAGAGACAGAAACACACCATAAAGGCTTCTATAAGTATGTAAAAAGGAAAAGATTAGCTAAAGTAAATGTGGGTCCCTTACAGGCTGAGACAGAAGAAATTATAATGGGGAATAAGGAAATGGAAGAGAAATGAAACAAATACTTTGTATCTGTCTTCACGGAAGAAGACGCAAATAATCTCCAAGAAATAGGGGAGAAACAAAAGGTATTGCGAGAATGAGGAACTAAGAGAAATTAGTATGAGTAAAAAATGTACTGGAGAAATTAAAGGGACAGAAAGCTGGTACATTCCCTGGACCTGATGGCCGACATCCTAAGGTTTTGAAAGAGGTGGCTATAAAGATAACGGATGCATTGGTTGTTATCTTCCAAAATTCCATAGATGCTAGAAAGGTTCCCAAGGATTGGAAGGTAGAGAAATATGAAATTATCCAATTTGGCAGGAAAAATAGGAAAGCAGAGTATTTTTTAAATGGAGAGAGATTGGGAATGTTGGTGTTCAGAGGGACCTAGGTGTCCTTGTACACGGATCATTGAAAGTTAACATGCAGGTACAGCAAGCAATTAAGAAAGCAAATGGTATGTTGGTCTTTATTACAAGAGGATTTGAGTATAAGAGTAAAGACTTCTTACTGCAATGATATAAGGCCCTGGTGAGACCACACCTGAAGTATTGTGTACAGTTTTGGTCGCCTTCTATCCCCTAGGGGAAATCATGTTTAACTAATTTACTGGAATTGTTTGAGGATATAACGAGCATGGTGGATAGAGGTGTACCGATGGATGTGGTGTATTTAGATTTCCAAAAGGCATTCGATAAGGTGCCACACAAAAGATTACTGCAGAAGATAAGGTACGCAGAGTCAGAGGAAATGTATTAGCATGGATAGAGAATTGGCTGGCTAACAGAAAGCAGAGAGTTGGGATAAATGGGTCCTTTTCGGGTTGGAAATCGGTGGTTAGTGGTGTGCCACAGGGACCACAACTGTTTACAATATACATAGATGACCTGGAAGAGGGGACAGAGTGTAGTGTAACAAAATTTGCAGATGTCACAAAGATTAGTGGGAAAGCGGTATGTGTCGAGGAGAGATATAGATAGGTTAAGCGAATGGGCTAAGGTTTGACAGATGGAATACAATGTCGGAAAAAGTGAGGTCATCCACCTTGGGGAAAAAAAACAGTAAAAGGGAATATTATTTGAATGGGGAGAAATTACAACATGCTGCAGTGCAGAGGGACCTGGGGGTCCTTGTGCATGAATCCCAAAAAGTTAGTTTGCAGATGCAGCAGGTAATCAGGAAGGCAAATGAAATGTTGGCCTTCATTGCGAGAGGGATGGAGTATAAAAGCAGAGAGGTCCTGCTGCAACTGTACAGGGTATTGATGAGTCCGCACCTGGAGTACTGCGTGCAGTTTTGGTCACCTTACTTAAGGAAGGATATACTAGCTTTGGAGGGGGTACAGAGACGATTCACGAGGCTGATTCCGGAGTTGAGGGGGTTACCTTATGATGATAGATTGAGTAGACTGGGTCTTTACTCCATTGGAGTTCAGAAGGATGAGGGGTGATCTTATAGAAACATTTAAAATAATGAAAGGGATAGACAAGATAGAGGGAGAGAGGTTGTTTCCATTGGTCGGGGAGACTAGAACTAGGGGGCACAGCCTCAAAATACGGGGAAGCCAATTTAAAACCGAGTTGAGAAGGAATTTCTTCTCCCAGAGGGTTGTGAATCTGTGGAATTCTCTGCCCAGGGAAGCAGTTGAGGCTAGCTCATTGAATGTATTCAAATCACAGAAAGATAGATTTTTAACCAATAAGGGAATTAAGGGTTATGGGGAGCAGGCGGGTAAGTGGAGCTGAGTCCACAGCCAGATCAGCCATGATCTTGTTGAGTGGAGGAGCAGGCTCGAGGGGCTAGATGGCCTACTCCTGTTCCTAATTCTTATGTTCTTATGTTTGTTCTTTACCTAAGGAAGGATATACTTGCCAATGAAGGTTCACCAGACTAATTCCTGGGAAAGAGGGCATTGTCCTGTGAGGAGAGATTGAGTAGACTTGGCCTATATTCTCTAGAATTTAGAAGAATGAGCGGTGATCTCATTGAAACATACAAAATTGTTATAGGGTAGATCAGGGATGACGTTTCCCCTGGTTGGGGAGTCTAGAACCAGGCATCACAGCCTCAGAATGAGGGTCAGCCATTTAGAACTGATATGTGGAGAAATTTCCTGACTCAGAGGGTGAATCTTTGGAATTCTCTACCCCAGAGGGCTGTGGATGCTCAGTCGTTGAGCATATTCAAGACAGAGATCGATAGATTTTTGGATATTAAGGGAATCAAGGGATATGGGGTTCGCGCAGGCAAGTGGAATTGAGGTAGATCAGCCATGATCTTATTGAATGACGGAGCAGGTTCGAGGGGCCGAATGGCCTACTCCTGTTCGTATTTCTTATGTTCTCCCTTCCTGCCCCCTTCCCCTCACCTTAACCCAACTCTTGTGCCTTTATGCTTTCAGATAATCAGCAAGCACCTGAGCAGCCTGTCCCTGAGGGAACCGTGGAGAGCGAGGCGGGAGACGAGGAGGAAAAGCACATCGTGTCACTGTATGTCTCACCTAGAGTCACCAACTCAGATACTGACACTACGTGTTCTTCAGAGGCTAGGATAGTAGTGGGATCTGCACAGGGTGAGACACTGGGGCTGAGTGGGCTGCAGGAAGGCCAGGGG
This sequence comes from Pristiophorus japonicus, assembly GCF_044704955.1. Lineage (NCBI taxonomy): Eukaryota > Metazoa > Chordata > Chondrichthyes > Pristiophoridae > Pristiophorus > Pristiophorus japonicus. Next base: position 23,531,477 of record NC_091985.1, read on the forward strand.
GGAAGAGTAGCTCGGGAACCAGCACCCCAGAGGGCGAGTTTGCGTGCGGGTTCTGCTGCACAGGACTCAGATGAAGACCTCAATGGAGAGGTGTTAAGAAGGGTGTTGGGTGTGCCCACGGAGATGATAGGTGCAATGGCAAGGGTGCCCAAGAGCCTCTCGGCAATGATAAGGTGCATGGAGGAATCCATCTCCAACATTGTACAAATCTCTGCTTACACCAAGGAGCCCATCATTTCCAGTCTGCAAAGGATGGTAGACTCCCAGAGAAGCCATGGCAACCCAGACCTGATGATGCACATAATGGGCGATCTGGCAGCTTCCATTGCAGCACAGGCAGAAGCGACTCAACATTTTAGTGCTGTAATGCAGTCCATGCTTGGTGGCATCCAATCTCAGACTGATCTCATGCCACCCAAGCTCTGACAGCTGCCATTGTGGCTGGGTCTACCACCGTCAACCAGGGCTTTCACAGTGTCGAAGCAGGCCAGCAATCTGTGCTCCAACAGATTGCCAGGGATGCTGAGGTGCTGCCCCAGGGGAGTGTCAGTGGGTCAGTGGAGCAGGAACCCGTTCTCCTCTTCAGGATGATAGCATTCCTGCTTCTGCCACTCCACCATTGTCTTTGTCGTTGCCAGTCATCCAGTCAGCCCAGAGTGCTGCCGCCCATGCCGAGGTGGTGGAGTCTACAGCTGGGCCTTCTAGGTCCAGAGCTGGTCAAGACGTCCTTCAAGGCTATCTGAAGTCCCCTGCATGGATACACAGTAGCCTTCTACCAGCCCTGCTGCAGCTACTGGGCCAACATTTTGTAGGAGCACTAGAGTCGGCAAAGGCACAGTAGTGAAAGGCACTAAGACATTTCACAAGGGTCAATATTTTTGGTGCAAATATATGTTCATTAATTCTTGCTAAATTTATTCATTCTGGTGGATTCTTTTGTGGTGTGTCTCATTTCAGCTTTGCGCTCTGATATGGACTGTGACAGGGATGGAATGATGGGGATGTGGTGAGCAAGTCTCATGAGACGATCACGGACCGCCCTTCCAGAAGCTCGATGGAGTGACTGCCCCTCCCTCGCTCCTGTTCCTTCTCCACGTCATCTTCCTCCTCGCAAAAAGCAAAAAGGGCCAAATTACAGCAAAGTGTGTTAAAAAGACAAGCCTGAAGGCTCTGTATCTCAATGCGAGGAGTATTCGGAACAAGGTGGATGAATTAACTGTGCACATAGCAGTTAACGGATATGATGTAGCTGGAATCACGGAGACATGGCTCCAGGGTGACAATGGCTGGGAACTCAACATCCAAGGGTATTCAACATTTAGGAAGGATAGACAGAAAGGAAAAGGAGGTGGGGTGGCGTTACTGGTTAAGGGGGAAAGTAATGCAATAGTAAGAAAGGACATTAGCTTGGATGATGTGGAATCGGTATGGGTGGAGCTACGGAATACCAAAGGGAGTTGTGTACAGACCACCAAACACTAGTAGTGAGGTTGGGGACAGCATCAAACAAGACATTAGGGATGCGTGCAATAAAGGTACAGCAGTTATCATGGGTGACTTTAATCTACATATAGATTGGGCTAACCTAACTGGTAGCAATGCGGTGGAGGAGGATTTCCTGGAGTGTATTAGGAATGGTTTTCTAGACCAATATGTCAAGGAACCAACTAGAGGGCTGGCCATCCTAGACTGGGTGATGTGTAATGAGAAAGGACTAATTAGCAACCTTGTTGGGCAACGCCCCTTGGGGAAGAGTGACCATAATATGATAGAATTCTTTATTAAGATGAAAGGTGACACAGTTAATTCAGAAACTAGAATCCTGAACTTAAGGAACGGTAACTTTGATGGTATGAGACATGAATTGGCTAGAATAGACTGGCAAGTGATATTTAAAGGGTTGACGGTGGATAGGCAATGGCAAACATTTAAAGATCACATGATGAACTTCAACAATTGTAGATCCCTGTCTGGAGTAAAAATAAAATGGGGAAGGTGGCTCGTTAAATCCAAGGAAGAGGCATATAAATTGGCCAGAAAAAGCAGAAAACCTGAGGACTGGGAGAATTTTGTAATGCAGCAGAGGAGGACAAAGGGTTTAATTCAGAGGGGGAAAATAGAGTATGAGAGGAAGCTTGCTGGAAACATAAAAACTGACTGCAAAAGCTTCGATAGATATGTGAAAAGAAAAAGATTAGTGAAAATAAACATAGGTCCCTTGCAGTCAGATTCAGGTGAATTTATAATGGGGAACAAAGAAATGGCGGACCAGTTAAAAAAGTACTGTGGTTTTGTCTTCACGAAGGAAGACACAAATAACCTTCCGGAAATACTAGGGGATCGAGGGTCTAGTGAGAAGGAGGAACTGAAGGAAATCCTTATTAGGCGGGAAATGGTGTTAGGGAAATTGATGGGATTGAAGGCCGATAAATCCCCGGGGCTCTACATCCCAGAGTGCTTAAGGAAGTAGCCCTAGAAATAGTGGATGCATTGGTGATCATTTTCCCACAGTCTATCGACTCTGGATCAGTTCCTATGGACTGGAGGGTAGCTAATGGAACACCACTTTTTAAAGAAGGAGGGAGAGAGAAAATGGGTAATTATAGACCGGTTAGCCTGACATTGTAGTGGGGAAAATGTTGGAATCAATTATTATTAAAGATGAAATAGCAGGACATTTGGAAAGTAGTGACGAGATCGGCCCAAATCAACATGGATTTATGAAAGGGAAATCCTGCTTGACAAATCTTCTAGAATTTTTTGAGGATGTAACTAGTAGAGTGGACAAGGGAGAACCAGTGGATGTGGTGTATTTGGACTTTCAAAAGGCTTTTGACAAGGTCCCACACAAGAGATTGGTGTGCAAAATTAAAGCACATGGTATTGGGGGTAATGTACTGACATGGATAGAGAACTGGTTGGCAGACAGGAAGCAGAGAGTCGGGATAAACGGGTCATTTTCAGAATGGCAGGCAGTGACTAGTGGGGTGCCGCAGGGCTTAGTGCTGGGACCCCAGCTTTTTACGATATACATTAATGATTTTGTTGAAGGAATTGAGTGTAATATCTCCAAGTTTGCAGATGACACTAAGCAGTGTGAGCTGTGAGGAGGACGCTAAAAGGCTGCAGGGTGACTTGGACATGTTAGGTAAGTGGGCAAACTCATGGCAGATGCAGTATAATGTGGATAAATGTGAGGTTATGCACTTTGGTGGCAAAAACAGGAAGGCAGAATATTATCTGAATGGCGGCAGATTAGGAAAAGGGGAGGTGCAGCGAATCCTGGGTGTCATGGTACATCCGTCATTGCAGGTTCAGCAGGCGGTGAAGAAGGCAAATGGTATGTTGGCCTTCATAGCTGGGGTATTTGAGTATAGGAGTAGGCAGGTCTTACTGCAGTTGTACAAGGCCTTAGTGAGGCCTCACCTGGAATATTGTGTTCAGTTTTGGTCTCCTAATCTGAGGAAGGACGTTCTTGCTATTGAGGGAGTGCAGTGAAAGTTCACCAGACTGATTCCTGGGATGGCAGGACTGACATATGAGGAGAGACTGAATCGACTGGGCCTGTATTCACTGGAGTTTAGAAGGATGAGAGGGGATCTCATAGAAACATATAAAATTCTGACAGGACTGGACAGGTTAGATGCAGGAAGAATGTTCCCAATGTTGGGGAAGTCCAGAACCAGGGGACATAGTCTAAGGATAAGGGCTAAGCCATTTAGTACTGAGATGAGGAGAAACTTCTTCACTCAGAGATTTGTTAACCTGTGGAATTCCCTACCGCAGAGAGTTGTTGATGCCAATTCATTGGGTGTATTCAAGCAGGAGTTAAATAAGGTCCTGATGGCTAAAGGGATATGGAGAGAAAGCAGGAAAGGGGTACTGAGGTGAATGATCAGCCATGATCTTATTGAATGGTGGTGCAGGCTCGAAGGGCCGAATGGCCTACTCTTGCACCTATTTTCTATGTTTCTATGTTTTCTATGTCTTCCTCCTGAGGTGGTCCCACAATCCCTGATGACAGGGCTGTGCCCTCATGTTGGCCAAGTTGTGGATCATGCAGCAGACCACCATGAAATGGGACACCATCTGCTGAGTACTGGAGGGCTCTTCCCAAGTGGTCAAGGCAGCAGACCCATTTCTTCAATAGGCTGATGTTCTGCTCGATGATGAACCGGTGGCAGTATGGCTCTCATTATGTGGATATCTGAACGGAATATATGGAATTAAGGACAGTAAAGTAAACGGGATATATGAAAATGTATAAGCCATGGAAGAATAGCTGGGAGAATGTCAGATTGCAAATAGTGCAACATCAGCATAGCTAACAGTCTTTCTCAAGGTTTCAAGTCACTAATCCTGCCAATAACATCTAATTGTAACATGAAATAAATCTGCAGAATTGCAAGGTCTCAGTTAATAGTCACACCACTAGATTGAAACATTTAGAGGCAATGCTTGAGCTTTCATAAAAACATCTCATATAGATTGACTAATGAGTGGCTGAGTTAGAATGTCAATCTAATTGTATTTTGTTATCTGATTTCAAAACTGTATAACTGTTGACGCTTTACGATGTAACTTCACCTATCCGTAGGGAGTGTGTACGCTCTATCCAGAGAGTATATCTTCTGTCTGATAGGTCTTACTGGCCGGTAATAAAGACTGCTTTGTTCAAAGCACAAGAGGTATTCGACTCAGTAATTTTACTGAACCAGATTGAGGTAAATGAATCCAGGAATTTACAAAAAGGGGTACTGAGGTGAATGATCAGCCATGATCTTATTGAATGGTGGTGCAGGCTCGAAGGGCCGAATGGCCTACTCTTGCACCTATTTTCTATGTTTCTATGTTTTCTATGTCTTCCTCCTGAGGTGGTCCCACAATCCCTGATGACAGGGCTGTGCCCTCATGTTGGCCAAGTTGTGGATCATGCAGCAGACCACCATGAAATGGGACACCATCTGCTGAGTACTGGAGGGCTCTTCCCAAGTGGTCAAGGCAGCAGACCCATTTCTTCAATAGGCTGATGTTCTGCTCGATGATGAACCGGTGGCAGTATGGCTCTCATTATGAGTGCTGGGCACGAGTGTTGGGGTTGCAGAGGGAAGTCATGAGCCAGGTGGAGAGCAGATAGCCCTCGTCACCTGTAGTGTCCTTACACACTACTATAAATTCACATGAGGCACATTCTGCAGACAAGGTCACTCTGTGACCCGAACCTTTATTCACAGGACCAAGAAGTGCAGACCCTGCGTGGGACCTCCCTTTATATACCTGGATGACCCAGGTGAGGAGTGTCTCCCACAAGTTCACCCCCTGTGGTCAAGATGTGCATTTCTTAGGTGTATACAGTATGCAGTGTTGTTACATGAAGGTTACAGTTACATGAAGGTTACATACATGACATCACCTCCTCCCCCCGCCAACGTCTTATGGGGTCAAAGATTAACTCTTTCAGGCAGTCGAGACTCTCTCGTGGAGCGCCGCAGTTGGGGCTCTGGTTGTTGAGCCTTGGCATGCGTCTCTGTCACCTGTGGTGATTCTGACTCGTCCGGGCTGGCCGCAGGGTCTGTGCATGCTGCTGACGGTTCTTATTGCTCGTTCACTGGCGGTGGTGTGGGCAATATCTCATGATCTTCCTCAGGTTCCTCAGGGTCCATGCTGAACCTTTTTTTTTACTTGGTCCAGATGCTTGTGGCATATCTGTCCATTGTTGAGTCTGACCACTATGACCCTATTCCCCTCTTTGCCAGTTACAGTATCCTCAAGCTATTTGGGCCCCAAAGCGTGATTAAGAACAAATACAGGGTCATCGATTGCTATACATCTCCCCTTTGAGTTACGGTCATGGCACTCATTTTGGGACTGGCACTTGCCCTCAACAATGTCTGACAGGATTGGATGAATGAGGGAAAGCCGAGTCTTAAGTGTACGTTTCATGAGTAGTTCCGCGGGCGGGACTCCCATGAGCGAATGCAGTCGGGACCTATAGGCCAACAGGAGGCACGATAGGCTGCATTGAAGGGAGGGTCCTTGAATCCAGAGCATGCCCTGTTTTATGATTTGGACCGCATGTTCCGCCTGGCCATTGGAAGCCGGCTTGAACGGTGCTGTCCTGACATGTTTAATACCAATACCCGACATGAACTCCCGGAATTCATAGCTAGTGAAACATGGGCCGTTGTCGCTAACCAGGATGTCCAGCAAGCCATGGGTCACAAAGTCCGCACGCAGACTCTCCACAGTGGTGGATGTCGTGCACGAATTTAATATGATGCACTCGATCCATTTCGAGTACGCATCAACGATAATGAACATTTTTCCCATGAACGGGCCCGCGTAGTCTGTGAATACGTGACCGTGGCCTGGTGGGCCAGGGCCATGGGCTGAGTGGGGCCTCCCTGAGGGCATTACCCAGCTGGGCACACGTCGTGCACCTGCGAACACAGTGTTCCAGGTCTGAGTCAATTCCCGGCCACCATACATGTGACCGGGCAATGGCCTTCATTAGCACGATGCCTAGGTGCTCGCTGTGGAATTCCCTGATGAATGCTTCTCTTCCCTTCTGGGGCATGACTACCTGGCTGCCCCATAGTAGGCAGTTGGCTTGGATGGAGAGCTCATCCATCCGTCTGTGAAACGGTCTGACCTCCTCAGGGCATGCTCCGTGTGCGGGCGCCTAATCCCCAGTTAGAACACATTTCTTAATCAAGGATAGGAGAGGATCTCTGTTGGTCCAGATTTTGATCTGGCGGGCTGTGATGGGGGAGCCTGCACTGTCAAAGGCATCAACAGCCATGACCATCTCAGCGCTTTGCTCCGCTGGCCCCTCAGTGGTGGCCAATGGAAGCCTGCTGAACACGTCAGCGCAATTTTCGGTGCCTGGCCGGTGCCGTATGGTGTCGTCATACGCAGCGAGCGTGAGAGCCCATCACTGTATGCAAGCTGATGCATTGGCATTGACAGCTTTGTTGTTTGACAACAGGGATGTTAACGGCCTGTGGTCCATTTCTAACTCGAACCTTCTGTCAAAAAGGTACTGGTGCATCTTTTTCAAATCCGTAGACACATGCGAGTGCTTCCTTTTCAACCATCCCCTATCCCCATTCTGCTTGGGAGAGCGACCTGGAGGCATAAGCCACAGGTTGAAGTTGGCCCTCATCATTACTCTGCTGCAACACGCACCCAACCCCATAGGATGATGCATCACATGTCAGAACCAATTTCTTACAGGGGTTGTACAGGGTCAACAGCTTATTAGAACAAAGCAGGTTCCGTGCCCGATTGAAAGTCCGTTCCTGACAGTCCCCCCAAAACCAATCGCATCCCTTATGCAGGAGCACGTGTAGTGGCTCCAACAATGTGCTTAAGTTCGGCAGGAAGTTCCTGAAATAGTTCAAGAGTCCCAGAAATGAACGCAACTCTGATGTGTTGCCGGGCCTGGGCGCATGACGAATCGCCTCCGTTTTGGATTCGGTAGGCTGGATCCCGTCTGCGGCAACCCTCCTGCCCAAAACTTGACCTCTGGGGCCAAAAATACACACTTGGACTTCTTTAGTCGCAGGCCTACCCGGTCCAGTCAGCTTAGCACCTCCTCCAGGTTGTGGAGGTGTTCCTCGGTGTCTCGACCCGTGATAAGGATGCCGTCCTGAAATATGATTGTTCCAGGGATGGATTTGAGCAGGCTTTCCATGTTCCTTTGAAAGATAGCGGCCGCTGATCGAATGCCAAGCAGACACCTGTTGGAGACAAACAGCCCCTTGTGAGTGGTGACGGTGGTCAGTAGCTTGGATTCTTCTGCCAGTTCCTGGGTCATGTAGGCTGAAGTGAGGTCCAACTTGGTGAACAGCTTGCTGCCTACCAGTGTGGCAAAAAGATCCTCCGCTCTCGGAAGCGGTTATTGGTCTTGTAGTCGCCACAGATCCTGACCGAGCCATCCGTTTTTAGGACAGGGACGATGGGGCTTGCCCAGTCACTGAATTCAACGGGCGAAATTATGCCCTCTCTTAGCAACCTGTCCAACTCACTCTCAATTTTCTCCTTTCATCACATATGGCACAGCTCTGGCTTTGTGGTGCACTGGTCTGGCGTCCGGGGTGATGCGTTTTACTACTTTGGTACCTTTGAAAGTCCTGACACCAGGTTGAAATAGTGTCTCAAATTTCTGTAGGACCTGTGAGCATGAACTTCGCTCCACAGATGAAATGGCATGCACATCCCCCCATTTCCAGTTCATCTTGGCTAGCCAGCTCCTCCCCAAAAGTGCGGGACCATTTTCCAGGACAATCCAGAGTGGCAGCCGTTTCTCTGATCCATTATGTGTGACCACCAACATTGCACTGCCTAGCACTGGGATGATCTCTTTGGTGTACATCCGTAATTGCGTGCCAATGCGTTCTAGTTTGGGTCTGCTAGCTCTGAGTGGCCATAGTTTCTCGAATTGTTGGACACTCATAAGTGACTGGCTGGCCCCTGTGTCCAGCTCCATGTGTACCGGGATGCCGTTTAATAGGACTTTCATCATCATAGGTGGCGTTTTGGTATATGAGCTGTGGATGTTTGCCACATGAACCTGCTGAACTTCAGCATCCATTGCTTTGTCCCAAGCACCAACCTGCCTTGCAGACCCCTCTTCTGGTTCATCTGCCTCATAAATTAGCCTCGCTGCGGGCTTCCTGCATATTCTGGCTAAATGTCCACTGAAGTTACAATTTCTACAGATAAATTGTTGGAACCTACAGATAAATTGTTGGAACCTACAGGTTTTTGCAGCATGTCTGCCCCCGCATCTCCAGCATGAGCTGAGATTGTTGTGAACAAAAGGGCATTCCTCTCTGATTGTCTCTTTGATTACTCTTGAACACTCTGTTAGTGGGTGTCAATGGCCCCATCCTGGAACGCATTGTCCACTGTGATGGCGTAAATGTCCGTTCAACTTGCCATTGTCTCTGTTGAGGACCCACTCTAGAGTCTGTTGCTGCCTGGGTGGTGTCGAATTGCCCTTGCCTGCCTGAAGGGTTTTGAGTTGCGTTTACAATGTTAACTCCCTGATCCATCGCCATGTTGGAAGCAGAGTTGCATGCGTATATTATCTTGGTTTCCTCCTCCCCCGCCATGAAGGTCTGAGCCATCAACGCCGCCGCTTCCAAGGTCAAGTCCTTGGTCTCAATTAGCTTTCAGAAAATCCTGGCATGACCAATGCCCTCAGGCAGTGGCAGAGTTTTGTTACTACCTCGTTGGTGAAGCAGAGCCTTCTAATACATTGCTCTTCACTTAATTGGAGGTAGAAGAATTGCTCTCGGAATACCCTCCTATAGGGAGCCCTGATGGCCCTCCTCCTCCCTCTGGCCACATGTTCCACTCTTTATTGCTGCCTCCGCTCCCTCTGCTGTAGATCCTGGAGGGCCAGGTCGACTGCTAGTACAACTCCCATTGATGTAATTTTTTAAAGAATAAATGTAACTACATTTTAGTTACCACGACACTCTTGATACAAAATAACCTTTAACTTACTGAATTAATCCGTTGCACAATATCAAATTGACAAGAAAGCACTGAAATTCCTCTAACCTGACAGTTGTGACTCATAACTCATGATCCCTTTAAATAACGTCCCTGGAACCGATTTCCGACAGCTCCACGGCAGCTCTCCCTGTCGCTGTTTGGTCGAGGCGCTAAGGTAGGTGGCGACAATCGATTTTGCAGATCCACGCTCACTGACGTCATGATCTGAAGTCCCCAGCTGTACCTTGTACCGGCGGCACAATGGGGGGGCTGGATTTGCCTCGCCGCTACTGCATCAGTGCCCCGTTGGCATCAGCTGCTGGCACTAACAGGAGGCACTAAGCAACTGAATTTTTCCCCCAAAGTGTTGTGGGCAGAAAGATGCCGGGGGCAAGAGGGAGAAAGCAGTCAGCTTGAATGGGGAAGTAGTGTGGATCAGAGCGGGAGCGGCGGCAGTAAGGGAGAGGCGGAGAAGGTCCAGGAAAGAGCGTGGACCTAACTGGCAGCAGCAGGAGCAGCGGCAGCAACATAAAGGTAGCTGAACGGCGATTTGAAAAAAAACACAAGGAGTATCATCACAGGATAGCTGGTAACTGATTGGTTGGTAAAGGTCACACCGTTTTTTTTAAACTTCAAGTTAAGGGTCGGGGGCGGGGGGGGGGTTAAATAGCTGGTTAGTAATAAAGCAGAAGCTTGGAGATTAGTTTAATACTATATTAAATTAGTAACTGTTAATACTAAATTATATTCATAACTATTAATACTATATTACATTAGTAACTGTAATACTACATTATATTAATAGAATTAAATACATCATAGTCTTAAGTTTTTGTAAAGTTAGTTATTATTCAAACAAATAAAGGCATGACAGGGTAGCTCGGTCCAGTGGAGTGCATATCCGTGTCATGTGGGAAATCTAGGATGCTTCCCGTGTCCTGGACAACCATGTGTACAAGAAGTGCCGTCAGCTGGAAGAGCTCGAGCTCCAGGTTTCAGAGCTTGAGCAGCAGCAGGAGTCACTGCGGTGCATTGGCAATGCTGAGAGCTTCGTGGATAACATGGTTCAGGAGATAGTCTCCCCGCAGCATAAGAGTGCACCAACAGAAAGGGAATGGGAGACTGACAGACAGAAAAGAAGGATCAGGCAGTTGTCCACTGAGTGCATCTCGCTCTTCAACCAGTATCTTGTTTTGAGTACTGGTGAGGGCGATGGTTCCTCTGGGGAGTACAGCCAGAGTCAAGTCCACGGATGGCTCAGCTGGACAGGGGGGGGGGAGGAAGAAGAGTGGAAGAGAAATAGTGGTAGGGGATTCAATAGTTAGGGGAGCAGACAGGTGTTCCTGTGACCGCAGACATGACTCCAGGATGGTATGTTGCCTCCCTGGTGCCAGGGTCAAGGGTGTCAGTGCCGAACATTCCGAGAGGGGAGGGTGAACAGCAGAGGTTGTGGTCCATATTAGTAACAACGACATAGGCAGAAAGAGAGATGAGATCCTGCAGGCAGATTTTAGGGAGCTAGGAAAGAGATTAAAAAGAAGGACCTCAAAAGGTAGTAATCTCTGGATTACTCCCAGTGCTACACACAAATGAGTATACAAATACTAGGATGGAGCAGATGATTGTGTGGCTGGAGAAATGGTGCAGGAGGGAGGGCTTCAGATTCTTGGGGCATTGGGACTGGGGGAGGTGGAACCTGTACAGGCCGGTCAGGTTGCACCTCACAGGGCCGAAACCAATATCCTCGCGGGGAGGTTTGCTATTGCTGTTGAGGAGGGTTTAAACTAATTTAGCAGGAGGATAGGCACAAGGATATAACATTAGAAAGGGGAAATAAAGTGCTCAAAGGATTGGGAGAGGCAGAGAGCATAAAAGTAAGAAACGGTAAGGTATTTATTGGTGTCCAACTAAGAGAGAAACAGGATGGTTTAAGATGGGCTTACCACTGTATTTATGTGAATGCACGAAGCATACTAAACAAGGTAAGTGAGCCGCAGGCACAAATAGCCACAGGGGAATATGATGTTGTGGCAATAACTGAGACCAGGCTCAAAAAAGAACAGGATTGGATATTAAATATTCCTGGTTATAAGGTGTACAGAAAAGATAGGAGGTGGTGTGGCAGTACTGGTTAAGGAGAATGTTATAGTGCTGGAGAGGGAAGATGTCCTGGAGGGGATAAGAAAGGAATCTATATGGCTAGAGTTAAGAAATAATAGAGGTGCCATTACCCTACTAAGTGTATTTTATTATTCTATAGATCACAAAATAATGGGAAAGATATGGAGGAGCAAATTTGCAGAGAAATTACAAAGAGGTGCAAGAACTAGAGAGTAGTATAATGGGGGACGTCATCTATCCTAATACAGGTTGAACCACCCTTACCCGGAACTCCCTTATCCGGAACCACCCCTCGATAGGAACCACCCCTCGTCCCGAACCATTCCCGACCACCGGGTAGCGCATGCATAGAACTCCGACATGAACAAATTGAAGTCCCTCCTCGCTGCCGACTCCCACCATCGTTGGCCTGACCCTGCGATCCAGCTCACGCCCACCCCCCTCCTCAAATGATCTCTCTGCCGCACTCCCAGCCCCAAGCCAGCCAGCCCCGATAACCCCTTGCTCAGTATCTGTACCACCCAATTTAACATGACTGCCCCTTGTCCGGAAAAATCCCTTATCCGGAACAGGCCAAGTCCTGAGGGTTCCAGATAAGGGAGGTTCAACCTGTATAGACTACGATCATAATAGTGTAAAGTGCAGAGAAGGGGAAGAATTTTTGAAGTGTGTTCATGAGAACTTTCTTGATCAGTGTGTTTCCGGCCCGACGAGGGAGGAGGTATTGCTGGATCTGGTTGTGGGGAATGAGGTCGGTCAAGTGGAGCAAGTGTCAGTGGGTGAACATTTAGGGAACAGTGATCATAGTATCATAAGGTTTAGATTAGCTAGGACAGGGAGCAATCTAGAGTAAAAATGGTTAACTGGGGGAAGGCCAATTTCAATAGGATGAGAACGGATCTGGTCCGGGTAAACTGGAATCAAAGATTGGCAGGCAAAACTGCAGTGGAACAATGGGCGGCCTTTAAAGAGGAAATAGGTCGAGATACATTCCCATGAGGGAGAAAGGTAGGGCACCTAAAGTCAGAGCTCCATGGATGACGAAACAGAGAGTGAATATGATAAAGCAGAAAAAGAGTACATATAACAGATGTCAGGTTGCAAATACATCTCAGAATCAAGCTATATGTAGAAAGGTCAGAGGAGAAGTGAAAAAGAAAATATGAGGGGCAAAGAGAGGGTCTGAGAATAGAATAGAAGACAACATAAAAGGTAATCCTAAAGTCTTCTATAGGCATATAAATAGTAAAAAGGCAGTAAGAAGAGGGGTGGTCTGAATAGGGACCAAAAAGGAGACCTATGCATGGAGGCTGAAGGTATGAGGTGGTTCTAAATGAGTACTTTGCAGGAAAAGGATGCTGCCATAGAAACAGTGAAGGAGCAGGTAGTGGAGACAGTTATTACGATAAAAATTGATAAAGAAGAGATGGAGTCGCTTCTAGGATCATTGCTTTTCTTGATATATATTAATGACTTGGACATGGGTGTATAGAGCACTATTTCAAAATTTGCAGATGACACACAACTTGGAAGTATAGTGAACAGTCAGGAGCAGAGTGATAGATTTCAGGAGGACATAGACAGGCTGGTGAAATGGGTGAACACGTAGCAGATGAAGTTTAACGCAGAAAAGTATTAAGTGATGCATTTGGTAGAAAGAATGAGGAGAGGACATATAAACTAAATGGTGCAATCCTAAAGGGGGTGCACAAACAGAGAGACCTGGGGGTATGTGTGCATAAATCATTGAAGGTGGCAGTGAGATTGAGAAAGCAGTTAAAAAGGTTTACAGGTCTTGGGCTTCATAAATAGAGGTATAGAGTACAGAAGTGTGTAAATTATGATGAACCTGTATAAAACACTGGTTCGGCCCCAATTCTGGGCACCACACTTTAGGAAGGATGTGAAGACCTTAGAGAAGGTGCAGAAAAGATTACGAGAATGATTCCAAGAATAAAGGACTTCAGTTATGTTGATAGACTGGAGAAGCTGAGGTTAATCTTCCCTGCCTCAAGGAGAACGAGAGGAGATTTGGTAGAGTTGTTCAAAATCATGAGAGATCTGGGCAGGATAGATAGAAACTGTTCCCATGGCGAGAACCAGAGGATGCAGATTTAAGGTGATTGGCAAAAGAACCAAAGGCAACATAAGAATAAACTTTATTATGCAGCAAGCGGTTAAGATCTGGAATGCACTGCTTGAAAGGGTGGTGGAGGCAGACTCAATTTTATCTTTCAAAAGGGAGTTGGATAAGTATCTGAAGGAAAAAGATTTGCAAGGCTGCAGGGAAAGGGCAGGGGAATGGGACTAGCTGAGAGTCAGCATGGGCTCGACGGGCCAAATAGCCTTCTTCCGTGCTGCAACAATCATCATCAGCATCATCATCATAGGCAGTACCTCGGAATCGAGGAAGACTTGCTTCTACTCCTAAAGCGAGTTCTTTGGTGGCTGAACAGTCCAACACAAGAGCCACAGACCCTGCCGCGGGGGAAGGGGTGGGGGGGAGGGCGGGGTGGTTGGTGGCACTTATTTACCACACGCTCCTTCCGCTGCCTGCGTCTGACCTCTTCATCCTCGCAGCGTTGAGGTTCGAAGAGCTCAACACCCTCCCGGATGCACGTTCTCCACCTAGTGCGGTCTTTGGCCAGGGTCTCCCAGGCATCAGTGGTGATGTTGCACTTTATCAGGGAGGCTTTGAGGGTGTCCTTGTAGCGTTTCCGCTCCCCACCTTTGGCTCGTTTGCCATGAAGGAGTTCCGCATTGAGCAGTTGCTTAGGGAATCTCGTGTCTGGCATGCGGACTAAGTGGCCTGCCCAGTGAAGCTGATCGAGTGTGGTTAGTGCTTCAATGCTGGGGATGTTAGCCTGGGCGAGGACACTGATGTTGGTGCGTCTATCCTCCCAGGGGATTTGCAGGATCTTGCGGAGACATCATTGGTGATATATCTCCAGCGACTTGATGTGTCTTCTGTAAGTCGTCCATGCCTCTGATCCATACAGGAGGGTGGGTACTTTTACTGCCCTGTAGACCATGAGCTTGGTGGTAGGTTTAAAGACCTGGTTTTCGAACACTCTTTTCCTCAGGCGGCCGAAGGAGGCGATGTTGAATCTCTGCATCAATGTCTGCCTTTGTTGACAGGAGGCTCCCGAGGTATGGGAAATGGTCCACATTGTTGAGGGCCGCACCGTGGATTTTGATGACTGGGGGACAGTGCTGTGCGGCAAGGACAGGCTGGTGGAGGACCTTTGTATTACGGATGTTAAGCGTAAGGTCCATGCTTTCATATGCCTCGGTGAATACATCAACTATATCCTGGAATTCAGCCTCAGAATGTGCGCAGACGCAGGCGTCGTCCGCGTACTGCAGTTCAACGACAGAGGTTTGGGTGGTCTAGACCTGGTCTGGAGATGGCGTAGGTTAAACAGCTTCCCACTGGTTCTGTAATTTAGTTCCACTCCAGCGGGGAGCTTGTTGACAGTGAGGTGGAGCATGGCAGCGAGGAAGATTGAGAAAAAATTTGGAGCGATGACACAGCCCTGTTTGACCCGGGTTCGGACTTGGAATGTGTCTTTAACAGATCTGCTGGTAAGGATCACAGCCTGTATGTCGTCATGGAGCAGGCGAAGGATGTTGACAAACTTTTGGGGGCACCCAAAATGGAGGAGGACGCTCCATAAGCCCTCACGGTCGACACTGTCAAAGGCCTTTGTAGGATTGAAAAACATAGAAACATAGAAAATAGGTGCAGGAGTAGGCCATTCGGCCCTTCGAGCCTGCACCACCATTCAATAAGATCATGGCTGATCATTCACTCAGTACCCCTTTCCTGCTTTCTCTCCATACTCCTTGATCCCTTTAGCCGTAAGGGCCATATCTAACTCCCTCTTGAATATATCCAATGAACTGGCATCAACAACTCTCTGCGGTAGGGAATTCCACAGGTTAACAACTCTCTGAGTGAAGAAGTTTCTCCTCATCACAGTCCTAAATGGCTTAGCCCTTATCCTTAGACTATGTCCCCTGGTTCTGGACTTCCCCAACATTGAGAACATCCTTCCTGCATCTAACCTGTCCAGTCCTGTCAGAATTTTATATGTTTCTATGTGATCCCCTCTCATCCTTCTAAACTCCAGTGAATACAGGCCCAGTCGATCCAGTCTCTCCTCATATGTCAGTCCTGCCGTCCCGGGAATCAGTCTGGTGAACCTTCGCTGCACTCCTTCAATAGCAAGAAAGTCCTTCCTCAGATTAGGAGACCAAAACTGAACACAATATTCCAGATGAGGCCTCACTAAGGCCCTGTACAACTGCAGTAAGACCTCCCTGTTCCTATACTCAAATCCCCTAGCTATGAAGGCCAACATACCATTTGCCTTCTTCACCGCCTGCTGTACCTGCATGCCAACTTTCAATGATTGATGTACCATGACACCCAGGACTCGTTGCACCTCACCTTTTCCTAATCTGCCACCATTCAGATAATATTCTGCCTTCATGTTTTTGCCACCAAAGTGGATAACCTCACATTTATCCATATTGTACTGCATCTGCCATGCGTTTGCCCAATCACCTAACCTGTCCAAGTCACCCTGCAGCTTCTTAGCGTCCTTCTCACAGCTCACACTGCCACCCAGCTTGGTGTCGTCTGCAAACTTGGAGATATTACACTCAATTCCTTCATCTAAATCAGTAATGTATATTGTAAATAGCTGGGGTCCCAGCACTGAGCCCTGCGGCACCCCACTAGTCACTGCCTGCTATTCTGAAAAGTACCCGTTTATTCCGACTCTCTGCTTCCTGTCTGCCAATCAGTTCTCTATCCATGTCAGTACATTACCCCCAATACCATGTGTTTTAATTTTTCACACCAGTCTCTTGTGTAGGACCTTGTCAAAAGCCTTTTGAAAGTCCAAATACACCACATCCACTGGTTCTCCCTTGTCCATTCTACCAGTTACATCATCAAAAAATTCTAGAAGATTTATCAAGCAGTATTTCCCTTTCATAAATCCATGCTGACTTGGACCGATCCCGTCACTGCTTTCCAAATGCGCTGCTATTCCATCTTTAATAATTGATTCCAACATTTTTCCCACTATTGATGTCAGGCTAACCGGTCTATAATTACCTGTTTTCTCTCTCCCTCCATTTTTAAAAAGTGGTGTTACATTAGCTACCCTCCAGTCCATAGGAACTGATCCAGGGTTGATAGACTCTTGGAAAATGATCACCAATGCATCTACTATTTCTCGGGCTACTTCTTTAAGTACTCTGGGATGCAGACTATCAGGCCCCGGGGATTTATCGGCCTTCAATCCCATCAATTTCCCTAATACAAATTCCTGCCTAATAAGGATTTCCTTCAGTTCCTCCTTCTCACTAGACCCTCGGTCCCCTAGTATTTCCGGAAGGTTATTTGTGTCTTTCTTCGTGAAGACAGAACCAAAATATTTATTTAACTGGTCTGCCATTTCTTTTTTCCCCATTATAAATTCACCTGAATCTGACTGCAAGGGACCTACATTTGTCTTCACTAATCTTTTTCTTTTCACATATCTATAGAAGCTTTTGCAGTCAGTTTTTATGTTCCCAGCAAACTTCCTCTCATACTCTATTTCCCCCTCCTAATTAAACCCTTTGTCCTCCTCTGCTGAATTCTAAATTTCTCCCAGTCCTCAGATTTGCTGCTTTTTCTGGCCAATTTATATGCCTCTTCCTTGGATTTAACACTATCCTTCATTTCCCTTGTTAGCCACGTTTGAGCCACCTTCCCGTTTTATTTATTTTTTTACTTCAGAAGGGCTGGCACTGCTCCCTGCATTTTTCCTGCAGTTGTCGTGCTGCAAAGATCATGTCCGTTGTTCCCCATAGGGATGAAATCCGCAATGCGACGCCAGGAGGAGCGCCTCGGCCACAGGGAGAAGACAGTTGAGGAGGACTCTAGCGACAACCTTCCCAGTGGTTGATAGCAGGGAGATGCCCCTGTAGTTACTGCAGTCGGATTTGTTCCCCTTTTTAAAAATGGACACGATCACTGCATCTCTGAGATCACCCGGCATGTTCTCCTCCCTCCAAATGAGCGAGATGAGGTCATGTATCTGCGCCAACGGCGACTCTTCGCCATGTTTTAGCGCCTCAGCAGGAATTCCATCTTCACCTGTAGCCTTGTTATTATTGAGCTGTTTTATGGCTTTGCCTACCTCGTGCAGCGTTGGAGTTTCACTGAGGTGCTGGCGGGTTGCCTGTTGCAGGATGGAGTGGAGAACACTCGAGTCAAAGGCAGAGTCTCGATTGAGGAGACTCAATCTATGTAACCATTCTCTGATTATATGAAGTAGAGGAGTGCCAGATTGTATTGAAGGGGGAGGAAAAGAAATAAAAAATTGTCATGAGGTTCTTTCATTAAATTCGGCAGGACCTCTGCATTCCTGGTTTTCCCCCCTCCCCCACCTCATTCTACTATCGCGCTTCCTCCCCATCTCCCCATAAATATCGGGGCCATAGAATCATACAGCCCATCGTGCCTGTGCCAGCTCTCTGAAAGAGCTAATCAATTAGTCCCACTCCCCCACTCTTTCCGCATGGCTCTGAAAATTTTAAATAATGAGGCTCGACCGTTAAAATCAACTGTGCCTCCCTCTGCTGCTCTTGAATAGGCCGGCCGCTCGCTAGACTGCATTCCTGCCTGGGAGTTAAAATTCCTCCCCAAGACTTTTCTGTTGTTTTACTTGGGAATCTTCCTCAGATACTCCTGCTTTCCCACCATGAATTCACCAGCAGTGAGGCAGAAACCCTGTTTATATACATCATCATGTATGCTGATTTTCTGGAAGTTCATCAGCCAATACCAACCTACAACAACACCTGAAGATCCTGTGAAATCCATGAAAGAAACACAAGATCCCGGACAGGTCAGATCCAAGGAACAAAATGTTTAATACTCTGATATCTGTCTAATCTAAAATGCTCCTGCAGAGAGGCTAGTAATTTTGCTTCAAAGAAGAGCAAAGGATCTTTAGCTAGGAAGAAAATGAAGTGGACCAACGACACGTGCTGGGGATTTATATAATGTGGGAGTTAGAGACCACAGATAGTACTAGCTATCTGCAAGGTTATGATGACATTATCATGTATGTGTTCAGAACCAATCAAGCTAGGTTGAACTACTCAAGATAATGTGGGGAATGTGGAATTTAAAAGAAAAAAAATAGAGTTTCTATTAAAATGGCAGCTGTAAAGTAGGAGATTTATACATTGAAAACCTAGTGATACTACACTGCATACATGTATTTTTGATAAATGACAAACTGAAGTCACTATTCCATTTTCTGTTACCATTTCAAAAATCACCACTGTAAATTTACCAACACACAAATAAATTAATTTCTATAAAACATACCCTCCTGGATGAAAGTTGACAAGTATACTCGATATAATTGGGCTGGAATTCCACAGTTAAAACACCACTTGTTGCTTTTCTGAAACAGCATGATATTGCACACATTTTATTAAAACAGATTTCAAGTACAACTTTTCTAATAATGATATGAATAGAAATACACTCAATCTATCTGATCTTCTTGAGGGATGCTAGTTTTAGGTAGCATGGCTGTCCAATACCATCACGAGCCATTTTGTCATTTGTGTGACAATCAAACAAACAGATGTTTATGATTCGTGCCATTGTTAATGCTCCTTCCTAGTACTTCAAATAAAAATTCTAATGTCAATGTGTTTGTACTTTCTTGAAAAGACAAAGCTAAGAGTGGAATGCTCTGTGCTATGGGAAGGCCTGTGACTCATGGCCTTACCATGGATAGACTGGAGAAGCTGGGGTTGTTCTCCTTGAAGCAGAGAAAATTGAGAGGTGATTTGATTGAGGTGTTCAAAATCATGAGTGGTTTGGACAGAGTAGAAACTGTTCCCATTGGTGGAAGCTTCAAAACCCAGAGGACACAGATATAAGGTGACATAAGAAAAAAGTTTTTTACGCAGAGAGTGGTGATGATCTGGAATACGCTGCCTGAAGGGATGGTGGAGGCAAACTTAATCACGACTTTCAAAAGGGAGTTGGATAAGTACCTGAAAGAAAAAAAATTGCAGGGCTACGGGGCAGAGGAGTGTGACTCGCTAAGGTGCTCTTGTAGAGAGCCAGCACAGGCTCACGGGATCCTCAGATAATGAAGTAGTCTCTGCCCACATGCGGCAAGACATGGATGACATTCAGGCTTGAGTTGATATGTGGCAACAAACATTCGCATTGCAGAAATGCCAGACAATGACTACCTCCAACATGAGAGTGTCTAACCATCGCCCTTTGACATTCAAACGCATTACCATCGCTGAATCAACACCAGCACTTGGGGGTCACAACTGACCATAAACTTAACTGGACCAGCCACATAAATACTGTGGCTACAAGAGCTGGTCAGAGGCTGGGTATTCTGTGGCAGGTGTCTCACCTTCTGACTTCCCAAAGCCTTTCCACCATTTACAAGGCACGTCAGGAGTGTGATGGAATACTCTCAACTTGTCTGGATGGGTGCAGCTCCAACAACACTCAAGAAGCTCAACACCATCCAGGGCAAAGCAGCCTGCTTGATTGGCACCACATCCACCACCATTCACTCCCTCCACCACCTGCATACCGTGGCTGCAGTGTGTACCATCTACAAGATGCACTGCAGCAACTCACCAAGGATTCTTCAACAGCACCTCCCAAACCCACGACCTCTACCACCTAGAAAGACAAGGGCAGCAGGCGCTTGAGAACACCATCACCTGCAAGTTACACACCATCCTGACTAGGAAATATATCACTGTTCCCTCATAGTTGCTGGGTCAAAATCCTGGAACTTTCACCCCAACAGCAGATATACTCTCTGTGTAGTAACTGTATAGTTGCATAAGATGGGGACTTGTTTACCTGATGTACTATCAATGAGGTTTACACTGTGTATATACTATGCTGGCACCACTAGAGGGTACAACTGGTGGAGACCGGCGTTTCCTGCCCTGGTGGCAGAGGCTGTATAAAAGGGTAGCCACCATGTGGCTAACTCACTCTGGAGTTACGAATAAAGGACCAAGGTTACTACAGTTTGAGTACAACACATTGCCTCGTGGAGTCATTCATAAGTACATTACAGACATAACAACTGGCAACAAGTATACAGATTTTCACACAATTATGGCTACCTTTGGGACACTAAAGACTTCACAGAGGGTGATGATTGGGTTTCCTTCACGGAAAGGCTCGAGCAATATTTTGTGGCAAACGACCTGGCAGGGGAGATGGATGCATTGACGGAGAAGTGCAAGGCTATACTGCTGACCTTTTGTGGGCCCAAGGTCTACCGCCTCATCAGGGACTTGCTGGCACCCATGAAGGCCAAGGATAAGACATACAACGAGCTGACTGAACTAATTCACGACCAACTAAAACCAAAAGAGAGCATCCTCACAGCCAGGCACAGATTTTACACTCACTGCAGACCTGAGGGCCAAGAGATTGCAAAATATGCTGCCGACCTCAGGAGACTTGCAGCACCATGTGATTTTGGAATGCATCTCAACGAAGCATTGCGAGACATCTTCATTATAGGAATTGGCCACGAGGGCCTTCTTCACAAGCTATTATCTGCCGACACCACAGTCAACCTGCAGAAAGCCATCAGCATCAGTCAGGCGTTCATGACCTCGACCTGCAGCACCAAGCAAATCATTCATCCTGTGGACTCAAAACTGGCAAGTACTGTACACAGAATGATGCCTTTCACAGGGCAGAGAGCACAGACCTCAGGGTTCCAGAACTCAGAGTCCGTCGAGGGGTGCTAATCGAGTAGCACCATGCTGGTATTGCGGAGGAAACCATAGGGCTCATCAGTGTCGGTTTGCTGAGTGCATATGCAAGGCCTGTAACACGAAGGGCCACTCCAGCGTATGTGTAAAAGAAATATGACTCACCATCTAGCAGAGAAGTTGATAGATGACTTTGAATCCAGCGGGGAGTATGATGATTTGGCCAGAGAGGCAGCTCAGCCCCAAGAAGAAGTGTATGGAGTGTATACTTGCACCACGGATTGTCCTCCAGTGAAGATGGAAGTCGAGATAAATGGCGTTCCAGTCTTCATGGAAGTGGACACGGGAGCGAGCCAGTCAGTGATGAGTCAGGATGCCTTTGAGAGGCTATGGAACGAAAAACGACCCGATCTGGTTCCAGTACAGGAAAAGTTGTGCACCTACACCAAGGAGCTGATCCCAATCCTTGGTAGTGTGGAGGTAAGTGTAATCCATAATGGTGTGATGCACAAGTTACCTCTGTGGATTGTTGCAGGTGATGGTCAAATGCTACTCGGAAGAAGGTGGATGGGGAAGATCCAGTGGAAATGGGAAGATCTCTTCACTCCAGCAATCGATGTCGCCCATGCTCAGAGGCAGAGCAAAACCTCACCTTCGTTTGGGTCAGGCACCAGGGAACAGAGCAGCGCAGCACCTGAGACACAGACCGTCCATCACGACTGCGTGGCAATGATCCGATCGGAACGACCTAAAAGTACTTTCCATGCTCCAGTGGCAAGAATCCATGGGGGAAAGATCGAATTCAAAGGCACTCTTCCAGCTTTTGTGGCAGAATCACGGGAGAGAAGGATTAAGGCAGTCGACCTCGAGGACAGAGGCAAGATGCTGCAGCGAGGTGCAGCGTGGCTGAAAAAAAAAGATGGCCGCAGCCATATCACGAGGTGCAACACTGAGGGACCAACACGTGGTGTCTAACAAAGAATTTGATTGGGGTAAAGCCAGCAGGGTTCTCTTAAAGAAGACCTGCAACCAACTGAACTTAAAGAGACATTGTATGCATGACAATCAATGTAACGAACCGATTAAGATTGTGAACAAAATGTTGTGAGATGTCAGTACTATTCCTAATATAAAGAATAAAATGTTGTTGCGAGATGTCAGGAATAGAGTGTCCCCAAAAGTAGCAAGCGAGCGAATTCAGGACGGTAAAGGCACTGATCCTGATGCCCTGCCCCAGATGTTCCCACAAGTTATAAGCCAGCGACCTCAGGAGGGTGAAGGCACTGATCCTGATACCCTGCCCCAGGTCTATCCCACGCTGCAGACACCCGATGGCACTATTCGCCATGGACCCGGAAATGAAAACGGCTCCAATACGCGCAGTCAGCCACTGTTGCTCACCACCCGGGTGGAGACGGCGCAGCCCCCAGACCCAGTCGCTACCTTGGCCATGTCCGGGAGCGAAAAATCAAAACCAACGAGTTCCCCAAACGGGACCTGGAACAGCCAGGTTCCCAACACCATTAGAGAGCAGGCAGAAGATACTGCAGCCCTCAAAGGAGGACAGGGAGGCCACACACATCTGTGGCTCTGCCCACCACTAGGCAACGGCAAAGGCCCTGAGTCCTGACAAGGTGAGCGAACCAAGCCCACCCCGCTAGCAGGGGGCGCAGCAATGCCATCAGCCGACTAGGAGCCATCCAGTTGCTCTGGAACCAGCGTCCTCGCATACCTGTACTGCTATCTCAATACTGACCATGACTGAACCACAAATGCAATCTACTCAATCCTGGCGCACAACCGTAAAAAGTAACGCATGTAAGTCACTGAACCAAGGTGTCATGATACAAACAGTAAAAAAAAAAGTTATTTGTATATGCACTGTGTCTGATCCTGTATGTTAATGTAACGGGCTAGCTGCATGGTCTAGCTGTGGGGGGTGGGCGAGGGGGAAATGGATGTATGTAGCCATGGACACACACATGGATCACACCCAGAACCCACTGGAACCTCCACTGCATCATCGAACCATCTAAACTCGTAGCCACTACCCAACGTTGTGGCAAAAGGACTTGGGAGTTAACAAGGAGAGAGCAAAACCAAAGCACAGCCGAGGTGCAAGGGCTATTGGCACTTAAGTTTGGGGAGAGTTAAGCCAAAGCACATAGTGCAAAGGTAATTGGCACAAAGGACTTGGGGGAGAGTGATGTTATATACGCAGACTATAGAGATACTCTCTGTGTAGTCACTGTATAGTTGCATAAGATGGAGACTTGTTTACCTGATGTATGATCAATAAGGTTTACACTGTGTATATACTAAGCTGGCACCACTTGAGGGTGCAACTGGTGGAGACAGGGGTTTCCTGCCCTGGTGGCAGAGGCTGTATAAAAGTGTAGCCACCATGCGGCTAACTCACTCTGGAGTTACGAATAAAGGACCAAGATCACTACAGTTTGAGTACAACACATTGCCTCGTGGAGTCATTCATAAGAACATTACAGACATAACAATGGGAGTACCATCACCACGCAGGCTGCAGCGGTTCAAGGCAGCGGCTCACCACCACCTATTCAAAAGCAATTAAGGATGGGCAATAAAAGCTGGCCTTGCCAGCGACGCCCACATCCAGGAACAAATAAAAAAAAATAGGCTTACGAGTTTCCTACATTGCAACAGTGACTACATTTCAAAAGTACTTAATTTGCTATAAAGCACTTTGGGACATCCTGAGGTCATGAAAGACGTTTCATAAATGCAAGTCTTCCTTTCTTTTTCTTTTATTATTCAGAAGGTTTGTGTCAATATTGCTTTGCAGCTGCAATAGACCTAAGGTAAACTTGACGTCATTGGACCCCGACTTTAATACCGATGAAGGCATCACCTGCCTCACATATCTCCCTAAACTGGGGAGTTAAAACAGAAGCTGGCTGCAGTGTGCCGGGCTATTTTAAGCACCCGCATGCCTTGCTCCCATGGGCACTGGGGTTGGAGGGTTGGGGGAGGGTTCAAATAGGAGCTCAAACCATTTATTTTAAGGGCAAGATAAGTATCATGATAAAGGAAAAAACAAACATACTTACAGGGCTGCTGTATAGTTTTCTGAATTGCTGTAATCTTCCACGTGACGAAACACAATTGACTAAAATGACAAACAATTTCTTCAGTATTCTGTTAAGTTTGGGATCAAATGGCTCTAAAATTGTCATCATAATTTATAACATTGCTGTGATCTGTTAAAACTGCAATATGCACTGGTAAATATTTGCCCTCCTGACAAAGAGCCTTGCCTGATGAAATGGCAGATCGGACCAAGTGATCCCAATTAACCATGCCTTGGGCCTCAAGGCAACAACACAAGTCAGATGGCAGGCATGTTCTGCCAGCCGACTGCCCGTTCTGCGCCAAATGTTAAAATCAGTACCACAGACAGTTGGCGGGTGGCAGACTTTTTACATTGGAATAAGGGTGAAGTAATACATTTTGGGATGAAAGAAAAGGAATGGGAGTATACAGGACATTCTGAGGGAGGGGGGTAAACAGCCAGAGGTCGTTGACCAACATAAGAAATAGGAACAGGGGTAGGCCATTTGACCCCTCAAGCCTGCTCCGCCATTTAATAAGACCATGGCTGATCTGATCATGGACTCAGCTCCACTTCCCTGCCCGCTCCCCATAACTCTTTATTGCCCTATCGCTCAAAAATCTGTCTCTGTCCGCCTTAAATATATTCAATGACCTGACCTCCACAGCTCTCTGGGGCAGAGAATTCCATAGATTTACAACCCTCAGAGAGAAGAAATTCCTCCTCATCTCAGTTTTAAATGGGCGGACCCTTATTCTAAGACTATACCCCCTAGTTTTAGTTTCCCCTATGAGTGGAAATATCCTCTGTGCATCCACCTTGTCGAGCCCCCTCATTATCTTATATGTTTCAATAAGATCACGTCTCATTCTTCTGAACTCCAATGAGTATAGGTCCAACCTACTCAACCTATCTTCATAAATCAACCCCCTCATCTCCGGAATTAACCTAGTGAACCTTCTTTGACCAGCCTCCAATGCAAGTATATTCTTCCTTAAATACAGAGACCAAAACTGTATAGGGCCTCATCAATAACCTATACAGTTGTAGCAGGACTTCTCTGCTTTTATACTCTATACCCCTTGCAATAAAGGCCAACATTCTATTTTCCTTCCTGATTACTTGCTGTACCTGCATACTAACTTTTTGTGTTTAATGCATAAAGACCCCCAGGTCTCTCTGTACTGCAGCTCTTTGCAATTTTTCTCCATTTAAATTTTAATTTGCTTTTCTATTATTTCTGCCAAAGTGGATAACCTCACATTTTCCCACATTGTACTCCATCTGCCAAAGTTTTGCCCACTCACTTAGCCTGTCTATATCCCTTTGCAGATTTTGTGTGTCCTCCTCACAATTTGCTTTCCCACCCATCTTTGTATCATCAGCAAACTTGGCAACATTATACTTGATCCCTTCATCCAAGTCATTAATATAGATTGTAAATAGTTGAGGCCCCAGCACCGATCTCTGCTGCACCCCATTTGTTACTGTTTGCCAACCGGAAAATGACCCATTTATCCAGACTCCCTGTTTGCTGTTAGTTAGCCAATCCTCTATCCATGCTAATATATTACACCCAACCCCGTGAACTTTTATCTTGTGCAGTAACTTTTTATGTTATCATAGGCAGTCCCTCGAAACGAGGATGACTTGCCTCCACGTCAAAAAAAAGGATGAGTACACAGGTGTTTCGAATGAACAACCTGAACTACATTCTCAAAGGTGGAAGATGCCTGTGCATGGATTTTTTTAATGTGCGGTGGCCGTTGCAGACCAGCCACCACACGGGCTTGACAGAGCTAGGTCTTGGTCCAGTGGAAGGATTACCCAAGACAACTGGAGACGTGCTCTGCTGCACGGACCTAGTTCGCACACATATCGCAGTGTGGGCTGGCCGTTGCTGCCTCTGGGCCCCTGGCCCCGAACTCACGCCTTCCCTGGGCCCCGATCACATCCCCCCACAGTCTCTCGCCGCTCCTTCACCCCAATCTCACCGCTCTTGCTGCATCTGCCCATAAATTTTTATGTGACACCTTATTGAATGCTTTCTGGAAATCCAAATGCGCCACATCCACTGGTTCCCCCTTATCCACCCTGCTCGTTATAACCGCAAAGAACTCCAGCAAATTTGTCAAACACGATTTCCTTTTCATAAAACCATGCTGACTCTGCTTGATTGAATTATGTTTTTCCAAATGTCCTTCTACTGCTTCCTTAATAATGGGGTCCCACCGACAGATGTTAGGCTAACCGATCTATAGTTTCCTGCTTTCTGTCTGCCTCCTTTTTTAAATAGGGGAGTTAAATATGCGGTTTTCCAATCCGTTGGGTCCTCCCCAGAATCCAGAGAAATTTGGTAAATTACAACCAATGCATACACTATCTCTGCAGCCACTTCTTTTAGGACCCTAGGATGCAAGCCATCAAGTCCAGGGGACTTGTCTGCCTTTAGTCCCATTATTTTACCAAGTACTACTTCTTTAGTGATAGTGATTGTATTTAGTTTATCCTCCATATAGCCCCTTCATTATCCACTATTGGGATGTTTTTAGTGTCTTCTACCGTGAAGAACGACAAAAAATATTTGTTCAACGTCTCTGCCATTTCCATTATTAATTCCCCAGTCTCATCCTCCAGGGGACCAACATTTACTTTAGCCATTCTTTTCCTTTTTATGTGCCTGTAGAAACTCTTAGGATCTGTTTTTATATTTCGTGCTAGTTTACTTTCATAATATATCTTCCCTCTATTAATTTTTTAGTCGTTTTTGCAGGCTTTTAAAAATTTCCCAGTCCTCTGGCCTCCCAATAGTTTTGGCCACATTGTATGTCATTGTTTTTAATTTGATACCATCCCTTATTTCCTGTGTGAGCCATGGATGGTTATCCCTTCTCTTACAGACACATTTCTGAGACGTGCAAAAACTATAGGCAGTAACAGTGGGGGGTTTCAACTACCCTGATATTAGCTGGGATAGAATTAGTGTGAAAGGTATAGAAGGTGCAGAATTCCTAAAATGCATTCAGGAGAACTTTTTTAGCCAGTACGTAGCAAGCCCAACAAGGGAAGGGGTGGTTCTGGGCTTAGTTTTAGGTAATGAAGCTGAGCAGGTGGAAGAGATATCAGTGGGAGAGCATTTTGGTGCAAGTGATCATAATTCAGTTAGATTTAGGGTAGTTATGGAAAAGGACAAAGATACACCAGGAATAAAAGATCTTCACTGGGGAAAAACCAGTCTTACAAACCGAGATGTGATTTAGCCAAAGTGGATTGGAAACAGCTACTTGAAGGCAAATCAATCAATGTCAGAGCAATGGGAAGCATTCAAGGAGGAAATCATGAGGGTTTAGAGCAAGTATGTACCCTTAAAGAAAAGGGTGGGACTATCAAATCTAGAACCCCCTGGATGTCAAGGGGCAAAGAGGGTAGGATAAAGAAAAAAAGGGAGGCTTATGACAGATACCAAGGGCTCAATGCTGCAGAAACATAGAAACATAGGTGCAGGAATAGGCCATTAGGCCCTTCGAGCCTGCACCGCCATTCAATGAGTTCATGGCTGAACATGCAATTTCAGTACCCCATTCCTGCTTTCTCGCCATACCCCTTGATCCCCCTAGTAGTAAGGACTACATCTAACTCCTTTTTGAATATATTTAGTGAATTGGCCTCAACAACTTTCTGGGGTAGAGAATTCCACAGGTTCACCACTCTCTGGGTGAAGAAGTTCTCCTCATCTTGGTCCTAAATGGCTTACCCCTTATCCTTAGACTGTGTCCCCTGGTTCTGGAGTTCCCCAACATTGGGAACATTCTTCCTGCATCTAACCTGTCAGAATTTAAAACGTTTCTATGAAATCCCCTCTCATTCTTCTGAACTCCAATGAATACAAGCCCAGTTGATCCAGCCTTTCTTGATATGTCAGTCCCGCCATCCCGGGAATCAGTCTAGTGAACCTTCGCTGCACTCCCTCAATAGCAAGAATGTCCTTCCTCAAGTTAAGAGACCAAAACTGTACACAATACTCTAGGTGTGGCTCCAAGGCCCTGCACAACTGTAGTAACACCTCCCTGCCCCTGTATTCAAATCCCCTCGCTATGAAGGCCAACATGCCATTTGCTTTCTTAACCGCCTACTGTACCTGCATGCCAACCTTCAATGACTGATGTACCATGACACCCAGGTCTCGTTGCACCTCCCCTTTTCCAAATCTGTCACCATTCAGATAATAGTCTGTCTCTCTGTTTTTACCACCAAAGTGGATAACCTCACATTTATCCACATTATACTTCATCTACCATGCATTTGCCCACTCACCTAACCTATCCAAGTCACTCTGCAGCCTCATAGCATCCTCCTCGTAGTTCACTCTGCCACCCAACTTCGTGTCATCCGCAAATTTGGAGATACTACATTTAATCTCCTCGTCTAAATCATTAATGTACAATGTAAACAGCTGGGGCCCCAGCACAGAACCTTGCGGTACCCCAATAGTCATTGCCTGCCATTCTGAAGAGTACCCATTTACTCCTACTATTAGCTTCCTGTCTGACAACCAGTTCTCAATCCACGTCAGCACACTACCCCCAATCCCATGTGCTTTAACTGCACATTAATCTCTTGTGTGGGACTTTGTCGAAAGCTTTCTGAAAGTCCAAATACACCACATCAACTGGTTCTCCCTTGTCCACTCTACTGGAAACATCCTCAAAAAATTACAGAAGATTTGTCAAGCATGATTTCCCTTTCACAAATCCATGCTGACTTGGACCTATCATGTCACCTCTTTCCAAATGCGCTGTTATGACATCCTTAATAATTGATTCCATCATTTTACCCACTACCGATGTCAGGCTGACCGGTCTATAATTCCCTGTTTTCTCTCTCCCTTCTTTTTTAAAAAGTGGGGTTACATTGGCTACCCTCCACTCCATAGGAACTGATCCAGAGTCTATGGAATGTTGGAAAATGACTGTCAATGCATCCGCTATTTCCAAGGCCAGTTCCTTAAGTACTCTGGGATGCAGACCATCAGGCCCTGGGGATTTATCGGCCTTCAATCCCATTAATTTCTCCAACACAATTTCCCAGAAATCCAAGAGGAGTATAGAAAGTGTAGGGGTGAAATTAAAAAAGAAATTAGGAAAGCAAAGAGAGCATGAAAAACATTTGGCAAGTAAAATCAAGGAAAACCCAAAGATGTTTTATAAATACATTAAGAGCAAGAGGATAACTAAAGAAAGAGTAGGGCCTATTAGAGACCATAAATGTAATGTGTGTGTGGCAGCTGAAGGTTCTTCATGAATACTTTGTACCTGTTTTCACAAAAGAGAGGGGCGATGCAGACATTGCAATCAGGAGTATGAATTATTCGATGAAATAAACATAGTGAGAGAGGAAGTATTAAGGGGTTTAGCATATTTGAAAGTGCATAAATCCCCAGGCTCGGATGAAATGTATCCCAGATTGTTAAGAGAAGTGAGAGAGGAAATAGCAGAGGCTCTGACCATCATTTTCCAATCCTCTCTGGCTATAGGGGTGGTGCCGGAGGACTGCTAATGTTGTACCTTTTGTCAATCCTTTTCTCCCTTTTTAAACAGAGTAATTACAGGCCAGTCAGCCTAACCTCGGTGGTGGGAATGTTATTGGAAAAAATTCTGAGCGACACTTCATTTAGAAAGACACGGATTAATCAAGGTCAGTCAGCATGGATTTGTTAGTGTCTGACTAACTTGATTGAATTTTTTGAGGAGGCAACAAGGAGCGTCGATGAGGATGATGCGTGTGATGCATTGTATATGGATTTTTAGCAAGGCTTTTGATAAGGTCCCACATGGCAGACAAAAGTAAAAGCCCATGGGATCCAAGGCAAAGTGGCAAGCTGGATCCAAAATTGGCTCAGAGGCAGGAAGCAAAGGGTCATGGTCGATAAGTGTCTTTGTGATGGGAAAGCTGTTTCCAGTGGGGTTCTGCAGGGCTCAGTACTAGGGGCTAGAAGTTCCTCAGCCTGTCATTTAAATAATAACAAAATAGTGAATAAATAAGAATTAAAATGTCATCATTTTTTAAGGGGGTAAATTTGGTCACAAAATACACCTGTTCTTAAAAATTGTCGTTGCATGATGATTCGCGTTAAAAACTGCAATGTCGCCAACTTTAGCCCGAGGCCTATCAACGCGAAAAATACAGGCCTTGGGAGGGGAGAAAACGCAAAAAAAATTGCAAGAAAGAAAAAAATCAAAAATCACAAAACAACATTTACAAAACCCTTAACTAAGTATTTGCTGCAAAAGAATTAAAAAATTAAGGGCTCGACTTTCCACTCAGCCTTAGCGATGTTTAAGCTTTCAGGATCGTTGAAACATCGCCTATTTTTTGGATCGCTACTGTCAACTTTTTTTTTCCGGCGATAGCCCAGCGATGTGGATTGGGCCTTAGCAATGCGAAATGGGCCTCAGCGATGTGGAAGGCAAGGCTTCCCTAGCAACGGCCTTCTGCGCAGGCGGTTTATTTTTGGCAAACAAGTTTTCTCACGATTCGGGAGGTCAGGGTTCATTCATGGATGCCCAGAAGTAAAAAAGGAGGGGGAGAGAGAGAGAGAGGAGAGAGAAAAGAGAGGAGAGCCAGAGAGATAGAGAGACACAGACAGACAGAGAGGAGATTATTATATAAATAATAATTAATAATTACATAATATAATAGTTAAAATATATATATATCATATCATTATAATAAATAATCAATAATACATATGACCAACCTGGAGCATGAGTCTGCGGAGAGTGGCCAGGATGTGGAGGGGAGGAGAAGGGCCAAACACTTTAGTGATGAGGCCAATGATGCGTTGGTCCAGGAGACGCTCTCCCGATGGGCCCAATTAACCCGGGGTGGGCGCGGGAAACCTCCACCCCGAACCTGCAGAAAGATTTGGGGCGAGATCGCTGACATGGTCTCGTCGGCGTCCCATGAGGCAAGGGGGTCCGACCAATGCCGGAAATGCTGGAACAGCCGGTTGCTTCAGCAAGAGTATGAAATGGATTTTAAATTGTAATGATCCACATAATATGTAAATCTCCCGGATTGAAATTAAGCTGGTTATTCTTGCATATATTCCCTGCTAAGATCTGGACAGGGCTCGGAACCTGCGCCCGTTATAATTCTAATTTTGACACCATGTCCTTTTGAGTTACGACCATCAAAATCCTGAAACAGAGGTTCCGATGCCAAGATGACTCAGGAGGAGTGCTGCAGTAGTCACCTGAGCAGGTATCCCTATTCATCATCATCTGCTTCATGTTTCACAACCTGACAATTATGAGTGCACATCCAGTGGGGGACAAAGCAGCAGTACCACCTGAGGAGGAGGACCAGGAGGAGGAGGAGGCGCAGGAGCACGACGCACAGGAGAAGGTGGAGAAGCAGGATGTGGGTCATTGGCCATGCAGGAGGCGGCATTGCAAGGGAAGTCCTAAACCATCTCATAGAAACATAGAAACATAGAAAATAGTTGCAGGAGTAGGCCATTCGGCCCTTCGAGCCTGCACCGCCATTCAATAAGATCACGGTTGATCATTCACCTCAGTACCACCTTCCTGCTTTCTCTCCATACCCCTTGATCTCTTTAGCCATAAGGACCACATCTAACTCCCTCTTGAACACATACAATGAACTGGCATCACAACTCTCTGTGGCAGGGAATTCCACATGTTAACAACTCACTGAGTGAAGAAGTTTCTCCTCAGCTCATCCTAAATGGCTTACCCCTTATCCTTAGACTATGTCCCCTGGTTCTGGACTTCCCCAACATCGGGAACATTCTTCCTGCATCTAACCTGTCCAGTCCCGTCAGAATTTTATATGTTTCTATGATATCCCCTCTCATCCTTCCAAACTCCAGTGAATACAAGCCCAGTCGATCCAGTCCCTCCTCATATGTCAG
Organism: Pristiophorus japonicus; assembly: GCF_044704955.1. Classification (NCBI taxonomy): domain Eukaryota; kingdom Metazoa; phylum Chordata; class Chondrichthyes; family Pristiophoridae; genus Pristiophorus; species Pristiophorus japonicus. Next base: position 23,563,927 of record NC_091985.1, read on the forward strand.
TCCTGCCATCCCGGGAATCAGTCTGGTGAACCTTCGCTGCACTCCCTCAATAGCAAGAATGTCTTTCCTCAGATTAGGAGACCAAAACTGAACACAATATTCCAGGTGAGGCCTCACCAAGGCCCTGTACAAATGCAGTAAGTCCTCCCTGCTCCTATACTCAAATCCCCTAGCTCTGAAGGCCAACATACCATTTGCCTTCTTCACCGCCTGCTATACCTGCATGCCAACTTTCAATGACTGATGTACCATGACACCCAGGTCTCGTTCAACCTCTCCGTTGTCTAATCTGCCACCATTCAGATAATATTCTGCCTTCATGTTTTTGCCACCAAAGTGGATAACCTCACATTTATCCACATTATACTGCATCTGCCATGCGTTTGCCCACTCACCTAAACTGTCCAAGTCACCTTGCAGCCTCTTAGCGTCCTCCTCACAGCTCACACTGCCATCCAGCTTAGTGTCATCTGTAAACTTGGAGATATTACACTCAATTCCTTCATCTAAATCATTAATGTATATCGTAAATTGCTGGGGTCCCAGCACTGAGCCCTGCGGCACCCCACTAGTCACTGCTTGCCATTCTGAAAAGAACCCGTTTATCCTAACTCTCTGCTTCCTGTCTACCAACCAGTTCTCCAACCATGTCAGTACATTACCTCCAAAACCATGTGCTTTAATGTTGCACACCAATCTCTTGTGTGGGACCTTGTCAAAAATACGCTACATCCACTGGTTCTCCCTTGTCCACTCCAGCAGTTACATCCTCAAAAAATTCTAGAAGATTTGTCAAGCATGATTTCCCCTTCATAAATCTATGCTGACTTGGACCAATCCTGTCGCTGTTTTCCAAATGTGCTGCTATTTCATCTTTAATAATTGATTCCAACATTTTCCCCACTACTGATGTCAGGCTAACTGGTCTATAATTCCACGTTTTCTCTCTTCCTCCTTTCTTGAAAAGTGGTGTTACATTAGCTACCTTCCAGTCCATAGGAACTGATCCAGAGTCGATAGACTGTTGGAAAATGATCACCAATGCATCCGCTATTTCTAGGGCCACTTCCTTAAATACTCTGGGATGCAGACTATCAGGCCCCGGGGATTTATCGGCCTTCAATTTCCCTTACATAATTTCCCGCCTAATAAGGATTTCCTTCGGTTCCTCCTTCTCACTAGACCCTCGGTCCCCTCGTATTTCCGGAAGGTTATTTGTGTCTTTCTTCGTGAAGACAGAACGAAAGTATTTGTTCAACTGGTCCATCATTTTTTTGTTCCCCATTATAAATGCACCTGAATCTGACTGCAAGGGACGTATGTTTGTCTTCACTAATCTTTTTCTCTTCACATATCTATAGAAGCTTTTGCAGTCCAGTTTTTATGTTCCCTGCAAACTTCCTCTCATACTCTATTTACCTCCTCCTAATTAAATCCTTTGTCCTCCTCTGCTGAATTATAAAATGTTCCCAGTCCTCAGGTTTGCTGCTTTTTCTGGCCAATTTATATGCCTCTTCCTTGGATTTAACACTATCCTTAATTTCCCTTGTTAGCCACGGTTGAGCCACCTTCCCCATTTTATTTTTACTCCAGACAGGGATGTACAATTGTTGAAGTTCATCCATGTGATCTTTAAATGTTTGCCATTGCCTATCCACCGTCAACCCTTTAAGCATTATTTGCCAGTCTATTCTAGCCAATTCACGTCTCAGACCATCGAAGTTACCTTTCCTTAAGTTCAGGACCCTCGTCTCTGAATTAACTGTGTCACTCTCCATCTTAATAAAGAATTCTACCATATTATGGTCACTCTTTCCCAAGGGGCCTCGCACAACAAGATTGCTAATTAGTCCTTTCTCATTACACATCACCCAGTCTAGGATGGCCAGCCCTCTAGTTGGTTCCTCGACATATTGGTCTAGAAAACCATCCCTAATACACTCCAGGAAATCCTCCTCCACCGCATTGCTACCAGTTTAGTTAGCCCAATCAATATGTAGATTAAAGTCGCCCATGATAACTGCTGTACCTTTATCGCACGCATCCCTAATTTCTTGTTTGATGCTGTCCCCAACCTCACAACTACTGTTTGGTGGTCAGTACACAACTCCCACTAGCGTTTTCTGTCCTTTGGTATTCCGTAGCTCCACCCATACTGATTCCACATCATCCAAGCTAATGCCCTTCCTTACTATTGCGTTAATTTCCTCTTTAACCAGCAATGCCACCCCACCTCCTTTACCTTTCTGTCTATCCTTCCTGAATGTTGAATACACCGTGGATGTTGAGTTCCCAGTCTTGGTCACCCTGGAGCCATGAATCCGTGATGCCAATTACATCATATCTGTTAAAAGCTATCTGCGCAGTTAATTCGTCCACCTTATTACGAATACTTCTCGCATTGAGGCACAGAGCCTTCAGGCTTGTCTTCTTAACACACTTTGTCCCTTTAGAATTTTGCTGTAATGTGGCCCTTTTTGCTTTTTGTCTTGGGTTTCTCTGCGCTCCACTTTTATTTTTCTTCTTTCTATCTTTTGCTTCTGCCCCCATTCTACTTCCCTCTGTCTCCCTGCATAGGTTCTCATCCCCCTGACATATTAGTTTAACCCCTCCCCAACAGCACTAGCAAACACTCCCCCTATTGGTTCCGGTCCTGCCCAGCTGCAGGTCTCATTGCTGATCGTTTCCGCTGAGTTCATGTGCACAGTAGCCTTCATCTATGCATTTCCACGGGCAAACCAATCAGCCCTTTCACACATCATTCCCTACAATTAACTGAGAGACCTGCACAGATATTCAATCCACAAAAAGATTTATTACACAAGAAATAATGGTGCAAAAAACATACACATTATCAATTCTCACCCTTGTGCATTTCCTTATAACCCCTCTTACGCATTCTATTCTGGAACTATGCCATAGTTTCTCCTCTGTGGCTGCATCACGGCTCTGTTTCAGGTGTAGAAGCTACAGATGTCCTTCTCGGATGCCCTCGACCAGTTCATCCCTGGAAGGGCTGGCTGCATCCTCCTCGGCGCCTTCAGTCGGAATTGGCTGGGGCGAATCCATGGTTGGCAGCAAAGACGGAGTGGGAGGTCTTGGCTCAGGACTGTTGTGATCGTGAGAGACCACATCAGGATCCTGGTCCGATGAGCCTGCACCATACCCCCGAGGCAGCACCTTACGATCCCCACCAATCTGCTGGTGGAAATTTGGGCGGGGTGGTGTGACACCAGAAGGTTCCTGGTGGACTGTGGCAGCAGTCAGAGCTCGCGTGGCATCCAGCTGAGACTGCATGAGAGCAGACACAATCTCAATGCCATCAGATATGACAGCAGTAAGACGCTCCGTGATCTGTTACTCAGAGTGCGTGAGAACATTCTGAGCTTCCAGGCCAGCGGCCATCCTCTCCAACATAGCACTGAGACGTTGGTTTCCTTCCACCTGTGCTGTAATGGCAGCTGCCACATCGCCCCTGACACACTTCATCACATTTGGATCCACACGGTCACTCTGGGACTCCACCATCGTCTGCATACTGGCAATGATGATATGCGCATTGTCTGCGCAGAGCTGTCCGCAATGTGGGAGGCAGACTCCTCCAAATTCCTGATTGCGACAGGCTCTCAGGCATCCTTGCCATTGCCCCCAACATCTGCGAATGCATGGCCTGCACCCTTGTTTCAAAAGCTGCCACAGAGGGGTTTACTGAGTCCTATGCAGCAGAACTCGCGTGCGATTTCGGCCCTCCTCCCTGCCAGAGAGCTGTCATCCGAGGTTTCCTTTGCCCTTCACCATGCTGCAGCCCGCTAGGCCCCGGTGCATCACCCAGTGCAGACCCCTCTCCTAAATCTAACTGCAACAAACGCATACTTCCAGTCTCTGAGCTGGTGCGTGCGAGTGTAGGAAGCAGTGACGTGGTGCTCGCAGCAGTGTCCCCCTCTTCATCGCCCTCATTGGACATGCCTGCACTCGGCTCAAGGGTGTCGGTCTCACTCTGGCTCACACTTAGCTCAAGGGTGTCTATTTCACTCTGGCTCACACTTGGGGTATCATCTGCAATCATAAATGACACAAGAGTTCCATGAGGTAGGGCATTGCACCATCCAGCAAGCAACTTGCGCACAACCACCAATTGACTGGTAGGCGCTTGGACTTTCGGGAAGAGATGGCATTAAAGAACATAATAACATAAGAAATAGGAGTAGGAGTAGGTCATTGGCCCCTCGAGCCTGCTCCGCCATTTAATAAGATTATGGCTTATCTGATCTTGGGCTTAGCTCCACTTTCCTGCCTGCTCCCCATAACACTTTGCTTCCTTATCGTTCAAAAATCTGTCGTATCTCCACCTTAAAAATATTCAATGTCCCAACCTCCACAGCTCTCTGGGGCAGCAAATTGCACAGATTTACGACCCTCAGAAGGAATTTCTCCTCATCTCAGTTCTAAATGGGTGACCCCTTAAACTATGTACCCTAGTTCGAGATTCCCCCATGAGTGGAAACATCCTCTCTGCATCTACCTTGTCGAGTCCCCTCAGTATCTTATGTTTCAATAAGATCACCTCTCATTCTTCTGAACTCCAATGTGTATAGGCCCAACCTTTCTTCATAAGTCAACCCCTTCATCTCAGGAATCAACCTAGTGAACCTTCTCTGAACAGCCTCCAACGCAAGTATATCCCTCCTTAAATAAGGAGACCAAAACTGTACGCAGTACTCTAGGTGTGGTCTCAATAATACCCTTTACAGTTATAGCAGGACTCCCCTTTGTAATAAAGACCAACATTCCATTTGCCTTCCTGATTACTTGCTGTACCTGCATACTAACTTTTTGTGTTTTATGCACAAGGACCCCCAGGTCCCTCTGTACTGCAGTATTTTGTAAACTCTCTCCATTTAAATAATAATTTGCTTTTTTATTTTTCCTGCCAAAGGAAGGCCTTCACTGACTGATTCTGCTCCCAATGGGATCCACACTGCCGGCGGTGAAGTCAACATGTGGGCTCACTAGCCACTGCACCCTCTCTTCTATGCCACTGGATATTGACCTCGTCCCCAGCAGCCCTCTGAAAGGGACTCTCCATTGTGAGTATGCACACATAGATATAGATGCCTCAGCAATCAAATGGTGCTTCTGTGGCTATATAGTGAAGGTGGGAAATAAGAGGTGAAGGAGAGGCTCAGAGATGGACGGTCAGGAGTTGGGGAAACATGTACTCACTTTCATCAGTCAAGTTATGTTGTTCAACCTTTTGCAGCATTGAGTGGCAGTGCGGTCATGAATTGAGGTCACCGACACCTCCGCAGCTATCTCGCTTCACGCATTCACAAAGACGGCGCAACTGGGTCTTCCTGAGTCCGGATACAGTACGTGCCTCCTTCCCTCCACAGCTTGGGTGAGCGTGTCAATTTCAACATCGGAGAAGCGGTTGGCCCTCCTTAAAGCTCTTGCATTAGCCATTCCGTCAGAAGCACCAGAGACAAACTCAATGCTCAGGGCCTAGCTGCAAAACTTGCCCTTTAAGGTCAGGGAGCAGTTGTCTCATCAATCAGTCAATAGAAATCAGTTGAATTTCTCCGCCTAATCTATCCTTCGACCCCCACACCGCTGCAAGGAGCCCATTCCCGCCACCAACATCGCAATACACCTTCACCCCATCCCCCCAAAGTGCTGAATGTTGCTCTAATGGCTGCCCGAACCATTGGGGCAGTAATGCACACCAAAAAGATGTACGTGCGCCCTGTTTCGGGAGGAGGGCAATTTCGGCCCCTTTAGTTTTATCTTCTTTTTGGTCTGAAATGGGCACAGCCCAATTAGTTAAGGCCAGAGAACTTGGGGACCTACAATAATAACGTGCATTTTGTCGGACCTTTAACATTGTAACAGGTCCCAAAGTGCATCACATGTCAGTCATATTGTTAGGGCATTGAGGGGCCTGAAATTGCCCCTTTTTATAGCCCCGTTAGTGCCTATAGGGGGCACACATGGGACGCAATGGTGTTTTCACCCAGGGGAGGAGGGGAGGGCACTAGCGACTATGGGGAACTTGCCCCAGAGGTTTGGGGGGGGCGCAATTCTGGCAGCGCCCCGCACCATGATTAACGCCCTGGGCCAGCGCGCAACCAGTGATTACTCCATCACCATACACACCGACCTCTCACCACCCCGATCCTTTGTGCCCTGCGGGCCGCGAGGCTGGCGCGGGCAGATGCCAATGGCAGCTTCACGGGTCACGAAGATGGAGGAGCCCCTTAAAAGGGAAGTTTTTAGCGCCCCGGGCCGCCATTTTTATTTGTTGGCTGACTCTTGCATCGGCCCGACAATGGTAGCCGTCGCGTCGACCGGGTCGGCATCATGCAGCCTGGTATTCTGTTTTAGGTACTGTGCCGCTGGCCCAGTCAATCGCATCCCTCATGGCCTAGTGGTGGTCACCAAAGGGCCTGCAATGTGTGCAGTGGCCCTCCTCCTTAATTGAAGGGGTGTCAGTGCTATGCTGCCGCCTTGAGAGCGCGCCTCAAAAAGTGAAGCAGAGCGGCGGTGACAGCGCTCCGCTCCCATTGAGGGGCGCACAGCCCAATTCCACATCGGGAGCAGGACTTTCCGGGCCGGGCCAGGCATAGGAAGTCCCCACTCTGGAAGCGCAATTTCCTTATTGATGACAAGTGCTTAAACAAGTGCATACTTTTTATAATGTTTGCTAGTGCTGTTGGGGAGGAGTTAAACTAATATTGCAGGGGGATGGGAACCTATGCAGGGAGACAGAGGGAGACAAAAATGAGGCAAAAGCAAAAGACAGAAAGGAGATGAGGAAAAGTAGAGGGCAGAGAAACCCAAGGCAAAGAACAAAAAGGGCCACTGTACAGCAAAATTCTAAAAGGACAAAGGGTGTTAAAAAAGCAAGCCTGAAGGCTTTGTGTCTTAATGCAAGGAGTATCCGCAATAAGGTGGATGAATTAACTGTGCAAATAAATGTTAACAAATATGATGTGATTGGGATTACGGAGACGTGGCTCCAGGATGATCAGGGCTGGGAACTCAACATCCAGGGGTATTCAACATTCAGGAAGGATAGAATAAAAGGAAAAGGAGGTGGGGTAGCATTGCTGGTTAAAGAGGAGATTAATGCAATAGTTACGAAAGACATTAGCTTGGATGATGTGGAATCTATATGGGTAGAGCTACGTAACACTAAAGGGCAAAAATCGTTAGTGGGAGTTGTGTACAGACCTCCAAACAGTAGTAGTGATGTTGGGGAGGGCATCAAACAGGAAATTAGGGGTGCATGCAATAAAGGTGCAGCAGTTATAATGGGTGACTTTAATATGCACATAGATTGGGCTAGCCAAACTGGAAGCAATACGGTGGAGGAGGATTTCCTGGAGTGCATAAGGGATGGTTTTCTAGACCAATATGTCGAGGAACCAACTAGGGGGGAGGCCATCTTAGACTGGGTGTTGTGTAATGAGAGAGGATTAATTAGCAATCTCATTGTGCGAGGCCCCTTGGGGAAGAGTGACCATAATATGGTGGAATTCTGCATTAGGATGGAGAATGAAACAGTTAATTCAGAGACCATGGTCCAGAACTTAAAGAAGGGTAACTTTGAAGGTATGAGGCGTGAATTGGCTAGGATAGATTGGCAAATGATACTTAAGGGGTTGACTGTGGATGGGCAATGGCAGACATTTAGAGACCGCATGGATGAATTACAACAATTGTACATTCCTGTCTGGCGTAAAAATAAAAAAGGGAAGGTGGCTCAACCGTGGCTATCTAGGGAAATCATGGATAGTATTAAAGCCAAGGAAATGGCATACAAATTGGCCAGAAATAGCAGCGAACCTGGGGACTGGGAGAAATTTAGAACTCAGCAGAGGAGGACAAAGGGTTTGATTAGGGCAGGGAAAATGGAGTACGAGAAGAAGCTTGCAGGGAACATTAAGGCGGATTGCAAAAGTTTCTATAGGTATGTAAAGAGAAAAAGGTTAGTAAAGACAAACATAGGTCCCCTGCAGTCAGAATCAGGGGAAGTCATAACGGGGAACAAAGAAATGGCAGACCAATTGAACAAGTACTTTGGTTCAGTATTCACTAAGGAGGACACAAACAACCTTCCGGATATAAAAGGGGTCAGAGGGTCTAGTAAGGAGGAGGAACTGAGGGAAATCTTTATTAGTCGGGAAATTGTATTGGGGAAATTGATGGGATTGAAGGCCGATAAATCCCCAGGGCCTGATGGACTGCATCCCAGAGTACTTAAGGAGGTGGCCTTGGAAATAGCGGATGCATTGACAGTCATTTTCCAACATTCCATTGACTCTGGATCAGTTCCTATCGAGTGGAGGGTAGCCAATGTAACCCCACTTTTTAAAAAAGGAGGGAGAGAGAAAGCAGGGAATTATAGACCGGTCAGCCTGACCTCAGTAGTGGGTAAAATGATGGAATCAATTATTAAGGATGTCATAGCAGCGCATTTGGAAAATGGTGACATGATAGGTCCAAGTCAGCATGGATTTGTGAAAGGGAGATCATGCCTGACAAATCTCCTGGAATTTTTTGAGGATGTTTCCAATAAAGTGGACAAAGGAGTACCAGTTGATGTGGTATATTTGGACTTTCAGAAGGCTTTCGACAAGGTCCCACACAGGAGATTAAAGCACATGGGATTGGGGGTAGTGTGCTGACGTGGATTGAGAACTGGTTGTCAGACAGGAAGCAAAGAGTAGGAGTAAATGGGTACTTTTCGGAATGGCAGGCAGTGACCAATGGGGTACCGCAGGGTTCTGTGCTGGGGCCCCAGCTGTTTACATTGTACATTAATGATTTAGACGAGGGGATTAAATGTAGTATCTCCAAATTTGCGGATGACACTAAGCTGGGTGGCAGTGTGAGCTGCGAGGAGGATGCTATGAGGCTGCAGAGTGACTTGGATAGGTTAGGTGAGTGGGCAAATGCGTGGCAGATGAAGTATAATGTGGATAAATGTGAGGTTATCCACTTTGGTGGTAAAAACAGAGAGACAGACTATTATCTGAATGGTGACAGATTAGGATAAGGGAAGGTGCAACGAGACCTGGGTGTCATGGTACATCAGTCACTGAAGGTTGGCATGCAGGTACAGCAGGCGTTTAAGAAAGCAAATGGCATGTTGGCCTTCATAGCGAGGGGATTTGAGTACAGGGGCAGGGAGGTGTTGCTACAGTTGTACAGGGCTTTGGTGAGGCCACACCTGGAATATTGTGTACAGTTTTCGTCTCCTAACTTGAGGAAATCATTCTTGCTATTGAGGGAGTGCAGCGAAGATTCACCAGACTGATTCCCGGGATGGTGGGACTGACCTATCAAGAAAGACTGGATCAACTGGGCTTGTATTCACTGGAGTTCAGAAGAGTGAGAGGGGACCTCATAGAAACGTTTAAAATTCTGATGGGTTTGGACAGGTTGGATGCAGGAAGAATGTTCCCAATGTTGGGGAAGTCCAGAACCAGGGGTCACAGTCTAAGGATAAGGGGTAAGCCATTTAGGACCGAGATAAGGACAAACTTCTTCACCCAGAGAGTGGTGAACCTGTGGAATTCTCTACCACAGAAAGTAGTTGAGGCCAATTCACTAAATATATTCAAAAGGGAGTTAGATGAAGTCCTTACTACTCGGGGGATCAAGGGGTATGGCGTGAAAGCAGGAAGGGGGTACTGAAGTTTCATGTTCAGCCATGAACTCATTGAATGGCGGTGCAGGCTAGAAGGCTGAATGGCCTGCTCCTGCACCTATTTTCTATGTTTCTATGTTTCTATAAACTGCTGTTTCTAAAGCATACTAATAATATCCAGACTAAAATTACTTAGATTTACACTAGATTTTACAGGTTTTATTAGACTGCTGTGAAAAACAGGCTAGCATATGTAAGAATATTCAACAAGGCTGATTTTAACCCTTACGTTAGCGGTAGAGTACTTAACGCTGCATTCACGCCTGTCACCAACTTAACGAGTTTGTTGAGTCAACTGCGGTGCCCACCGTGGGCAGGCAGAGTTTTGCAGACTGGGTGGGTAATTTTTTTTAAAAATTAGTTAATGGGATGTGGGCGTCACTGGCAAGGCGAGCACTTATTGCCCATCACCAATTGCTCTTGAGAAGATGGTGATGAGCCGAAGCATTGCGGCACTGGAGCTGCGGGTGGATTCACTCTGGAGCATCCACGATGCTGAGAATGACGTGAATAGCACGTTTAGTGAGTTTGTCTTACCGCAGGAAAAGGGTACACAGTCAGATAGGGGATGGGTGACCAACAGGAAGAGCAGTGGAAGGAAGGTAGTGCAGGGGTCCCCCGCGGTCATCCCACTGCAAAACAGATGCACCACTTTGGGTACTGTTGAGGGGGATGACTCATCAGGGGAGGGCAGCAGCAGCCAAGTCCATGGCACCATGGGTGGCTCTGCTGCACAGGAGGGCAGGAAAAAGAATGGGAGAGCTATAGTGATAGGGGATTCAATTGTAATGGGAATAGATAGACGTTTCTGCGGCCGCAACGAGACTCCAGGATGGTATGTTGCCTCCCTGGTGCAAGGGTCAAGGATGTCTCGGAGCGGGTGCAGGGCATTCTGAAAAAGGGAGGGTGAACAGCCAGTTGTCGTGGTACATATAGGTACAATGATAAAGGTAAAAAAAGGGATGAGGTCCTACAAGACGAATTTAGGGAGCTAGGAGCTAAATTAAAAAATAGGACCTCAAAAGTAGTAATCTCAGGATTGCTACCAGTGCCACGTGCTAGTCAGATTAGGAATCACAGTCTAGCTCAGATGAATACGTGGCTTGAGCAGTGGTGCAGCAGGGAGGGAATCAAATTCCCTGGGACATTGGAACCGATTCTGGGGGAGATGGGACCAACACAAATCGGACGTTCTGCACCTGGGCAGGACCGGAACCAATGCCCGAGGGGAAGTGTTTGCTAATGCTGTTGGGGAGGAGTTAAACTAATATGGCAGGGGATGGGTACCAATGCAGGGAGACAGAGGGAAGTAGAATGGAAGTAGAAGCAAAAGATAGAACGAAGGAAAGTAAAAGTGGAAGGCAGAAAAACCTAAGGCAAAAAGCAAAAATGGCCACATTACAGCAAAATTCTAAAGGGGCAGAGTGCGTTAGAAAGACAAGCCTGAAGGTCTGTGCCTCAATGCGAGGAGTATTCGGAATAAGGTGGACGAATTAACTGCACAGATAGCAGTTAATGGGTATGATGTAATTGGCATCACGGAGACATGGCTCCAGGGTGACCAAGGCTGGGAACTCAACATCCAGGGGTATTCGACATTTAGGAAGGATAGACAGAAAGGAAAAGGAGGTGGGGTGGCAATGCTGGTTAAAGAGTAAGAAAGGACATTAGCTTGGATGATGTGGAATCAGTATGGATGGAGCTGCGGAATACCAAGGGGCAGAAAACGCTAGTGGGAGTTGTGTACAGACCACCAAACAGTAGTCGTAAGTTGGGGACAGCATCAAACAAGAAATTAGGGATGTGTGCAATAAAGGTACAGCAGTTATCATAGGTGACTTTAATCGACATATTGATTGGGCTAACCAAACTGGTAGCAATGCAGTGGAGGAGGATTTCCTGGAGTGTATTAGGGATGGTTTTCTAGACCAATATGTCGAGGAACCAACTAGAGGGCTGGCCATCCTAGACTGGGTGATGTGTAATGAGAAGGGACTAATTAGCAATCTTGTTGTGCGAGGCCCCTTGGGGAAGAGTGACCATAATATGGTAGAATTCTTTTTTAAGGTGGAGAGTGACACAGTTAATTCAGAAACAAGGGTCCTGAACTTAAGGAAAGGTAACTTCGATGGTTTGAGGCGTGAATTGGCTAGAATAGACTGGCAAATGATACTCAGAGGGTTGACGGTGGATAGGCAATGGCAAACATTTAAAGATCACATGGATGAACTTCAGCAATTGTACATCTCAGTCTGGAGTAAAAATAAAACGGGGAAGGTGGCTCAACCATGGCTAACAAGGGAAATTAAGGATCGTGTTAAATCCAAGGAAGAGGCATATAAATTGGCCAGAAAAAGCAGCAAACCTGAGGACTGGGAGAAATTTATAATTCAGCAGAGGACAAAGAGTTTACTTAAGAGGGGGAAAATAGAGTACGAGAAGAAGCTTGCCGGGAACATTAAAACTGACTGCAAAAGCTTCAATAGATATGTGAAGAGAAAAAGATTAGTGAAGACAAACATAGGTCCCTTGCAGTCGGATTCAGGTGAATTTATAATGGGGAACAAAGAAATGGCAGACCAATTGAACAAATACTTTGGTTCTGTCTTCACGAAGGAAGACACAAATAACCTTCCGGAAGTACTAGGGGACCGAGGGTCTCATGAGAAGGAGAAACTGAAGGATATCCTTATTAGGCGGAAAATTTTGTTAGGGAAATTGATGGTATTAAAGACCAATAAATTCCCGGGGCCTGATAATCTGCATCCCAGAGTAGTTAAGGAAGTGGCCCGAGAAATAGTGGATGCATTGGTGATCATTTTCCAACAGTCTATCGACTCGGGATCATTTCCTATGGACTGGAGGGTAGCTAATGCAACATCATTTTTTTTAAAAGGGAGGGAGAGAGAAAGCAGGTAATTATAGACCTTTTAGCCTGACATCAGTAGTGGGGAAAATGTTGGAATCAATTATTAAGGATGAAATAGCAGCACATTTGGAAAGCAGTGACAGGATCGGTCCAAGTCAGCATGGATTTATGAAGGGGAAATCATGCTTGACAAATCTTCTGGAATTTTTTGAGGATGTAACTAGTAGAGTGGACAAGGGAGAACCAGTGGATGTGGTGTATTTGAACTTTTAAAAGGCTTTTGACAATCCCACACAAGAGATTGGTGTGCAAAATCAAAGCACATGTTATTGGGGGTAATATAGTGACATGCATAGAGAACTGTTTGGCAGACAGGAAGCAGAGAGTCAGGATAAACGGGTCCTTTTCAGAATGGCAGGCAGTGACTAGTGGAATGCCGCAGGGCTCAGTGCTGGGACCCCAGCTCTTTACAATATACATCAATGATTTGGATGAAGGAATTGAGTGTAATATCTCCAAGTTTACAGATGACACTAAACTGGGTGGCAGTGTGAGTTGTGAGGGGTGACTTGGACAGGTTAGGTGAGTGGGCAAATGCATGGCAGATGCAGTATAATGTGGATAAATGTGAGGTTATCCACTTTGGGGACCAAAACGTGAAGACAGAATATTATCTGAATGGTGGCAGATTAGGAAAAGGGGAGGTGCAATGAGACCTGGGTGTCATGGTTCATCAGTCATTGAAAGTTGGCATACAGGTACAGCAAGCTGTACAGAAGGCAAATGGTATGTTGGCTTTCATAGCAAGGGGATTTGAGTATAGGAGCAGGGAGGTCTTACTGCAGTTGTACAGGGCCTTGGTGAGGCCTCACCTGGAATATTGTGTTCAGTTTTGGTCTCCTAATCTGAGGAAGGACGTTCTTGCTATTGAGGGAGTGCAGCAAAGGTTCACCAGACTGATTCCCGGGATGGCTGGATTGATATATGAGGAGAGACTGGATCAACTGGGTCTTTATACATTCGAGTTTAGAACGATGAGTGGAGATCTCATAGAAACATACAAGATTCTGACGGGTAGATTGTTCCCGATGTTGGGGAAGTCCAGAACCAGGGGATAGAGTCTTAGGATAAAGGGTAGGCCATTTAGGACTGAGATGAGGAGAAACTTCTTCACTCAGAGAGTTCTTAACCTGTGGAATTCCCTGTCGCAGAAGGTTGTTGATGCCAGTTCATTGGATATATTCAAGAGGGAGTTAGATATGGCCTTTACGGCTGAGGGGATCAAGGGGTATGGAGAGAAAGCAGGAAAGGGGTACTGAGGGAATGATCAGCCATGATCTTATCGAATGGTGGTGCAGGTTCGAAGGGCCGAATGGCCTACTCCTGCACCTATTTTCTATGTTACTATGTTTCTTGAACCGCCACAGTCCGTGTGGTGAAGGTATTCACTCCCACAGTGCTGTTAGAGAGTTCCGAGATTTTAACCCAGCGACGATGAAGGAACGACGATATATTTCCAAGTTAGGATGGTGTGCAACTTAGAGGGGAACGCGGAAGTGGTGGTGTTTCCATGTGCCCTTGTCCTTCTAGGTGGTAGAGGTCGCGGGTTTGGGAGGTGCTGCCAAAGAACCCTTGGCGAGTTGGCGGGGTACAATGGGCTTGCAAATCAGTGGTCCCATGACGCAATTAAAATAATTTTTACATAACGACAAAGTCCCACCCAGTTCTCAAACCTACCAATATAGGTCTTTCTGAGCCACCAATGTAGTATTTAAAAAAGCATTCACTTGCAGGTAAGTGGATCATAGCATCTTTGTTCCAACTAGGTTTCCAGAAGAGTTTCCAATTTCCAGCTTGTTTCTGATATATTTTGCCATACGTACCCTCAATAAGCTTTATCTGCTTATAGGTGCTATTATTACCAGTTTCACTTGGATGGAGGAACACAGTTGCAGCAAAAGCCTCAGCAACTTCACCAGCATACCTGGCACACAGGCCAAGAGTGACATTTTTAGATCTCTTCGAGATGCAGTGTGGCGGGAGCCTGTGCTTCTCCAGGCAAGCTATCGCAGATCTCTACAACCTCCTGCAATAGGACCTGCTGCCTGCTGGACAAGGGATGAGTAGGGGCGGGGCGGGGGGGTGGTGGGCAGGCAGGGGGCATGCTTTGCCAGTGGCTTTCAAACTCACCACATCCCTTAACCTCTTTGTCACTGGCTCCTTCAAATTTGCTATAGGAGACTTCACCTGCATCTCCCAGTCTGCAGTCCACAGCTGCAACAAGCAGGCCAACAATGCCCTGTTTACCAGAACTAACCAGTGCATTACCTTCCCAACTGACCTCAACAATCAACACAAGAGAGCTCGGGTATTTGCAGCAGTAGCAGGGCATCGTTGAATGTTCACATGTTGCCATCATAGTTGGCACCAGAAGACCAGCCAGTAGCCTTCAGATGTGTGAATATGTCTGGGGGCTCCATACAATATCCGCCTTAGAGACTCCTGCATTATAGTGATGTCCTACAGAGAGGATTGCATTTGGAGCAGATAAAGCAACAGTGTGCTGGTAGTCCCATGGCATTGATTATATTGGTGTTGTTCAGTAGTAGTGGGGTGGCAAAGGGCTGTCATAAGCATTGTGTGTAGGGAGTATCCCTAGTCTCCCAGCAGCTATCCTATCATGTTGGTGGAAGGGTCGAATATTGAGAGATGGTTGAATACCGCATGATTGCATCATGGCAGCCGTCTGGGTACATTTACGAATGCATGATGTTTCTGTGATCAGAGACATTAATGGAGTGGCAGCCCTGCCTATTCATAAAGGCTGCTGGCACCATATGTGCAGTCAATGATACCCCAGACATGAGGAAAGCCAGCCACTGCTGCAAAAACTGAAGTTCTCTCAAGTTGAAATTTGAGGTCAATGGAGGAAGTGATGTACTGATTATCCCTGGTGAGCAAGGATTGGTGATCTGCTTAATACAGCTGTGTACTTCAGATGGGAAGATGCAGAAGATCGCTCCTTTGGACTGGAATTAGTCAATCACAAAGAAGTGCTTTGGTGACTTTGAAAGCTGCTAGCATGCATGACCCTCTGATCCAGCAGGCAGCAGGTTCTGTTGAAGGAGGCTGTAGAGGTTTGCAACAGCCTGCCTGAAGAAGCACAGCCTCCTGAGCCACTGCTCTTCAAACAGATCAAGGAAAGTGACTCTTGACCTGTACACCTTGTGTGCTTGGCATGGTTTCCTATGAGCACCGCTCTCACCTGCTGTGTTCCAAAAGGCACAGCTGCTGTTCATGCTTGTTGCTGAGGCTGGTGCTCCTCTTGCTCCAATTGTTCCTCAATCCAAATAAAACTGTCAATAACAGCTCCTATTATAAGCAGATAAAGCTTACTGAAGGTAAGGCAGAAAATATCAGAAAGAAACAACCTGGAAGTTGAAAACTCTCCTCACAATCTAAATAGCACAAACATCCTATGATCCATTTACCAGCAGGTGAGTGCCCCTTTAAATACTACTTTAGTGGCTCTGAGAACACAATCCTGCTCGGCTTTACTGGTGAGCTGGGCGTTGGGAAGGACGTTTGTGATATTCGTTAAAATGGCAATGGGATCCTAATTGTGTCACCGGCCCATGGCAGGTGCCTCGACCGATTAAACTGCGTGCTTAAAATAGCAAACAACAGGAACTCAGTGGGAACAGACCATTAAGTATTCTAAAGCAGTTTTAATCGCCCAGCCCTTCCAAAGGTTAAAATCACCCCAATAAGCCTGTAACCATCAAAAGTGGGTCTGACTGCATTTTAAAATTTGTAAAAAGATATTCAGTATTTTTTAAATAATATTAGCGAATGATCACGTACCAGGTTTCTTGTATGAAATCTTATAGTTATTTGAAAGTCTGAGTCAACCGTCCAATGAAGCAGATTCTTATTGTAATCTATTAATTCTAGTTGTAACCCATTTTTGTCTATGTAGATAATTTCAGACCAAAACGCCAGAGATTCTCCCATGTCTAGATAGTACACCGGCAAATCCATATTGTGGTGGAACTTCCTGAACGGACATCCTGGTAAATCTTCATTAAATAAAATACTGGAAATTTCCAATTGCAGAGGGTACAGTTCTTGATTGATAACGGAATTTACTAATTTAATGACAAAAATCTGACTTAGAAGGTTGGAGTAAAGGATTATCTCTGAATCCTGTCGTTCCCATACGTGCAGCTTCAGCAGTGCATTTATGCCAACTACACCATAAAGCATTAAATTGTTGACCATCTTAATTACAATATTCAATTTATGATCTGTAATAATTGAAAAGAAAGCATAGATTAAAATACTGAATCAGTAGAAAATAGCTGTATTTTCATTATACAAAGAATCTATATTTAAATTCCTATCTTCACGTTAATAATGTGAGACTGTCGATCTAAACTTGTCAAGATGTAATGCTCTTTCACACCAATGGAAGTGCTGCATCTGGTGGGTGTAATTACAGCGGGATAATTGCTTAGACTTTCCATTGTAAATGTGGATATACGAATTTACAATAGAAAAAATATAGAAATATAAGTGTTATATATGTGGACTTCTATTTACTCTGTACAGCCACCAGAGGGCTCATTCCCCAGAGTCCCAAGGGATCCTATAATCCTTTGGGAGCACAGGTATTTAAGAAGGCGTCACAGGTTGGTGAGACACTCTGGAGACCTGCAATAAAAGACTACGGTCACACTTTACTTTGAGCTCACAGTGTTCAATCTGACTCTTTCTCCATACAATACAACTGGCAATGAGATACAGAGAGCAAACCCAAAGATGCAGAGAACAGTGGGCATCCTGGAGAAATTTTCAGAGGGAGATGATTGGGAAACTTTTGTGGAGCGACTCGACCAATACTTCGTGGCCAACGAGCTAGATGGGGAAGAGAGCGCTGCCAAACGAAGGGCGATCCTCCTCACCGTCTGTGGGGCACCAACGTATGGCCTCATGAAGAATCTGCTCACTCCAGCGAAACCCACGGAGAAATCATATGACGATTTGTGCACAATGGTCCGAGAGCATTTGAACAGAAGGAAAGCATTCTGATGGTGAGGTACTGGTTCTACACCTACAAAAGATCTGAAGGCCAGGAAGTGGCGAGTTATGTCGCCGAGCTAAGACGCCTTGCAGGACATTGCGAATTTGAAGGACATTTGGAGCACATGCTCAGAGACGTTTTCGTACTTGGCATTGGCCACGAAACCATACTTCTCAAACTTTTGACTGTAGAGACCCCAACCTTCAGTAAGGCCATAGCGATAGCCCAGGCATTCATTGCCACCAGTGACAATACGAAGCAAATCTCTCAGCACACAACTGCTGCTACAAGTACTGTGAACAAAGTGATGTTGTTTTCGAATCATAACATACAAGGCAGGTCACATATACCTGCAGCTACTCGTCCACAGATGTCTCAGAGGCCACCATCAAGGGTGATGAATGCAAGGCCATTAGCACCTTGTTGGCGCTGCGGGGGTGATCATTGTTTCCATTCATGCCGATTCAAAGGATATGTTTGCAAGGGCTGTGGAACAATGGGACATCTCCAACGAGTGTGCAGATGAGCTGCTAAGCCTGTTAAACCTGCAAACCACCAGGTTGCAGAGCAGGATCACGACGAAACAGAGCCTCAGATAGAGGAGGCAAAGGTATATGGGGTACACACATTCACCACGAATTGTCCCCCTATAATGCTGAATGTTGAACGAAATGGAATCCCGGTGTCAATGGAGCTGGACACGGATGCAAGTCAGTCCATCATGGGCAAAAAGACATTTGAAAGGTTCTGGTGCAACAAGGCCTCAAGGCCTACTTAATTCCAATTCGCACGAAACTAAGAACTTACACAAAAGAACTGATTCCTGTAATCGGCAGTCCTACCGTAAAGGTCTCCTATGATGGAGCGGTGCACAAGCTACCACTCGGGATGGTGCCAGGCGATGGTCCCACGCTGCTCGACAGGAGCTGGCTGCGAAACATAGAAACATAGAAAATAGTGCAGGAGTATGCCAATCGGCCATTTGAGCCTGCACCGCCATTCAATGAGTTCATGGCTGAACATGCAACTTCAGTACCCCATTCCTGCTTTCTCGCCATATCCCTTGATCCCCCTAGTAGTAAGAACTACATCTAACTCCTTTTTGAATATATTTAGTGAATTGGCCTCAACAAGTTTCTGTGGTAGAGAATTCCACAGGTTCACCACTCTCTGGGTGAAGAAGTTTCTCCTCATCTCGGTCCTAAATGGCTTATCCTTAGACTGTGACCCCTGGTTCTGGACTTCCCCAACATTGGGAACATTCTTCCAGCATCTAACCTGTCTAAACCCGTCAGAATTTTAAAAGTTTCGATGAGATCCCCTCTCATTCTTCTGAACTCCAGTGAATACAAGCCCAGTTGATCCAGTCTTTCTTGATAGGTCAGTCCCACCATCCTGGGAATCAGTCTGGTGAACCTTCGCTGCACTCCCTCAATAGCAAGAATGTCCTTCCTCAAGTTAGGAGACCAAAACATAACACAATACTCCAGGTGTGGCCTCACCAAGGCCCTGTACAACTGTAGTAACACCTCCCTACCCCGTACTCAAATCCCCTCGCTATGAAGGCCAACATGCCATTTGCTTTCTTAACCGCCTGCTGTACCTGCATGCCAACCTTCAATGACTGATGTACCATGACACCCAGGTCTCGTTGCACCTCCCCTTTTCCTAATCTGTCACCATTCAGATAATAGTCTGTCTCTCTGTTTTTACCACCAAAGTGGATAACCTCACATTTATCCACATTATACTTCATCTGCCATGCATTTGCCCACCCACCTAACCTATCCAGGTCACTCTGCAGCCTCATAGCATCCTCCTCGCAGCTCACACTGCCACCCAACTTAATGTTATCCGCAAATTTGGAGATACTGCATTTAATCCCCTTGTCTAAATCATTAATGTACAATGTAAACAGCTGGGGCCCCAGCACAAAACCTTGCAACACCCCACTAGTCACTGTCTGCCATTCTGAAAAGTACCCATTTACTCCTACTCTTTGCTTCCTGTCTGCCAACCAGTTCTCAATCCACGTCAGCACACTACCCCCAATCCCATGTGCTTTAACTTTGCACATTAATCTCTTGTATGGGACCTTGTCGAAAGCCTTCTGAAAGTCCAAATACACCACATCAACTGGTTCTCCCTTCCACTCTACTGGAAACATCCTCAAAAAATTCCAGAAGATTTGTCAAGCATGGTTTCCCTTTCACAAATCCATGCTGACTTGGACCTATCATGTCACCTCTTTCCAAATGCACTGCTATGACATCCTTAATAATTGATTCCATCATTTTACCCACTACCGATGTCAGGCTGACCAGTCCATAATACCCTGTTTTCTCTCTCCCTCCTTTTTTAAAAAGTGGGATTACATTGGCTACCCTCTACTCCATAGGAACTGATCCAGAGTCAATGGAATGTTGGAAAATGACTGTCAATGCATCCGCTATTTCCAAGGCCACCTCCTTAAGTACTCTGGGATGCAGACCATCAGACCCTGGGGATTTATCTGCCTTCAAGCCCATCAATTTCCCCAACACAATTTCCCGACTAATAAGGATTTCCCTCAGTTCCTCCTTCTTACTAGACCCTCTGACCCCTTTTATATCCGGAAGGTTGTTTGTGTCCTCCTTAGTGAATACCGAACCAAAATACTTGTTCAATTGGTGTGCCATTTCTTTGTTCCCAGTTATGACTTCGCTTGAGTCTGACTGCAGAGGACCTACGTTTGTCTTTACTAATCTTTTTCTGTTTACATATCTATAGAAGCTTTTGCAGTCCGTTTTAATGTTCCCTGCAAGCTTCCTCTCGTACTTTATTTTCCCTGCCCTAATCAAATCCTTTGTCCTCCTCTGCTGAGTTCTAAATTTCTCCCAGTCCCCGGGTTCGCTGCTATTTCTGGCCAATTTGTATGCCACTTCCTTGGCTTTAATACTATCCCTGATTTCCCTTGATAGCCACGGTTGAGCCACCTTCCCTTTTTTATTTTTACGCCAGACAGTGAAAAAAAAGGGCGGTAAGAGAAGGGATAACCAGCCGTGGATAACCAAGAAAATAAAGGAGAGTATCAAATTAAAAACCAATGCGTATAAGGTGGCCAAGGTTAGTGGGAAACTAGAAGATTGGGAAAATTTTAAATAACAGCAAAGAATGACAAAGAAAGCAATAAAGAAAGGAAAGATAGATTACGAAAGTAAACTGGCGCAAAACATAAAAACAGATAGTAAAAGCTTTTGCTGATGTATAAAACAGAAGAGAGTGACTAAAGTAAATGTTGGTCCCTTAGAAGATGAGAAGGGGGATTTAATAATGGGAAATGAGGAAATGGCTGAGACCTTAAACAATTATTTTGCTTCGGTCTTCACAGTGGAAGACACAAAAACCATGGCAAAAATTGCTAGTCACGGGAATGTGGGAAGGGAGGACCTTGAGACAATCACTATCACTAGGGGGGTAGTGCTGGACAGGCAAATGTGACTCAAGGTAGACAAGTCCCCTGCTCCTGATGAAATGTATCCCAGGGTATTAAAAGAGATGGCGGAAGTTATAGCAGATGCATTCGTTATAATCTACCAAAATTCTCTGGACTCTGGGGAGGTACCAGCGGATTGGAAAGCAGCTAATGTAACACCTCTGTTTAAAAAAGAGGGTAGACAAAAGGCAGGTAACTATAGGCCAGTTAGTTTAACATCTGTAGTGGGGAAAATGCTTGAAGCTATCATTAAGGAAGAAATAGCGGGACATCTAGATAGGAATAGTGCAATCAAGCAGACGCAACATGGATTCATGAAGGGGAAATCATGTTTAACTAATTTACTGGAATTCTTTGAGGATATAACAAGCATGGTGGATAGAGGTGTACCGATGGATGTGGTGTATTTCGATTTCCAAAAGGCATTCGATAAGGTGCCACACAAAAGGTTACTGCAGAAGATAAAGTTACGCGGAGTCACAGGAAATGTATTAGCATGAATAGAGAATTGGCTGGCGAACAGAAAGCAGAGAGTCGGGATAAATGGGTCCTTTTCGGGTTGGAAATCGGTGGTTAGTGGTGTGCCACAGGGATCAGTGCTGGGACCACAACTGTACATAGATATACATCGATGACCTGGAAGAGGGGACAGAGTGTAGTGTAACAAAATTTGCAGATGACACAAAGATTAGTGAGAAAGCGGGTTGTGTAGAGGACACAGAGAGGCTGCAAAGAGATTTACATAGGTTAAGCGAATGGGCTGAGGTTTGGGAGATGGAATACAATGTTGGAAAATGTGAGTTCATCCACCTTGGAAAAAAACCCAGTAAAAGGGAATATTATTTGAATGGGGAGAAATTACAACATGCTGCGGTGCAGAGGGACCTGGGGGTCCTTGTGCATGAAACTCTTTTGGAGTTTACCTGAAAAAAACATAAACATTAAACCGTGCCACCCGCCCTGGATGACACACCAGACATTTACAAGGCCCTTTTTTTTCTTTTTTGTGTTTTTTTTTTGTGTTTTTTTTTTGGGGGGGGGCACTAAAATCAAATTTTTTCCTCCAGTGCCCCCTATAAAAGGGGAGGGGGACACTAAAAGCACCGGCAATTAAAACAAATTAAACTTTAAAACATAAAATCTATTTAAAATTTGGTTGCCGGGCGTGACGATGCACTCCAGTCCCTCCGGTGCCCACCTCTCGCGGAAGGCCGTGAGCGTACCGGTGGACACCGCGTGCTCCATCTCCAAGGACACCCTGGCACGGATGTACGCGCGGAAGAGAGGCAGGCAGTCAGGTTGAACGACCCCCTCGACCGCCCGCTGCCTGGACCGGCTGATGGCACCCTTGGCCGTGCCCAGGAGCAGTCCTACGAGGAGGCCCTCGGACCTACCCGCTCCCCTCCGCACAGGGTGCCCAAAGATCAGGAGAGTGGGACTGAAGTGCAGC
The DNA here is from genome assembly GCF_044704955.1 of Pristiophorus japonicus. Classification (NCBI taxonomy): domain Eukaryota; kingdom Metazoa; phylum Chordata; class Chondrichthyes; family Pristiophoridae; genus Pristiophorus; species Pristiophorus japonicus. The sequence goes on from NC_091985.1 coordinate 23,586,516, forward strand.
CAGAATTTCAGGAGCAGCCCCTTTAAATAATAAAACAGGGGCTGCAACTTCGTGCATTCCATAAAAACATGGAACACGGACTCTTCCAGACCGCAGAAATTGCAGGTGGCCTGGGAGTCCATGAACCGGCTTAAAAATTTGTTGCACGGCACTGCTCCGTGCACCACCCTCCAGGCCAAGTCCCCGATGAATAGTGGGAGGACTCCCGCATAGAGTGCCCTCCATCGGGGACCCCCGCCTCCTCCGGACGGCAAGATGGTACGCCATGGCGTGTCCGGATGGCCGGCGAGGATGGCAAAGTTGAGAGTGTGCAGGAGCAGCCCATACAGGAAACCCCTCCGCGCGGAACTGAAAGGCACGGAGGGGATTTCCTCGAGGCGGCTCAAGTTGTGAGGTGCCGGCTCCCGAGGGAGGTTCCGGGTTTTGGCGCCGATGAGGAATTCCGTCCGGACGGGGGTCAGTTCGGACGGGATCTCCCCACGTGCTTGAGCCTCCTCGATGCACCTAACAGAGTCAGGGCCCAAAGCTGTTTTTAGCGACTCGATGGCTTCGGCCGCGCGGCAGACGTTGGCTGAATTTAGGCGCCGCGCCAGCGTGCCTGGCGCCATCCAGCCCGCTCCTCCGCCATCGAGCAGGTCCCTGACCCTGGTCACCTCACCAGCCACAGCCCTCTCTTCCGACCGCCACATAAAACCTCGGTCGTGGAGGTACGGATTCCCGAGCAGCGGCTCCTGCAGGACAGCCGCCACTCCAGCCGGCGGAGAGCTGCGCTTGGTGGCGACTTTGTTCCAGACCCTGATGAGTTCCTTGTAAAAGACAGGCAGCTCCTGGAGGGCGGTCCTGACACCCCCCAAGTTCACAAACAGGAGCTGCGTGTCGTAATTGAGGTCGCGCTGCTGGCGGAAGAAATACGTCGCCAGAGCACACCACCTAGGAGGGGGCTCGACGTAAAGGTATCTCTGCAGGGTCTGAAGACGGAAAGTCGCGAGCTGGGCGCTGACGCACACCAACGACTGACCGCCTTCCTCAAGCGGGAGACTCAAGGCCGCGGCAGAGACCCAGTGCTTCCTGTTGTTCCAGAAGAAGTCCACCAGCTTCTTCTGTATCTTGGCGACAAACGCAGGGGGAGGGGTCAAAGTGACCAGCCGGTACCACAACATTGCAGCCACCAGCTGGTTTATGACTAGCGCTCGACCCCTGTAGGACAGCACTCGGAGCAGTCCTGTCCAGCGCCCTAGGCGAGCGGCGACCTTGGCCTCCAGCTCCTGCCAGTTCGCCGGCCAGGCTTCCTCGTCGGGGCTAAGGTAGACTCCCAGGTAGAGGAGATGGGTCGTGCTCCAGGCAAAAGGCCTGAGCTCCTCCGGCAGGGTGTCCACCCGCCACTGACCCACCAGGAGTCCGGAACATTTTTCCCAGTTGATTCTGGCGGAGGATGCGGCCGAGTAAATCTCCTGGCACTCACGCATCCTCCGCAGGTCAGCGGGATCCTCTACCGCGAGGAGCACGTCATCGGCGTAAGCCGAGAGGACGACCTCCACGCCCAGCCCTTGCAGAGCCAGTCCCGTCAACCTCGTCCGCAGGAGGCGCAGGAAAGGCTCCACGCAGATGGCATATAACTGGCCGGACATGGGGCATCCCTGGCGCACCCCTCTCCTAAAGCGAAGGGGCGCCGTCAAGGACTCATTAACCTTAATCAGACACTCCGCGGCGGCGTACAAAAGTCGGATCTGGGCGACGAAATAGAAACATAGAAACATAGAAAATAGGTGCAGGAGTAGGCCATTCGGCCCTTCTAGCCTGCACCGCCATTCAATGAGTTCATGGCTGAACATTCAACTTCAGTACTCCATTCCTGCTTTCTCGCCATACCCCTTGATCCCCCTAGCAGTAAGGACCTCATCTAACTCCTTTTTGAATATATTTAGTGAATTGGCCTCAACAACTTTCTGCGGTAGAGAATTCCACAGGTTCACCACTCTCTGGGTGAAGAAGTTCCTCCGCATCTCGGTCCTAAATGGCTTACCCCTTATCCTTAGACTGTGACCCCTGGTTCTGGACTTCCCCAACATTGGGAACATTCTTCCTGCATCTAACCTGTCTAACCCCGTCAGAATTTTATATGTTTCTATGAGGTCCCCTCTCATTCTTCTGAACTCCAGTGAATACAAGCCCAGTTGATCCAGTCTTTCTTGATAGGTCAGTCCCGCCATCCCGGGAATCAGTCTGGTGAACCTTCGCTGCACTCCCTCAATAGCAAGAATGTCCTTCCTCAGGTTAGGAGACCAAAACTGTACACAATACTCCAGGTGTGGCCTCACCAATGCCCTGTACAACTGTAGCAACACCTCCCTGCCCCTGTACTCAAATCCCCTTGCTATGAAGGCCAACATGCCATTTGCTTTCTTAACCGCCTGCTGCACCTGCATGCCAACCTTCAATGACTGATGTACCATGACACCCAGGTCTCTTTGCACCTCCCCTTTTCCTAATCTGTCACCATTCAGATAATAGTCTGTCTCTCTGTTTTTACCACCAAAGTGGATAACCTCACATTTATCCACATTATACTTCATCTGCCATGCATTTGCCCACTCACCTAACCTATCCAAGTCGCTCTGCAGCCTCACAGCATCCTCCTCGCAGCTCACACTGCCACCCAACTTAGTGTCATCCGCAAATTTGGAGATACTACATTTAATCCCCTCATCTAAATCATTAATGTACAGTGTAAACAGCTGGGGCCCCAGCACAGAACCTTGCGGTACCCCACTAGTCACTGCCTGCCATTCTGAAAAGTACCCATTTACTCCTACTCTTTGCTTCCTGTCTGACAATGCGTCCCTAACCCGAAAGCGCGCAGAGTTCCGAGCAGATAGTCGTGATCCACCCTGTCGAACGCCTTCACTTGGTCGAGAGATAAGAAGGCGACCGACAGACCAGCCTCCTGGGAATGATGGATGAGGTCCCGGACCAGATGGATGTTATCGTGGATTGTCCGGCCCGGGACCGTGTAGGACAGGTCGGGGTGGATCATGTGGTCCAGCACGGTGCCAAGGCGAGCAGACATCGCCCTGGCGAAGATTTTGTAGTCTGTGCTGAGGAGGGAGACCGGGCGCCAGTTCTTAAGGAGGCGGAGATCGCCCTTCTTAGGCAGCAGGACGATGACTGCCCTGCGCCAAGAGAGGGGCATCTCCCCGGTCGCCAGACTTTCCCCCAGGACCCGCGCGTAGTCGCTCCCCAGGACGTCCCAGAAAGCCCTGTGGAACTCCACGGTCAGCCCGTCCAGCCCCAGGGATTTTCCCCTCGAGAGCCGGTCGAGGGCACCGGTCAGCTCCGCCAGGCTTAGCAGAGCTTCCAAATTTTCACCGCCCTCCGGGCTGACTTTCGACAGGTCCTCCCACAAAACTCTACGCGCTTCCTCGTTGGACGGATCCGGAGAGAACAGAGCCCCGTAATATTCACGGACCCTGTTGTTGACACCCACCGGATCCGAGACGAGAGAGCCGTCGTCGGCCAGCAGCGTCAAGAGCTGCTTACGGACACTCTGCCTTTTTTCCAGCGAGTAGAAGAAGGGGGAGCCGCGGTCCTGATCCCGCAGGAACCGGATCCGCGACCTCACGAACGCGCCTCGGGACCCGACGAGCTGCAGGTCCTTCAGCGCGGCCTTCTTAGCTTCGTACACCGTCCGCAGAGCCGGGTCCTCGACGACTTGACCGAGACGGGATTCCAGGTCGAGCACCTCTTTTTCTAGGCGCCCGACTCCGGCCGCCCGCCTCTTGGTCGACCCCCTCGCGTACTCTTGACAGAAGACGTGGACGTGAGCCTTGCCCACGTCCCACCATAGCCTCAAGGAGGGGAAGCCCCCCTGCTTCCTTCTCCAGTCGGACCAGAATCGACGGAACGAGTCCTGGAACCGCACGTCCTCCAGCAGCCGGTTGTTAAAGTGCCAGTACGCGGACCCCGTCCTCGCGCGGAGCGAAGCGAGCTCCGCCCACACCAGGTGGTGGTCCGAACACGGCACCGGCCGCATGGAGGCCGCCGGGACGCAGGAAACGTACGCCCGAGACACGTAAAGGCGGTCGACTCTGGACCATCCTACTCCAGGCCTCACCCAAGTAAAGGCGCTGGAGTCGGGGTGGAGATTTCGCCAGACGTCCACCAAGTCGAAAGACCCGACCAGGTCCCTCAACTTCTCCACTGCCGTCATGCTCTGCGGGGCACCGGAGCGGTCCCTCGCCTCGAGGGTGCAGTTAAAATCCCCCCCGAGGACAATGCAGTCGCCGACGTCGACGGAGCCAAAAAGAGCAGACACTTCTTCGAAGAAGCGCGCCTGCTGCGGGCCGGGCTGAGGGGCGTACACGTTCACGAGATGGAGCGGCACATCCCCCAGGCGAACCGTTACGTGCAGCAAGCGGCCTGGCACGGGCTCCTCGACCCCCAAGATCTCCGGCTGAAAATGCGGGCCCAGCAAGATGGCCACCCCACTAGAAGTGGCGGTGAGGTGGCTCATGCGGACCTCTCCTTGCCATTCCAGGAGCCACGTGGCTTCGTCTCCCGGAACGGTGTGGGTTTCTTGCAGGAAGCACACCGCATATTTTCCCTCCCGCAGGAGTGAAAAATTGTCAAATCTACGACGTGCCCCTCTGCCGCCGTTGATGTTGAGGCTGGCTATGGTTATCTTCATGGCAAAAGCATAGTGCAACCTCTACCTTAACCTATTGTGGGGGAGGGAGCGGAGTCTTTTGTTGACCTCCACTCCTTCAGCAGCCCAGCGAGGAACTTTTTGAGCTGGCACAGCTCAAGGCCTTGCGCCCTTGATAAGGGCCCGCCCACGGCCATGGTTTTAGCGGCGACGCGGACGGAAGCGATGAGCAGCCCCGGCTCGGACCATCTTTCCCGGGCCAGATGGGCTCGGTTGCGGCGACCCTGGCTCTCGACCAAAAAGTTCCGGAGATCCTCTACGGGAATGAGGGGGGACTCAGCGGCAGGCACGAGGAGATCCACCGCCTCACTGGCGATGGACTCGAGATCTTCACCCGCGTCCTCCACCGAGTCCCCGTCCTCCTCCGGGAGGTCGCCGCTAGCAGCCGGCCCGTCGACCGCACGAGGTACGGCAAACGGCCCGGCCGCTCCATCGGCCCTGGCTCTGCCCCGATCCCACCCCCAGGATCGTCGGCAGAGGAGTCCCCACTGGGCTCTTTTAGAATTGGTGCTGGGTCGGGAAGCGACAGCGGAAGGGGTTCCTCCTCCACCCCAGGAACCGGGGAACAAGGAGAGACCCGGCCATAGAAAATCCCCAGGCCCTCCAAGCGCTCCAGCTCCAAAGTAGGGGGCGAGGGTGGGTGTTCCTCCCCCTCCCCGCCGCCACCCCCTGGCCCAGCGTGTACAGATTCATTAAAAGTGTTAATACTTTGTATTTCTGCCGAGTCGAGCAAATCCCGGGGGAAGTTGGATATTGGCTGGGCGGGCTCAGGTTCGGCCTTTTCGGCCCCGCCCGCCTCAGTCCCCGGGACGCTCGACCCGGCGGCTACGCATTCTTCCGCTGGCCCCACGCCCCCCACGACAGGCAGATCTTTCATGCCATCCCCGGGAGGCAGCGGCTGGGCAGCCTCGACTGCCTCACCCTCCCCGGGGACAGATTTCTCGTGCCTACGGCGCAATTTGGGGGCGCCGGTGGGGGACGCGGGACATGCGGCGGGCACCGACTCCTCTGCGGAGGGATGTTGTTTCCCCCCCGCCTCATTGGAGCGGCGCCTCCTTTTTTTCCTGGGGGGGCACGGAGACAGGGAGACACCCGTGTCTGCCGAGGCCTCCCGCTCCACTCACCCCTTTTTCTTATCTTGCCCGCGCCCGAACCCCTCTGCGGTATTAGTCAAGGGCTCGGGCACGGGCTCAGGGCACCCCGCGCTCGCCGATGACGGGGTTGGGCCGAGCGCGGTGAACAGCTTGTCTGGCGCACTAAGGGGACCCGCCTCGAGGTGTTTCGCCTTCTTCCGCGCCTTCTTTCCGGCCGGACGCTCTCCCTCCCCCCCGCCGAAGGCCGTGAAAACAAAGGCCCCCGACGATGCCCGCGCACCCAAAGCTCCCGGCACGCAGACGCTACTAGGGGGATGGGTGGCGGTGGCGCCAGCCTTGTCCGCCCTCGGTGGTTTGGCGGCTTTGGAGGCGGGGCAGTTCTTGCAAACGTGCCCCACCTCCCTGCAGGCATGGCACCGCACGCCATCCGACGTCCAAAAGACGCGGTAGGCAGTCCCCTCGTGCACCACATTAAAATTGCCCTCTGCCGTCTCTTCCCGCGCCAGCCGGACAAAGAGCTGGCGGCGGAAGGAGAACACGTGGCGCAGGCTGTTCTCCCTGAGGCCAAGCGGTATGGGGTTGATCCCCGACCTTACCTCCCCCAGTTGGTGTAGGTGAGGGAGGAGGAGCTCAGCGGGAACAAAGGGCGGGACGTTTGATAGAATGACCCTCTGCGCGGTGGCCTCGAGAGGGTCCACCGGCAGGAACGCCCTGCCCACCGTGAGCCCCTTTTCAATGGCCAGGGACACCGCCCGCTCCGACCCCAGGAAGAACACGGCCTTCCCAGACATCTTGGAGGCTGTGACAATGGCCGAGGGGCTGACTACCCCAGCCATCGCCCGCACGCACTCCTCAATGCTCATTGTGGGGTGAGTGTAGCTCTTGACCCCGTGTTTCGTAGTTATAAGTCTGAATGGTGGCAGGGCAGCAGGTGGCGCAGGAGGTGCCGTGGATGTGGATGTGGATGCCGCCTGCGCATAAGTCCTAGCTGGCCCTGCCACCGGCGTGGATGGGGTTGCCATCACGGGGTCCCTTTAAGGGCTACACCCACCCCAAAGTCACAGGCCTTAATGGTCTTTAAATGGCCTCGTTTAATAGACTGAGCAGAGGAGCTCTTAACGAGGCACACCTCTCCCCTAGTTGACAATTGGGGAGGGGCCTTGCTCCCTCTGCTCAGTTGTCTTAATTGTTTTATATTTTTCCAATTAATTTGGGAGGAAAAGGGCTCTCAGAGAGAGGGGGGAGAGACAGAGAGTAACAAAGAAAGAGGGGGGTGGGAAGGGGGGAAACTGCAAGGGCAGGTCTCCCCTCGCAGCTGTGCGTGGGTGCAATCCCCAGATGGCAAACAAAAATAGTCCTTGGGGTGGTCTTCGGGTGAGGGGAGAAGATGTCTTCACCTGGTGCAGCTGGAGCCACACAGGCACACACTCCCAACGATGTTAATTAGGGTGGATTAATTGTTTCTTCAGCCTGGTAGCTCCAGCTATCCCAGGCTAGGCAATGGGGGAGGGGTGCTTCAAAGGTGTGTGGGGCCTAGTTGTAAGCAAGGCCCCCACACACACTTCCACACACACACACCCCCCGCGATGTTCCGGCCCCCGACTGGTCTTCTTTCCTCCCCCCACCGATACAGCAAAGTCTTTTAGGGACTGTACCAATACACCCACCTGTAGAATGGTAGAGTCTCCCTCCTTCCACACTGGATGTTGTTGTTGGTCTTTCCCCCTCTCTCCAACTCTTTGTAGAAATGGTGAAGTTGTTCAAGTTTTCTGCTTTTTCCTCCTCTCCCTCTGGGTGAAAGTTGGTGGTGAAGCCCCTTCCTTCCTTCCTTCTCTTCCTGGGCTGATTCACAGGCCCAGCCAGGAGCAAAAGCAGCAGCTCCTTCTCTCACTGCTCACAGCTCCAACTGTTTAGGCCACGCCTCCACTGCTCCACAATTGGCCCAGGTGCAACAGGTAATCAGGAAGGCGAATGGAATGTTGGCCTTCATTGTGAGAGGGATGGAGTACAAAAGCAGGGAGGTCCTGCTGCAACTGTACAGGGTATTGGTGAGGCCACACCTGGAGTACTGCGTGCAGTTTTGGTCACCTTTCTTAAGGAAGGATCTACTAACCTTGGAGGGGGTACAGAGACGATTCACTAGGCTGATTCCGGAGATGAGGGGGCTACCTTATGATGATAAATTGAATAGACCGGGTCTTTACTCGTTGGAGTTCAGAAGGATGAGGGGTGATCATATAGAAACATTTAAAATAATGAAAGGGATAGACAAGATGGAGGCAGAGAGGTTGTTTCCACTGGTCGGGGAGACTAGAACTAGGGGGCACAGCCTCAAAATACGGGGGCGTCAATTTAAAACCGAGTTGAGAAGGAATTTCTTCTCCCAGAGGGTTGTGAATCTGTGGAATTCTCTGGCCAAGGAAGCAGTTGAGGCTAGCTCATTGAATGTATTCAAATCACAGATAGATAGATTTTTAACCAATAAGGTAATTAAGGGTTACGGGGTGCGGGCGGGTAAGTGGAGCTGAGTCCACGGCCAGATCAGCCATGATCTTGTTGAATGGCGGAGCTGGCTCGAGGGGCTAGATGGCCTACTCCTGTTCCTAATTCTTATGTTCTTTTGTACAATTGTTGTAGTTCATCCATGCGGTCTCTAAATGTCTGCCATTGCCCATCCACTGTCAACCCATTAAGTATCATTCGCCAATCTATCCTAGCCAATTCATGCCTCATACCTTCAAAGTTACCCTTCTTTAAGTTCTGGACCATGGTCTCTGAATTAACTGTTTCGTTCTCCATCCTAATGTAGAATTCCACCATATTATGGTCACTCTTCCTCAAGGGGCCTCGCACAACGAGATTGCTAATTAATCCTCTCTCATTACACAACACCCAGTCTAAGATGGCCTCCCCCCTCGTTGGTTCCGCGACATATTGGTCTGGAAAACCATCCCTTATGCACTCCAGGAAATCCTCCTCCACCGTATTGTTTCCAGTTTGGTTAGCCCAATCTATATGCATATTAAAGTCACCCATGATAACTACTGCACCTTTATTGCATGCACCCCTAATTTCCTGTTTGATGCCCTCCCCGACATCACTACTACTGTTTGGAGGTCTGTACACAACTCCCACTAACGTTTTCTGCCCTTTGGTATTCCGTAGCCCCACCCGTACCGATTCCGCATCATCCAAGCTAATGCCTTTCCTTACAATTGCATTAATTTCCTCTTTAACCAGGAATGCCACCCCACCTCCTTTTCCTTTCTGTCTATCCTTCCTAAATGTTGAATACCCTTGGATGTTGAGTTCCCAGCAATGGTCACCCTGGAGCCATGTCTCCGTGATGCCAACCACATCGTATCCGTTAACTGCTATCTGCACAGTTAATTCGTCCACCTTATTCCGAATACTCCTCGCATTGAGGCACAGAGCCTTCAGGCTTGTCTTCTTAACACACTTTGACCCTTTAGAATTTTGCTGCAAAGTGGCCCTTTTTGTTTTTTGCCTTGGGTTTCTCTGCCCTCCACTTTTACTCATCTCCTTTCTGTCTTTTGCTTCTGTCTCCATTTTGTTTCCCTCTGTCTCCCTGCATTGGTTCCCATCCCCCTGCCATATTAGTTTAACTCCTCCCCAACAGCACGAGCAAACACTCCCCCTAGGACATTGGTTCCGGTCCTGCCTCGGTGCAGACCGACCGGTTTGTACTGGTCCCACCTCCCCCAGAACCGGTTCCAATGCCCCAGGAATTTGAATCCCTCACTGCTGCACCAGTGCTCAAGCCACGTATTCATCTGAGCTATCCTGCGATTCCTACTCTGACTAACACGTGGCACAGGTAGCAATCCCGAGATTACTACTTTTGAGGTCCTACTTTTTAATTTAGCTCCTAGCTCCTTAAATTCGTCTCATAGGACCTCATCCCGTTTTTTACCTATATCGCTGGTACCAATGTGCACCACGACAACTGGCTGTTCACGCTCCCTTTTCAGAATGTCCTGCACCCGCTGGAACTGGGACAACATCCGAGCGCTATCGCCCGCTGATGACATTTCGTGTGCCTGGGTTTTAAACAAATTTCCTTTGCTGTTCGAACCAGGCATCGGGAAATTTCAAGGAGCAAAAGTGCAGATCCACCTAATTCCGGGGGTGCGACCCATCCATCACAAGGCGAGAGCAGTACCGTACATGATGAGAGAAAGGGTAGAGATCGAGCTAGACAGCTACAAAGAGAGGGCATCATGTCACCGACCGAGTTCAGCGAGTGAGCCAGTCCAATTCCCCATTCCTCAAGGGAGATGGCACCGTCAGACTCTGTGGCAATTACAAAGTAACTATCAATCGTTTCTCCCTGCAGGACCAATACCCACCACCAAAAGCCGACGACCTCTTTGCAACGCTGGCGGGAGGAAAGATGTTCGCGAAGCTGGATCTGACATCAGCCTACATGATGCAGGAACTGAAGGAATCATCGAAGACCCTCGCCTGCATCAACACGCACAAAGGTCTTTATATTTATAACAGATGCCCGTTTGGAATCCAATCAGCGATGGCGATATTCCAGAGAAACATGGAAAGTTTAGTGAAGTCGGTCCCGCACACTGTGGTCTTCCAGGACGACATCTTGGCCATAGGTCGGAACACAGTTGAGCACCTGCAGAACCTGGAGCAGGTTCTTCGTCGACTCAACTGCGTAGGGTTCAGGTTAAAATGCTCGAAGTGCGTTTTCCTGGCGCCTGAAGTGGAGTTCTTGGGAAGGAGGATTGCGGCGGATGGCATCAGGCCCACCAAAGCGAAGATGGAGGCAATCGAGAACGCACCGAGGCCACAGAACGTGACGGAGTTACGGTCGTTTCTGGGACTCTTGAACTACTTTGGTAACTTCTTACCGGGTCTCAGCACACTGCTAGAATCACTGCATGTCTTATTACGAAAAGGGGGCGAATGGGTTTGGGGCAAAAGCCAAGAAAATGCCTTTGTAAAAGCGAGAAAATTCTTATGCTCAAACAAATTGCTTGTGTTGTATGATCCATGTAAGCATTTGGTACTAGCATGTGATGCGTCGTCATATGGCGTCGGGTGTGTATTGCAACAAGCTAATGATTTTGGGAAACTGCAACCGGTTGCTTATGCATCCAGGAGTCTGTCTAAGGCTGAGAGAGCCTACAGCATGATTGAAAAAGAAGCGTTAGCGTGTGTCTATGGGGTAAAAAAATGCATCAATACCTGTTTGGGCTAAAATTCGAATTGGAAACTGACCATAAGCCACTTCTATCCGTTTTCCGAGAGTAAAGGGATAAATACCAATGCATCGGCCCGCATCCAGAGATGGGTGCTCACGTTGTCCGCCTACAACTACACCATCCGCCACAGGCCAAGCACAGAAAACTGCGCCAATGCTCTCAGTCGGTTGACATTGCCCACCAAGGGGTTGGAAATGGCGCAGCCCGCAGATCTAGCTATGGGTATGGAAGCATTTGAGAGTGAGCAATCACCCGTCACTGCCCGGCAGATCAAAACCTGGACAAGCCAGGACCCCTTATTATCTCTAGTCAAAAGTTGTGTGCTTTACAGGAGCTGGTCCAATGTCCCAGTGGAAATGCAGGGAGAGATAAAGCCGTTCCAGCGGCGCAAAGATGAAATGTCTATCCAGGCAGACTGCCTTCTGCGGGGCAATCGAGTAGTGGTTCCCAAGAAGGGCAGAGACACCTTTATCAATGACCTCCACAGTACCCACCCAGGCATCGTAATGATGAAAGCGATAGCCAGATCCCTCGTGTGGTGGCCCGGCATCGATGCGGACTTAAGAGTCCAGCGTTCACAGATGTAATACATGCTCGCAGTTAAGCAATGTACCCAGGGAGGCGCCGCTAAGTTTATGGTACACGTCGACTATGCAGGCCCGTTCTTGGGTAAAATGTTCCTTGTGGTTGTAGACGCGCGCTCCAAGTGGATTGAATGTGAGACAATGTCGGCTAGCACGTCCACTGCCACCACTGAAAGTGTGCGGGCTATGTTTGCCACACACGGCTTAGCCAATGTCCTGGTGAGCGACAACAGGCCATGTTTTACCAGTGCTGAGTTCAAAGAATTCATGACCCGTAACGGGATCAAACATGTCACATCTGCCCCATTTAAACCAGCGTCGAATGGTCACGCAGAGAGAGCAGATGAAAAGAACACTTAAGACAAGGCTCTCATTAGTTCACCCTGATTTACATGAACAGGTAGAGAGGAGGCGGCTTCAACAAAGTGCATACTATGATAGCGCAAATGTGTCACGCGAGATTGAAATCAATGATTCTGTATTTGTATTAAATTATGGACAAGGTCCCAAGTGGCTTCCCGGCACTGTCATGGCCAAAGAGGGGAGCAGGGTGTTTCGGGTCAAATTTTCAAATGGACTTATTCACCGGAAACATTTGGACCAAATCAAACTCAGATTCACAGACTATTCTGAGCAACGCACCTTGGACCCTACCTTTTTTGATCCCCCAACATACACACCAGTGGCAACCAGCACCACGGTTGACCACGAAGCAGAACCCATCATCCACAGCAGCCCTGCAGGGCCCAACACACCAGGCAGCCCAGCAAGGCCAGCTGCACAGCAGCCCAACGAGGGCCAAGCAAATGATTCAACAACACCAGCTTTCACACCGAGACGATCAACCAGGGCAAGAAGGGCCCCAGATCGACTCACATTGTAAATAGTTACCCTATTGACTTTGCCGGGGAATGTTATATATGTGAACTTGTATTTACTCTCTACAGCCACCAGAGGGCTCATTCCCCGGAGTCCCAAGGGATCCCATAATCCCTTGGGAGGACAGGTATTTAAGAAGGTTTCACAGGTTGGAGAGGCACTCTGGAGACTTGCAGTAAAAGACTACGGTCACACTTTACTTTGAGCTCACAGTGTTCAGTCTGACTCTTTCTCCATACACTACAATAAGGATATAAAGCAAGAGGGGGAAAAGTGAGAGGGGTTGGGGAAGAGCAGGAGCTGCAATGAGCGGACAACGGGATAGATGAGGGACAGAAGGGGTGAGGGAAGAAGGAGAGAGGGGTGGCTGAGAGGACAGAAATGAGTGGGTAAAAGGGCCAAGGGAAACAGCTTGTGACGGATGGGTACAATGGAATGGGTGGGTGCACAGCGGGTGCTGAGCGGATATTTCAATTTTATTGATTCCAAAACTACTGTGTTAAAGGTTTACTAATGACATTTATATTGGCTGAATCAGATAGTTGAGAGGCAGCAGCAGAAGACTGGGACTGCCCATGGGGCTAGCCAACCAGCAGGAGGCCCGAAGTTCTATGACAGGAAAGTGACAAGTAACATTCCTTTTAAGTTGCATGGCCGGGCAGCTCTCTGTCAGTTCCGCGTAGCCCGGGACCGAATTTCCAATGTTAAGTTTTGCTCACCCACAAAAAAATTAGGAGGAACATTGGTGACAAGTAGTGATGATGAGGATAGTATATTGGCTCGCAGGCAAGTATTGGGAAGTAGACTCACAAGCAGCGAGAATGTAGAGAGGCAGACCAGGTCTGGTTTGGAATAGATTGATGAGCTGGTGGCCATAGGTGTTATGTATGTAACCCTATGTAACCAGTATTATACCACCACCAGAGGACGTATCTGCTTGGGAGCACTGTATAGAAGCAGGCCTCCCATGCTGTACCAACACTCTGGAATTTGAATAAATGAACGAAAGTCACACCTCTCACGTCTACAGTACTCAGTTACATCACTTTATTTAAGACATATCAACTGGCGACGAGATAACGAACCACCACTAAAAAATGCAGAGAACTATTGGCATCCTGGAGAACTTCTCAGAAGGGGATGATTGGGAGGCCTTCGTGGAGCGACTCAACCAATACTTCGTGGCCAACGAGCTAGAAGGGAGCGCCAATGCTGCCAAAAAAAGGGCGATCCTCCTCACCATCTGCGGGGCAACAACCTATGGCCTCATGAAGAATCTTCTCACTCCGTTGAAACCAAAAGCCAAATCGTATGAAGAACTGTGTAACCTGGTCCGGGAGCACCTAAATCCGAAGGAGAGCGTTCTGATGGTAAGGTATCGATTTTGCACATGTCAACGTTCTGAAGGCCAGGAAGTGGCGAGCTACGTCGCCAAATTCAGGCGCCTTGCAGGACATTGCGAATTCGATGGATGACTGGAGCAAATGCTAAGAGACTTTTTTTGTGCTTGGCATTGGCCATGAGGTTATCCTTCGCAAACTATTGACTGTTGAAACACCGAACCTGAGCAAAGCCATAACGATAGCCCAGACATTTATGTCCACCAGCGATAACATCAAACAAATTTCGCAGCATAAAGAGGTTTCGGCAAGTACTGTACACAATGTACCATCGTTTTCAGGCAGGAATGCATACGGCAGAACGTACACGCCTGCAGCTGTACAACCTCAGATGACCCAGAGTCCACCATCAAACATTAATGCGAGGCAATTAACACTTTGTTGGCGCTGTGGAGGCGATCATCGAATCCATCAATGCCGCTTCAAACACTATGCGTACAAAGGCTGTGGAACAATGGGACACCTCCAGTGAGTGTGCAGATGAGCTGCAAACCCTGCAAACCACCACGTTGCAGAGGAAGACCGATCCATGGCAGATCAAACTGAAGTAGAGACTCAAACTAAGGAGGCAGAAGTGTATGGGGTACACACCTTCACCACGGAATGTCCATCGATCATGTTAAAAGTCGAACTGAACGGAATTTCAGTATCCATGGAACTGAACATGGGTGCGAGTCAGTCTATCATGAGCAAAAAGGCCTTCGACAGGCTGTGGTGCAACAAGGCACACAGGCCCAAGCTAAACCCTATTCATACTCTTTCATAGTGCGCAAAAAAAATATATTCCAGTGAAAAAGAAGGGCGGCAACAGAAGTGATAACCAGCCGTGGATAACCAAGGAAATAAAGGAGAGTATCAAATTAAAAACCAATGCGTATAAGGTGGCCAAGGTTAGTGGGAAACTAGAAGATTGGGAAAATTTTAAACGACAGCAAAGAATGACTAAGAAAGCAATAAAGAAAGGAAAGATAGGTTACGAAAGTAAAACTGGCGCAAAACATAAAAACAGATAGTAAAAGCTTTTACCGATATATAAAACGGAAGAGAGTGACTAAAGTAAATGTTGGTCCCTTAGAAGATGAGAAGGGAGATTTAATAATGGGAAATGTGGAAATGGCTGAGACCTTAAACAATTATTTTGCTTCCGTCTTCACAGTGGAAGACACAAAAACAATGCCAAAATTTGCAGGCCACAGGAATGTGGGAAGGGAGGACCTTGAGACAATCACTATCACTAGGGAAGTAGTGCTGGACAGGCTAATGGGACTGAAGGTAGACAAGTCCCCTGGTCCTGATGAACTACATCCCAGGGTATTAAAAGAGATGGCTGAAGTTATAGCAGATGCATTCGTTATAATCTACCAAAATTCTCTGGACTCTGGGGAGGTACCAGCGGATTGGAGAGCAGCTAATGTAACGCCTCTGTTT
Source organism: Pristiophorus japonicus (assembly GCF_044704955.1). NCBI lineage: Eukaryota > Metazoa > Chordata > Chondrichthyes > Pristiophoridae > Pristiophorus > Pristiophorus japonicus. Next base: position 23,601,846 of record NC_091985.1, read on the forward strand.
AAAAAAGGGGGCAGGCAAAAGGTAGGTAACTATAGGCCGGTGAGTTTAACATCTGTAGTGGGGAAAATGCTTGAAACTATCATTAAGGAAGAAATAGCGGGACATCTGGATAGGAATAGTGCAATCAAGCAGACGCAGCATGGATTCATGAAAGGGAAATCATGTTTAACTAACTTACTGGAATTCTTTGAGGATATAACGAGAATGGTGGATAGAGGTGTACCGATGGATGTGGTGTATTTAGATTTCCAAAAGGCATTCGATAAGCTGCCACACAAAAGGTTACTACAGAAGATAAAGGTACGCGGAGTCAGAGGAAATGTATTAGCATGGATAGAGAATTGGCTGGCGAACAGAAAGCAGAGAGTCGGGATAAATGGGTCCTTTTCCAGTTGGAAATCAGTGGTTAGTGGTGTGCCACAGGGATCAGTGCTGGGACCACAACTGTTTACAATATACATAGATGACCTAGAAGAGGGGACAGAGTGTAGTGCAACAAAATTTGCAGATGACACTAAGATTAGTGGGAAAGCGGGTTGTGTAGAGGACTCAGAGAGACTACAAGGAGATTTGGATAGGTTAAGCGAATGGGCTAAGGTTTGGCAGATGGAATACAATGTCGGAAAGTGTGAGGTCATCCACCTTGGGAAAAAAAACAGTAAAAGGGAATATTAATTTGAATGGGGAGAAATTACAACATGCTGTGGTGCAAAGGGACCTGGGGGTCCTTGTGCATGAATCCCAAAAGGTTAGTTTGCAGGTGCAGCAGGTAATCAGGAAGGCGAATGGAATATTGGCCTTCATTGCGAAAGGGATGGAGTACAAAAGCAGGGAGGTGTTGCTGCAACTGTATAAGGTATTGGTAAGGCCGCACCTGGAGTACTGCGTGCAGTTTTGGTCACCTTACTTAAGGAAGGATATACTAGCTTTGGAAGGGGTACAGAGACGATTCACTAGGCTGATTCCAGAAGTGAGGGGGTTACCTTATGATGATAGATTGAGTAGACTGGGTCTTTACTCCTTGGAGTTCAGAAGGATGAGGGGTGATCTTATAGAAACATTTAAAATCATGAAAGGGATAGACAAGATAGAGGCAGAGAGGTTGTTTCCATTGGTGGGGGAGACTAGAACTAGGGGGCACAGCCTCAAAATACGGAGGAGCCAATTTAAAACCGAGTTGAGAAAAAATTTCTTCTCCCAGAGGGTTGTGAATCTGTGGAATTCTCTGCCCAAGGAAGCAGTTGAGGCTGGCTCATTGAATGTTTTCAAGTCAAAGATAGATAGATTTTTAACCAATAAGGGAATTAAGGATTACGGGGAGAGGGCGGGTAAGTGGAGCTGAGTCTACGACCAGATCAGCCATGATCTTATTGAATGGCGGGGCAGGCTCGAGGGGCTAGATGGCCTACTCCTGTTCCTAATTCTTATGTTCTTATGTTCTTATGTTCTTATACCAAACTGAGAACTTACACTAAAGAGCTGATCCTTGCAATTAGCAGTGCAGCAGTAAAAGTCTCCTATGATGGACCAGTACATGAACTCCCACTATGGATTGTACTAGGAGATGGCCCCACACTGTTCAGCAGAAGCTGGCTGGGAAAAATCCACTGGAACTGGGACAACATCCAACCGCTTTCATCCGCTGATGACGCCTCATGTGCCCAGGTTCTGAGCAAGTTCCCGTCGTTATTTGAGCCAAGCATCGGAAATTTCTCGGGGGCGAAGGTGCCGATCAACCTGGTTCCCGGTACACAACCCATCCACCACAAGGCATGGGAGGTGCCAAATATGATGCGAGAGAAAGTGGAGATCGAGCTAGACCGGCTGCAAAGAGAGGGCATCATCGCACCGGTGGAGTTCAATGAGTGGGCCAGTCCGATTGTTCCGGTCCTCAAGGGTGATGGCACGGTCAGAATTTGCGGGGACTATAAAGTAACTATTAACCGTTTTTCAGGACCAGTATCCGCTGTTATGTATGCATGCCTGTTTACTGTGTGATGTCTGTAACACTTATGCCATACTTAAAGTACCCTTATACTGTACACCAGAGGGTGCTGCTGCTGGAGACCTAAGGGTTACCTCCACACGGCAGGTAACCCAGTATAAAAAGGAACTCACAGCTTGTTGTCCTCACTCAGGAGCTGCACATAAAGGACTACAGGTCTACACAGTTTCAGTATCATACCCTGCCTTGTGGAGTCATTACTAAAGGTGCCTACATCCACTACAACTGCCGACGAGGATGGGATACGAGGTCACAAACCACATGCTCAGCATGTTGAATCTCAGCATCTTTCAGCAATTTACCGATAGGGAAGATTGGGACGCTTTTGTAGAAAGATTGGAACACTTAAGGAGACTGGCTGCACCGTGCGACTTTGGTAACTACCTAAATGAAGCACTAAGGGACTTTAAACCGACGAGAGCAGTGCACCGCATTGATACTTCGAAGGGCAGAAACGCTGCCCTGAGTCCCGCAGCCCTGAGTCCGCTACATGGGATAAACCGGCTAGCCCCGTGCTGGCGCTGTGGAGGAAACCACAGGGCCCACCAGTGCCGCTACAAAGACTATACCTGCAAAGGCTGCAAAGAGAAAAGCCACCTTCAAAAGATGTGCAGAAAAAGCTTTACTCACCGCATCTCTGATGAGTTGGCTGATCACCGGGGCTCCGACATAGAGGAAGGTGAAGTTGCTCAACCCCTGGAAGAAGAGTATGGAACTCATACCTGCTCCACTGAAAGTTCTCCATGGACGATGAAAGTAGACATCGACGGGGTCCCGGTTTGTATAGAGAGCGACACAAGGGCGAGCCAGTCTGCGATGAGCCAAGCGACCTTTGAAGAACTTTGGATGAATCCCGCCAATCGACCACAATGGCATCCTGTCCAAGCAAAGCTGCTCCCAGGCCTCCGGGCTCCGGCAATCGACCTCAAACATGGATCCATCGCAGCATCCGGAGGTTCCACTGTCCAGCTCAACTGCCCACAGCACCCCGGCGAAATCTCCAAGACCGAGGATCCAAACTCCACTTTCCGGGCCGAGGCAGCACTCCAAGAGGTGAACGGCGTCGAAAGAAATGGATTCCCGATGTCCAGGGTCGAACCTGTGGAGGGAAAGAGCACTGCAGCCTACCTGCAAGAAAGCCAAGAAATGGCTGCAGCACCAGCACCAGGAGGAGAAAAACCGAAAATCAAAATGGCCGCGGCCATACCACAAGTAAGCATGGAGGAGCATCACATGTCACCGAGCGGCCAATCGGATTTGAAGGCTCCCTTAAAGGAAACTGGTAACCAAAGAAATTTAAAGGGGAAGTTTCAACTATTTGAGTACACGGACTTTAAAGCTAAAGATGCGATTAAAGGTGCAAGTATGAAACTGTATGCAATGTAACCATGAATTGTGATGCTGGTTTAACTAATGTGACTAATGAGATGAAAGCAGGTGTCGGTAAGGTTAAGAACAAGTTTATTATGCTTAACAATAATGATAGAGAATGTGAAATGCCTAACGTAACCATGTCTGTTGAAATCAGGACACCCAAAAGTGATGCAAATGCTAGAATGTATAATGCAGGCTCGACTGTGTGTGATCAGAGCCAAGGTGTCATGTATACCGGTAGGACACTGCCAAAGGACATTGCGTCCTACAGGGACCATGCTGATGCCAATGGAATCCCCCTGTGGGAGATCCCCAGATCCAGCAGGCTACCTGACCATGTAGCCTGGACCTTTGGAACGAATGTGATGCCCCTTGCAGGACACACACAGCCAGTGCGAGCAGACCCACTACAGGGACAGTGATCAATGGGCAGCCCAGCCACCACCAATGGCAATCTGCACCAGACCAGCCCTACAACCCCTGGCCATCAGGGCCAACACCAGGAGCATGAGGCCAATACCTTCCAGCTTCCCTGGCAAACCCTGGGATGACCTGACCTTCATTCCAATTGGTGGACAAGGAGCCCACCCAGTCTTGTGGCCCTGCCCACCACCCCACAACAGTGACACCTATCTGGTCTGTGTGTGAGGGAGGGGAAACGTATGAGGCCAGCCTCAAGCACAGGGGTCACACCTGCCAACCACACAACCCTCACCACAACCTCTCATAGCCCACCACTGATCACCTCCCCTGGTCATGACAAGAAGGATATGAAAATGCTTAGGGGGGAGTATTGTTGTGTATGCATGCCTGTTTAGTGTGTGATGCCTGTAACACTGTAATGCCACACTGAAAGTACCCTTATACTGTACACCAGAGAGTGCTGCTGCTGGAGACCTACGGGTTACCTGCACATGGCAGGTAACCCAGTATAAAAAGGAACTCACAGCTTGTTGTCCTCACTCAGGAGCTGCAAATAAAAGGACTATAAGTCTACACAGTTTCAGTATCATACCCTGCCTCGTGGAGTCATTACTAAAGGTGCCTACATACACTACACCCGCTACCCATGGCAGACGACCTATTTGCGACACTGGCCGGAGGAAAGACGTTCACCAAGCTGGACCTGACCTCGGCCTACATGATGCAGGAAGAGGCGGAATCTTCGAAAGGCCTGCATCAACACACACAAAGGTCTGCTCATCTACAATAGATGCCGGTTTGGGATTTGATCGGCCATGGCTATTTTTCAAAGGAACATGGAGCGTCTGCTAAAGTCGGTTCTGCACACCGTGGTTTTCCAGGATGACATATTGATCACAGGTCAGGACACCATCGAACACTTGAAGAACCTGGAAAAGGTTCTAAGTCGGCCAAATCGTGTGGGACTCAGGTTGAAATGCTCAAAGTGTGTTTTCCTGGTGCCAGAGGTCGAGTTCTTAGGGAGAAGAGTCGCGGCAGACGGCATCAGACCCACTGACGCCAAGACGGAGGCCATCAAGAACGCCGACCACAGAACGTGACGGAGCTACAGTCGCTCCTGAGACTCCTACCCGGGTTCTACCTAGAGGTTCTAGCAAGGTGCTTAACCCGGCTAGGAGAGAGATGACTGGGTATGGGGTAAATCACAAGATGCTGCATTTGAGATAGCCAGAAATCTGTTATGTTCCAACAAACTGCTTGTTCTGTATGAACCATGTAAACGCTTAGCGCTAGCTTGCGATGCATCTTCGTACGGGGTCCGGTGTGTGTTACAACAAACAAACAAATCGGGAATATTGCAACCGGTCGCCTATGCATCCTGGAGTTTGTTCAAGGCTGAAAGGGCCTACAGCATGATTGAAAAAGAAGCTCTGGCATGCGTTTACGGGGTGAAAAAAATGCACCAGTATCTGTTTGGTCTTAAGTTTGAGTTAGACACTGACCATAAGACGCTCATATCGCTATTCTCAGAGAGCAAAAGGATTAATATCAATGCCTCTGCTCGCATCCAAAGATGGACGCTCACGCTGTCTGCATACGACTATGTAATGCGCCACAGACCAGGCACAGAGAACTGCGCTGATGCTCTCAGTTGGCTACCATTGCCCACCACAGGGGTGGAAATGGCACAGCCTGCAGACTTGCTCTTGGTGATGGATGCATTTGAAAATGAAAAGTCACCCGTTACGGCCCACCAGATCAGGACCTGGACCAGCCAGGATCCTTTACTGTCCCTTGTAAAAAACTGTGTCCTCCATGGGAGCTGGTCCAGCGTCCCAGTGGAGATGCATGAAGAGATCAAGCCATTCCAGCGGCGCAAAGATGAAATGTCCATACAGGCGAACTGTCTTTTGTGGGGTAATTGCCTGGTTTTGCCTAAAAAAGGCAGGGAAATGTTCATAAGCGACCTACACAGTACCCACCCAGGTATAGTAATGATGAAAGCTATAGCCAGATCCCATGTGTGGTGGCCCGGCATCGACTCAGATTTGGAGTCTTGCGTGCGCCAATGCAACACTTGCTCTCAACTGAGCAATGCACCCAGGGAGGCATCGCTAAGTTTGTGGTCATGGCCCTCCAAACCGTGGTCTAGGATCCACGTTGACTTCGCTGGCCCGTTTCTAGGCAAAATGTTTTTGGTTGTTGTGGATACTTATTCAAAATGGATTGAGTGTGTAATGGATTGAATGTCTGTAAGCACATCCACTGCCACCATCGAAAGCCTACGAGCCATCTTTGCCATGCACGGCCTGCCTGATGTCCTTGTCAGCGACAATGGGCCGTGCTTCACCAGTGCTGAATTCAAGGAAGTCATGACTCGCAATGGGATCAAGCACGTCACATCTGCCCCGTTCAAGCCTGCATCCAATGGCCAGGCAGAACGGGCAGTCCAAACCATCAAGCAAAGCTTGAAACACGTGTCGGAAGGCTCCCTGCAGACCCGCCTGTCCCGAGTCCTGTTCAGCTACCGCACCAGACCCCACTCGCTCACCGGGGTTCCCCCAGCCGAGCTGCTCATGAAAAGGGTGCTCAAAACAAGGCTCTCTCTTGTCCATCCTGATCTCCATGATCACATCGAGGACAGGCGGCATCAACAAAGCATGTATCATGATCGCGCAAATTTGTCACGTGATATTGAAGTCAATGACCCTGTATTTGTACTCAACTATGGACAGGGTCCCAAATGGCTTGCTGGCACTGTCATAGCCAAAGAAGGGAGTAGGGTGTTTCAGGTCAAACTCGCAAATGGACTAACTTGCAGAAAGCATTTGGACCAAACCAAACTGCGATTCACAGACAGCCACGAGCAGCCACAAGCAACCCGAAGAGGACACCACCAACTTTGACCCTCCAACACACCCAGAAGTGGCAACCGACATCACGGTTGACCATGAAGCTGAACTCACCATCCCCAGCAGCCCAGTAAGGCCAGCTGCACAGCAGCCCAGCGAAGAACCAACCAACTCACCTACACCTGCATTTGTACTGAGACGATTGACTAGGGAGCGAAAGGCCCCAGACCGTCTCACCCTGTAAACAAGTGTGTTATTGACTTTGGGAGGGAGTGATGTTACGTATGCAACCCTATGTAACCAGTATTATACCGCCACCAGAGGGCGTACCTGTTGGAGTCCCAAGGGATCCCAGCATCCCTTGGGAGCACTGTATATAAGCAGGCCTCCCATGCTGTACCAACACTCTGGAGTTAGAATAAAGGAACTCAGGTCACACTTACTCACGTCTACAGTACTCAATTACATCACTTTATTTAAGACATAACAATTGGCAACAGTTGGAGGTGACATGGTGGGGACTAGCATTTTCCAAGATCAGGCCAGCTAATCACAACTCACTCTTTAACAGCTCAGGGGGAAGAAGGGGAGGCAAACTTAAGAGACATAAGGCTGCATGTACTAAGTCACATTAGAGTTGGGGCACTAGAAATCAACCATGGGGCACCCAATCAGCAGTGGCCAGGTCCGACAACAGTTGAGAACAGGACAGTGAAATTGTTAAGTATACAAAACATGCTTATTACCAATGAGGCTATGTGAAACAAATATCTTAAATTTAGCAACTGAAATTTGAAATTTAAAAGCATTTTGTCTGCTACGTAAATTCACTCAGGAAAAAAAAATCAAGATGGCAGCTGAAGTGGCACAGATGGCTTAGAAAGTTCTTGAGCCACTTGTGATGGTTTATATAGGGAAGTGCATTATTGACAACACAGAAATTTATAATAAATAAGAACATAAGAATTAGGAGCAGGAGTAGGCCATACGGCCCCTCGGGCCTGCTCCGCCATTTAATATGATCATGGCTGATCCGATCATGTATTCAGGTTCACTTCCCTGCCAGTTCCCCATAACCCCTTATCGGTTAAAAAACTGTCTATCTTAAATCTGCTCAATGATCCAGCTTCCACAACTCTGTGAGGCAGCGAATTCCACAGACCATCTCTCATTCTTCTGAATTCCAATCAGTCGAGGCCCAACCTCCTCAACCTTCCCTCATAAGTCAACCCCCTCATCTCCGGAATCAACCTAGTGAACCTTCTATGAACTGCCTCCAAAGCAAGTATATCATTTCTTAAATATGGAAACCAAAACTGTACGCAGTATTCCAGGTGTGGCCTCACCAGTACCCTCTATAACTGTAGCAAGACTTCCTTGCTTTTATACTCCATCCCCTTTACGATAAAGGCCAAGATACCATTGGCCTTCCTGATCACTTGCTGTACCTGCATACTATCCTTTTGTGTTTCATGCACAAGTACCCCCAGGTCCCGCTGTACTGCAGCACTTTGCAATTTTTCTCCATTTAAATAATAACTTGCTCTTTGACTTTTTTTCTGCCAAAGTGCATAAACTCACACTTTCCAACATTATACTGCATCTGCCAAATTTTTGCCCTCTCACTTAGCCTATGTCCTTTTGCAGATTTTGTATGTCCTCCTCACACATTGCTTTTCCTCCCATCTTTGTATCGTCAGCAAACTTGGCTACGTTGCACTCAGTCCCTTCTTCCAAGCCATTAATATAAATTGTAAATAGTTAGGGTCCCAGCACTGATCCCTGCAGCACCCCACTGGTTGCCAATCTGAGAATGAACCATTTATCCCGACTCTCTATTTTCTGTTAGCTAGCCAATCCTCTATCCATGCTAATATATTACCCACAACCCACAACTCTCGTATTGGACTGTACTGCCACCTCAGAACTCATGCTAAGAGTGGAAGCAAGTCTTCCTCTATTCCGAGGGACTGCCTATGATGATTACCCACAACCCCGTGAACCTTTTATCTTGTGCAGTAACCTTTTATGTCATCATAGGCAGTCCCTCGAAACGAGGATGACTTGCTTCCACGCCAAAAAGGGATGAGTTCACAGGTGTTTCAATGAAGGACCTAATAGTCCAGATCCCGAACTACATCTTGAAGAGTGGAAGATGCCTGTGTGTGGATGTTTTTAACGTGTGGTGACCGTTGCACACCAGCCACCACATGGGCTTGACAAAGCTAGGTCTTGGTCCAGACCTGTAACAAAGTATTCCCCATTGTTTAGAACTGTTTTGTAAGATTTTACAGTTTTACTGGAGTGTATTTGTGTTATTTGCTTTTTTGAATAAAATCCATACCTTCTTTGTACAAAGCAGTTGTCTGCTGTACTTTATCACACCCTGATTAATAAATCCAGGCTCGGGAACCAGGAAGTGGGAGCGACTCGCAACCGCTCTCGGTCAGGGAAGGCAAACTGACCCCGCACACCACCCCTGACAAGTCCCATTATCTTACTGAGTATCACCTCCTCAGTGATTGTGATTGTGTTAAGTTCCTTCCCCCCTATAGCCCCCTGATTATCCACTGTTGGGATATTTTGTTAGTGTCCTCTACCTTAAAGACTGGTACAAAATATTTGGGTCCAGGTAAGAAAAATAGCAACATGACAAATAGGGCTATAGTACAAAATATTGTTAAAAAGACAAATTTAAAAGTATTGTATCTGAATGCACGAAGTAATAAGGTAGATAAATTAACAGCGCAAATAGATGTAAACGGATACGATATAGTTGCAACTACGGAGACATGGTTGCAAAGTGACTAGGGTTGGGAACTGAATATCCAAGGATATTTGATATTTAGGAAGGACAGGCAAAAAGGAAGAGGGGGTGGTGTGGCGTTGTTAGTAAAGGATGAAATCAGAGCAATTGTGAGAAAGAATATTGGCTCAGAAAATCAAGATGTAGAATCAATCTGGGTGGAGCTAAGGAGCACCAAGGGGCAGAAAACATTGGTGGGAGTTGTCTATAGGCCTCCAAACAGCAGTGGCAGTGTAGGGGATGGCATCAAACAGGAAATTAGGGGTGCATGTAGCAAGGGTACTACAGTAATCGTAGGTGACTTTAATCTACAACTAGATTGGCCAAACCAAATTAATAATAACTGTGGCAGATGAATTCCTGGAGTGTGTACGAGATGGTTTTTTAGATCAGTATGTTGAGGAACCTGCTAGGGAACAGGCTATCCTAGATTGGGTATTGTGCAATAAGAAAGGGTTAATTAACAGTCTTGTTGTGCGGGGTCCTTTAGGGAAGAGTGACCATAACATGATTGAATTTCTTATTAAGGTGGAAAGTGAAGTAGTCCAAGCCGAAACTAGGGTCCTAAATCTAAACAAAGGAAACTACAAAGGTATGTGGAATGAATTGGCTATGATAGATTGGGAGGATTCATTAAAAGGCATGACGGTGGATCGGCAATGACTAATATTTAAGGAACGAATGCATGAATTGCAACAGTTATACATTCCTTTCTGGCGTAAAAGGAAAAGTGGCCCAACCATGGCTAACAAAAGAAATTAAGGATAGTATTAGATCCAAAGAGGAGTTATACAAAGTTGCCAGAAAAAGTAGCAAGCCTGAGGATTGGGAGCAGTTTAGAATTCAGCAAAAAAGGACCAAGAGATTGATTTAAGAGGAAAAGAGTGTATGAGAGTAAACTTGCAAGGAACATAAAAAACAACTGCCAAAGTTTCTACAAGTACGTAAAAAGAAAATGATTAGTGAAGACAAATGTAGGTCCTTTACAGTCAGAAATGGGAGAATTTGTAATGGGGAACAATGAAATGGCAGAATTAAATAAATACTTTGGTTCTGACTTCATGGAAGAGGACACAAATAACGTCCCAGAAATGCTCGGGAACCAAGGGTCTAGGGAGCAAGAGGAAGTAAAGGAAATGATTATTAGTATGAAAATAGTGTTGGAGAAACTAATGGGACTGAAGGTCTGCAATGTATGTACATAAGGTCTGCCCACCACCAGAGGGCACTATCGTTGGAGGTTCTAGGCCCGGTATATAACCTGAACTTCACCTTTGTATCTTCACTTCTGGAAGCCATTAAAGACTGACCAGGTTCCACCTGGTCACTAGCTCACAGTATGGCGTTCATTGTATCATTTCATACACCATAACTGGCGACGAGGCAAATATGAACTCACGCAAAAGTATGGCGAGCACAGCACGATCGAGTACTGTTGGAATTCGAGAGATTCAATGAGGGAGAGGATTGAGGAGATTTCACGCATCATCTTTGTTATATATGTAAACCTGCAAATACCTTGTTTAACTACCAGAGGGCTCATCCCCTGGAGTCCAAAGGGATCCCACAATCCCTTGGGAGCACCTGTACATAAGGAGGCCTCACAGGCTGGAGAGGCACTCTGGAGACGTGTAATAAAGAACTACGGTCACACATTACTTTGAGCTTACAGTATCTGGTCAGAATTTTTATTCAGGACATAACAACTGGCGATGAGATACAGATGACGAACCCCACCGCAACAATGCAGAGAACCGTGGGCATCCTGGGGAAATTTTTGGAGGGAGGTGATTGGGAAACCTTCGTGGAGCGACTCGACCAATATTTTGTAGCCAACAAGCTGGAAGGAGAAGCGAACGCTGCCAAATGAAGCGCAATCCTCCTCACCGTTTATGGAGCACCAACATATGACCTCATGAAAAATCTGCTCACTCCAGCGAAACCCACAGAGAAGTCATATGATGATTTGTGCACACTGGTCCAGGAGCATCTAAACCCGAAGGAAAATGTTCTGATGGCGAGGTAGCGGTTCTACACGTACAAGAGGTCTGAAGGCCAGGAAGTGGCGAGCTACGTCGCCGAGTTAAGGCGCTTTGCAGGACATTGCGAATTTGAAGGACACTTGGAACACATGCTCAGGGACTTCTTTGTACTTGGCATTGGCCATTAAGTAATTCTTCGTAGCGATAGCCCAGGTATTCATTACCACCAGTGACAATACCAAACAAATCTCTCAGCACACGAGTGCTGTTGCAAGTACTGTGAACAAAGTAATGTTTTTGAATCGTAACATACAGGGCAGGACTCACATGCCTGCAGCTGCACATCCACAGATGTCTCAGAGTCCACCATCAAGGGTGGTGAATGCAAGGCCATTAATACCTTGTTGGTGCTGCGGAGGTGATCATCGCTTCCATTCATGCTGCTTCAAATGATACTTTTGCAAGGGCCGTGGAACAATGGGACACCTCCAACGTATGTGCAGGCGAGCTGCAAATCCTGCTAATCCTGCAAACTACGATGTTGGAGAGGAGGACAGATCCACAGTGGATCACAACGAACCAGAGCCTCAGACTGAGGAGGCAGAGGTATATGGGGTGCACACATTTACCACAAAGTGTCCCCCGATAATGCTGAAGGTTGAATTAAATGGACTCCCGGTGTCAATGGAGCTGGACATGGGCGCGAGCCAGTCCATAATGAGCAAAAAGACTTTTGATAAATTGTGGTGCAGCAAGGCCTCAAGGCCAGTCCTGATGCCCATTCATACTAAACTGAGAATGTACACAAAGGAAATGATTCCCGTAATCGGCAGTGCTACCGTAAAGGTCTCCTACGATGGAGCGGTGCACAATTTACCACTCTGGGTGGTACCGGGCGATGGCCCACGCTGTTTGGCAGGAGCTGGCTGGGAAAGATTCACTGGAACTGGGACGATGTCAGAACACTCATCCGTCGGCGACACTTCATGTGCCCAGGTCCTAAACAGGTTCGCCTCGCTGTTCGAACTGAGCATCGGGAAGTTCCAAGGAGCAAAAGTGCAGATCCACTTGATTCCAGGGGCACAACCCATCCATCACAAAGTGAGAGCAGTACCATACATGATGAGAGAGAGGGTGGAGATCGAGCTGGACCGGCTGCAACGAGAGGGCATCATTTCGCCGATCGAATTCAGCGAGTGGGCCAGTCCAATTGTTCCAGTCCTCAAAGAAGACGGCGCCGTCAGAATCTGTGGTGATTACAAGGTAACTATCAATCGTTTCTCCCTGCAGGATCAATACCCGCTACCAAAGGAAGGCGACCTATTTGCGACTCAGGCGGGAAGAAAAACATTCATGAAGCTGGACTTCTTACACAATACCACAAATCCACATGAGGCACATTCTATGGACAAGGTCACTCCATGACCTGAACCTTTATTTCCAGAACCAAGAAGTGATGACTCTGCATGGGACCTCCCTTTATATACCTGGGTGACCAGGTGAGGAGTGTCTCCCATAAGTTCACCCCCTGTGGTCAAGGTGTGCATTTCTTATGTATATACAGTATTTCAGTGTTGTTACATAAAGGTTACATACATGACATCACCTCCCCCTCAACATCTTATTGGGACCATAGGTTAAGTCTCTCGGGTGGTCTGCACTCTCTCATGGAGCGTCGCAGTTGAGGCTCTGGTTGTTGAGCCTTGGTATGCATGTCTGTCACCTATGGTGATTCTGGCCTGTGCGGGCTGACCGCAGGGACTGTGCATGCTGCTGAATGTTCTTGTTGCTCGTTCACTGGCGGTGGTGTGAATACCATCTCATGATCTTCCTCAGGTTCCTCAGTGTCAATGCTGAACCTTTTTTTTATTTGGTCCAGATGCTTGCGGCATATCTGCCCATTGTTAAGTTTAACCACTATGACCATATTCTCCTCTTTGTCTATTACAGTACCCTCAAGCCATTTGGGCCCCAAAGTGTGATTGAGAACAAATACGGGGTCATCAATTTCTATACATCTCCCCCTTCAATTTCGGTCATGGTACTCGTTTTGGGACTGGCGCTTGCCCTCAACAATGTCGGATAGGACTGGATGACTGAGGGACAGCCGAGTTTTGAGTGTTCGTTTCATGAGTAGCTCCGCGGGCGGGATCCCCATGAGCGAGTGCGGTCGGGACCTATAGGCCAGCAGGAGGAGGGTGTGTGAAGATGATAACCAATCCAGTGTGGATCTGGCGATGCAGCCCAAGGCATTTGAGAGCTCCGAGGAGGAAGTGTATAGCATACGTGCGTTCCTAACAAAGAGTCAACCGATAATGATGGAGGTAAAATTAAACAGGGTGCCGGTATCCATGGAATTAGACATGGGTGCGAGTCAATCGATAATGAGCCAGAGAGAGGACTTTCAAAAAGCTGTGCGTGACCAAGGCAGAGAGACCCAAGCTGAGTCCGATAAATGCTAAGTTGCGTACCTACATCAAAGGGCTCATTCCAGTGATCGGTAGTGCAACAGTAAGAGTGACGTACGAGAGCTCGGTTCATGATCTACCGTTATGGATTATCCCGGGCAACGGCCCATCGTTATTCGGCAGGAGTTGGCTCGAGAAAATAAAATGGAACTGGTACGATATCAAAGCTGTCATCAGCAGATGATGATTTGTGTGCTCAAGTGCTAAGCAAATTTCCCTCACTGTTTGAACCGGGAATTGGCAGCTTCAAGGGAGCCAAAGTGCAGATTGACCTAGGAACATAGACATAGAAAATAGGTGCAGGAGCAGACCATTCGAGCCTGCACCTCCATTCAATATTATCATGGCTGATCATGCAACCTCAGTACCCCACCCCTGCCTTCTCTCCATACCCCCTGATCCCTTTAGCCGTAAGGGCCACATCTAACTCCCTTTTGAATATGTCCAACGAACTGGACTCAACAACTTTCTGTGGCAGAGAATTCCACAGGTTCACAACTCTCTGGGTGAAAAAGTTTCTCCTCAACTCGGTCCTATATAGCTTACCCCTTATCTGTAGACTGTGACCCCTGGTTCTGGACTTCCCCAACACCAGGAACATTCTACCTGCATTCACCCTGTCCAGTCCCGTCAGAATTTTATAAGTTTCTATGATATCCCCTCTCATTCTTCTGAATTCTAGTGAGTATAAACCTATCCGATCCAGTCTTTCCTCATATGTCAGTCCTGCCATCCCGGGAATCAGCCTGGTGAACCTTCGCTGCACTCCCTCAATAGCAAGCACATCCTTCCTCAGATTAGGAGGCCAAAACTGCACACAATACTCAAGGTGTGGTCTCACCAAGGCCCTGTACAGCTGCAGTAAGACCTCCCTGCTCGTACACTCAAATTGCCTCGCTATGAAGGCCAGCATGCCATTTGCTTTCTTTATTGCCTGCTGTACATCCCTGGCTGGAGTAAAAATAAAACGGGGAAGGTGGCTCAACCGTGGCTAACAAGGGAAATTAAGGATAGGCATATAAATTGGCCAGAAAAAGTGGCAAACCTGAGGACTGGGAGAAATTTAGAATTCAGCAGAGGAGGACAAAGAGCATAATTAAGGGGAGGAAAATAGAATATGAGAGGAAGCTTGCTGGGAACATAAAAACTGACTGCAAAAGCTTCTATAGATATGTGAAGAGAAAAAGATTAGTGAAGACAAATGTAGGATCTTTGCAGTCAGAATCAGATGAATTTATAATAGGGAACAAAGAAATGGCCGAGGGTCGAGTGAGGAGGAACTAAAGGAAATCCTTATTAGGCAAGAAATTGTGCTAGGGAAATTGATGGGATTGAAGGCCAATAAATCTCCAGGGCCTAATAGTCTGCATCCCAGAGTACTTAAGGAAGTGTCCCTAGAAATACTGGATGCATTGGTGATCATTTTCCAGCAGTCTATCGACTCTGGATCAGTTCCTATGGACTGGAGGGTAGCTAATGTAACACCACTTTTTAAGGAAGGAGAGAAAACACGGGTAATTATAGGCCGGTTAGCCTGACATCAGAAGTGGGGAAAATGTTGGAATCAATTATTAAAGATGGAATATCAGCGCATTTGGAAAGCAGTGACGGGATCGGTCCAAGTCAGCATGGATTTATGAAAGGGAAATCATGCTTGACAAATCTTCTGGAATTTTTTGAGGATGTAACTAGTAGAGTGGACAAGGGAGAACCAGTGGATGTGGTGTATTTGGACTTTCAAAAGGCTTTTGACAAGTTCCCACACAAGAGACTGTTGTGCAAAATCAAAGCACATGGTATTGGGGGTAATATACTGACGTGGATAGAGAACTGGTTGGCAGACAGGAAGCAGAGAGTATGGATAAACGGGTCCTTTTCAGAATGGCAGGCGGTGACTAGTGGGGTGCCGCAGGGTTCAGTGCTGGGACCCAGCTATTTGCAATATACATCAATGATTTAGATGAAGGAATTGAGTGTAATATCTCCAAGTTTGCAGATGACACTAAGCTTGGTGGCAGCGTGAGCTGTGAGGAGGATGCTAAGAGGCTGCAGGGTAACTTGGACAGGTTAGGTGAGTGGGCAAATGCATGGCAGATGCAGTATAATGTGGATAAATGTGAGGTTATCCACTTTGGTGGCAAAAACACGAAGACAGAATATTATCTGAATGGTGACAGATTAGGAAAAGGGGAGGTGCAACGAGACCTGGGTGACATGGTACATCAGTCATTGAAAGTTGGCATGCAGGTACAGCAGGTGGTGAAAAAGGCAAATGGAATGTTGGCCTTCATAGCTAGGGAATTTGAATATAGGAGCAGGGAGGTCTTACTGCAGTTGTACAGGGCCTTAGTGAGGCCTCACCTGGAATATTGTGTTCAGTTTTGGTCTCCTAATCTGAGGAAGGACGTTCTTGCTATTGAGGGAGTGCAGCAAAGGTTCATCAGACTGATTCCCGGGATGACAGGACTGACATGAGGATAGACCGGATCGACTGGGCCTGTATTCACTGGAGTTTAGAAGGAAGGATGAGGGGATCTCATAGAAACATATTAAATTTTGACGGGACTGGACAGGTTAGATACAGGAAGAATGTTCCCGATGTTGGGGAAATCCAGAACTAGGGGATGCAGTCTAAGGATATGGGGTAAGCCACTTAGGACCAAGATGAGAAGAAACTTCTTCACTCAGAGAGTTGTTAGCCTTTGGAATTCTCTACCGCAGAGAGTTTTTGATGCCAGTTCGTTGGATATATTCAAGAGGGAGTTAGATATGGCCCTTACGGCTAAAGGGATCAAGGGGTATGGAGAGAAAGCAGGAATGGGGTACTGAGGTGAATGATCAGCCATGATCTTATTGAATGGTAATGCAGGCTCGAAGGGCTGAATGGCCTACTCCTGCACCTATTTTCTATGTTTCTATGCCTACCATCAATGACATGTACGATGACACCCAGGTCTCTTTGCACCTCCCCTTTTACTCATGTCACCATTCAGATAATAATCTGCCTTCCTGTTTTTGCCACCAAAGTGGATAACCTCACATTTATCCACATTATACTGCATCTGCCATACATTTGCCCATTCATCTAACGTGTCCAAGTTCCCCTGCAGCCTCTTAGCATCCTCCTCGCAGCTTGCACTGCCACCCAGCTTAGTGTCATCTGCAAACTTGGAGATATTACCTTCAATTCCTTCGTCTAAATCATTAATCAATATTGTCCCGCACATGATGAGAGAAAAGGTCAAACTCGAATTACAACGCGAGGGGATTATAATGTATGCAAGCACCTTTAGTAATGACTCCACGAGGCAGGGTATGGTGCTTAAACACTGCAGACTTGCAGTCCTTTATTAGCAGCTCCTGAGTGCCAACAACAAGCTGTGTGTTCCTTTTTATACTGGGTTACCTCCCATGTGCAGGCAACTGTTGGGTCTCCAGCAACAGCACCCTCTAGTGTACCGGTAAGGTGTGTACAGTACAAGGGTACATTTAATGTTGCATACAGTGTTACAGACATCACACAGTAAACAGGTATGCATACACAACAATACTCCCCCCTAAAGCATTTTTCATATCCTTGTTGTCATGACCAGGGGAGGTGATCAGTGGTGGGCTATGGGAGGTTGTGGTGAGGGTTGTGTGGTTGGCAGGTGTGACCCCTGTGCTTGAGGCTGGCCTCGTACGTTTCCCCTCCCTCACACACAAACCATGTGGGTGTCACTGTTGTGGGATCCCTCGGGGAGGTAGCCACGGCAGCAGTGGGTGGTGTGTATACACTGTGATGTGGGTAGTTGTGGGGTGGTGGGCAGGGCCACAAGACTGGGTGGGCTCCTTGTCCACCAATGGGGATGAGGGTTAGGTCATCCCAGCGTTTGCCAGGGAAGCTGGAGGGTATTGGCCTCATGCTCCTGGTGGCCAGGGGCTGTAGGGCTGGTCTGATGCTGGTTGCCATTGGTGGTGGCTGGGCTGCACATTGACCTTCTCCCTGTAGTGGGTCTGCTCCCACTACCTGTGTGTGTCCTGCAAGGGGCATCACATTCGTTCCAAAGATCCAGGCTATATGGTCAGGTAGCCTGCTGGACACGGGGGTCTCCCACAGGGGGATTCCATTGGCATTAGCATGGTCCCTGTAGTACCCAATGTCCTTTGACAATGTCCTACCGGTATACATAACACCTTGGCTCTGAGCACACATAGTCGAGCCTGCATTATACCTTCTCACACTTGCATCACTTTTGGGTGTCCTGGTTTCAACAGACATGGTTACATTAGGCATTTCACAATCTCTATCATTATTGTTAAGCATAATAAACTTGTTCTTAACCTTACTGACACCAGCATTCATCTCATTAGTCACATTAGTTAAACCAGCATCACAATTCATGGTTACATTGCATACATTTTCATACTTGCACCCTTTAATTGCATCTTTAGCTTTAAAGTCCGTGTACTCAAATAGTTGGAACTTTCCCTTTAAATTTTTTGGTTACCGGTCTCCTGTAAGGGAGCTTTCAAATCCGATTGGCCGCTCGATGTCCCATGATGACTCGCATTTTGAATGCAGGTCTGCTGCTCACCAAGCAGCAGCCATTTTGTGGTGCACTTTTCCTCCACGTTCTTGAGGTGCTGCAGCCATTTTGTGGTCTTGTTGCAGGCAGGCTGTGGTGGTCTTTTCTTCCACAGCACCTTATCGCCGGTTCATCCAGTTCCTGCCCAGCAGCGTGGGACCGTCGCCGGCTACAATCCACAGGGGAAGTTTGTGCAACACACCGCCCTGGGAGACCTGGACGTCTACACTGCCAATGATTTGGATTTCACCTTTGGTATAGGTGAGCAGCTTTGCCTGGACAGGAGACAGTTTTGGTCGAGTGGCAGGATTCCACCAAATTTTTTCAAAGGTCTTTTGGCTCATCACAGACTGGCTCGCTCCTGTGTCAATCTCCATGGAGAATGGGACCCCGTCGATGTCCACTTCCATCATACACGGAGAACTTCCGGTGGAGCAGGTAAAGATTCCATACTCCTCTCCCAGGGTTAGAGCAGCTTCATCTTTATCTGTGTCGGAGCCCCGGTGATTAGCCAACTCATCAGAGACACAGTGAGTAAAGCCTTTTCTGCACATTCTCTGAAGGTGCCCTTTTTCTTTGCAGCCTTTGCATGCATCGTCTTTGTGGCGGCATTGGTGGGCCCTGTGGTTTCCTCCACAGCGCCAGCACGGGGCCATCTGGTTTGCCCCATGTGGCGGACTCAGGGTTGCAGGACTCGAGGCAGCATTTCTGCCTTTAGAAGTGTCCATGCGGTGCACTGCGCTCGCTGGTTTAGTCCTGGGTCAGTATTCACCTGGAGTCGCTGGCCGAAACCATGTAGGCTTGGCTCACTTGAATTGCTTTCTACAGGGTGACCGTGATATCAGCCGAGAGCAATTTGTGTAGGAGGCCTTCGTGGCCAGTTCAGATGACAAATGTCCCTTAGTGCTTCATTAAGCTGGTCGGCAAACTCACACGGTGCAGTTAGTCTTCTTAAGTGTGCAGCATACTTGGCAATTTCTTGGCCCTCAGGTCGCCAGTAAGTGTAGAACCGGTGACTGGCTTGTGAGGATGCTTTCTTTTGGTTTTAGTTGTTCCTGTATGATTGTTACAAGTTCCTCATAACTCTTGGTGGTTGTCTTCTCCAGGGCTAGTAAGTCCCTGACGAGATGGTGGGCCCACAACTGCTAAGCAGGATGCGTTTGTTCGGTAGTGTGGCCGGTGTGTCCCTGTCCAGGTCGTTGGCTATGAAGTGTTCCAATCTTTCCACAAAAGCATCCCAATCCTCCCCCTCCGTAAATTGCTGAAAGTTGCTGAGGTTAGACATGTTGAGCATGTAGTTCGTGATCCCGTATTCCCGTCGCCCGTTATAGTGTATGCAGGCATCTTTAGTAATGACTCCACGAGGCAGGGTATGGTGCTTAAACACTGCAGACTTGCAGTCCTTTATTAGCAGCTCCTGAGTGCCAACAACAAGCTGTGTGTTCCTTTTTATACTGGGTTACCTCCCATGTGCATGCAACCATTGTGTCTCCAGTAACAGCACCCTCTAGTGTACCGGTAAGGCGTGTACAGTACAAGGGTACATTTAATGTTGCATACAGTGTTACAGACATCACACAGTAAACAGGCATGCATACACAACAGGGATCATCTCATCGGTCGAATTTAATGAAGTTCCATGTTAAAGAGCGACAGCACGATCAGGATTTGTGGAGACTATAAGGTCACGATCAAGCAATTTTCGAAACAAGATCAGTACCCACTACCAAAAGCTGATGACCTGTTTGCAATGCTAGCCGGGGGAAAATCGTTCATCAAATTGGATCTAACGTCAGCCTACATGACACAGGAACTGGTTGAATCATCAAAGAAACTTGCGTGCATCAACATGCACAAAGGAATGTTTAGTTACAACAGGTGCCCTTTTGGCATTCGTTCGGCGGCAGCCATATTTCAGAGAAACATGGAGAGCCTATTGAAATCCGTCCCCAGAACCGTGGTATTCCAAGACAAAATCCTAGTTGCAGGTCGTGATATCGCCGAGCACCTGCACAATCTGGAAGAGATTCTGCGTCATCTGGACAAAGTGGGACTCAGGTTGAAACGTTCGAAGTGCATTTTCATGGCACCAGAGGTCGAATTCCTTGGATGAAAGAATGTTGCAAACGGAATCAGGCCTACAGACGCGAAAACAGAGGCCATCAAAAAGGCATCCAGGCCCCAGAATGTGACGGAGCTGCGTTCGTTCCTGGGTATTCTCAACTACTTCGGTAACTTCTTACCCAAATTGAGCATAGTGTTAGAGCCTTTGCTCAAGCTGCTCAGGAAAGGAGATGACTGGGTGTGGGGTGAACGTCAAGACAGAGCCTTTGAGAAGGGTAGAAATCTGTAGTGTTCCCACAAGCTACTGGTACTGCATGACCCATGCAAGCGTCTAGTTTGGACCTGTGATGCGTCGTCCTATGGGGTCGGCTGCGTACTCCAGCAAGCCAATGAGTCAGACAAACTACAACCAGTTGCATATGTGTCTCGAAGCCTGTCCAAGACGGAAAGAGCCTATGGCATGGTAGAGAAAGAGGCTTTAGCATGTGTTTATGAAGTAAAAAAAAATGCACCAGTACCTGTTTGGGCTTCGCTTCGAGCTGGAAGCCAATCACAAGCCGCTTAGATCATTGTTCTCGGAACACAAAGGTATCAATACCAACGTGTCATCCCACATTCAGAGGTGGGTGCTGACATTATCTGCCTATGATTATGTCATTCGCCATAGACCAGGCACCGACAACTGTGCTGATGCATTGAGCCGGTTACTGTTGCCCACACCGGAGGTGGAAGCGCCAATGCCCGCAGAGCTACTCATGGTCATGGATGCCTTTGAGAGTGAAGGGTCATCTGTCACTGCTCAACAAGTTAAGACCTGGACCAACCAGGATCCAACCCTATCATTGTGTTCTTAACGGGGACTGGTCGACCATCCCCAAGGAAATGGGTGATGAAACCAAACTGTACAGCCGTCGCAAAGATGAGCTTTCTATCCAGTCCGACTGTTTACTGTGGGGTAATCATGTTGTAATGTCCAAGAAAGGCAGGGCGAAATTTGTATGGGAGTTACATAGTATGCATCCCGGTATTGTCATGATGAAGGCCATCACCAGGTCCTATGTTTGGTGGCCTGGCATTGACTCGGAGTTAGAGTCATGCATGCATCAGTGCAGCACTTGCATGCAGTTAAGCAATGCCCCAAAGGAAGCTCCGTTCAGTCTGTGGCCATCCAAACCGTGGTCTAGAATCCACATCGACGTTGCAGGCCCCTTCCTCAGTAAAATGTTTTTTGTGATGGTGGATGCATACTTGAAATGGATAGAATGTGTGATCATGTCATCCAGCACTTCCACTGCCACCATTGAGAACCTGAGAACCATGTTTGCCACACAAGGTCCGCCAGACATCATTGTCAGCGTCAACGGACCGTGTTTCACGAGCCTGGAGTATCAAGAGTTCATGAAACCAACGGCATAAAACACGTGAGGTCAGCCCCGTTCAAACCCGCATCCAATGGTCAAGCGGAGCGGACAGTTCAAACCATCAGAGCCTGAAACGCGTAACTCACGGTTCCTTGCAGACATGCTTGTCATGCATACTGCTCAGTTACAGGACGAGGCCACACATGCTCACTGGGGTCCCGCCTGCGCAACTATTGATGGAGAGGCCTCAAAAACAGGCTCTCTCTAGTCCATCCTGACCTTAACGATCAAGTTGAAACCCAACGTCAACGCTGGCAGTGGTATCACGTCCGCGCCGCAGTGCCACGTGACATATCTGTAAATGACCCAGTTTATGTAGTTAACCATGGTCAAGGGCCCAAGTGGCTCCCGGGCAATGTTACGGATAAGGAGGATAACCGGGTGTATTTAGGTAAGCTCAAGAATGGGCAGATGTGCAGGAAACACATTGATCAAATCAAGCTAAGACACACTGACCGAAACGGAACAGTTGGAAGAAGACACCGCAAGCTTAGACGACCAAACAACTCACGTCCAGCTATCAGAAGAACCCACTGTGGTCAATGCCCATCCCCAAATTGAGAGAGACTCGGAAAGCACTGGGATTGTGCTGAGACAATCAACCAGGGAGCAAAGCGCTCTGGGCCGTCTGAACTTGTAAAATGGACTTGTGCCAAAAATTGGCGGGGTGGGGGGAGGGGGTGGGGGATCATGTAATGCATGTACATAAGATCTGCCCACGACCAGAGGGCATTACCGTTGGAGGTCCTAGGGTTATAGGTACACTCGTGCTGGGCCTGGTATATAACCTGAACTTCACCTTTGTATCTTCACTTCTGGAAGCCATTAAAGATTGACCAGGTTACACCTGGTCACTGGCTCACAGTACAGAGTTCATTGTATCATTTCATACACCATAAGGCCAATAAATCCCCAGGGCATAATGATCTGCATCCCAGGGTACTAAAAGAGGTAACCATGGAAATAGTAGATGCATTGGTTGTCATCTTCCAAAATTCTATAGATTATGGAACAGTTCCTGCAGATTGGAGGGTGGCAAATGTAACCCCACTATTTAAAAAAGGAGGGAGAGAGAAAACGGGGAACTACAGACCAGTTAGCCTAACATCAGTAGTAGGGAAAATGCGAGAGTCTATTATGAAGGATGTGATAACACATGGCAGATGCAGTATAATGTGGCTAAATGTGAAGTTATCCACCTTGGTAGGAAAAACATAAAGACAAAGTATTATTTAAATGGTGATGGCTTGGGAAGTGTCGATGTACAGAGGGACCTGGGTGTCCTTGTACACCAGTCATTGAAAGCAAACATGCAGGTGCAGCAAGCAGTTAGGAAGGCAAATGGTATGTTGGCCTTCATTGCAAGAGGATTTGAGTACAAGAGCAAAGATGTCTTACTACAGTTATACAGGCCTTGGTGAGACTATTGTGTGCAGCTTTGGTCTCCTTACCTAAGAAAGGATATACTTGCCATAGAGGGAGTGCAGT
Organism: Pristiophorus japonicus; assembly: GCF_044704955.1. Classification (NCBI taxonomy): domain Eukaryota; kingdom Metazoa; phylum Chordata; class Chondrichthyes; family Pristiophoridae; genus Pristiophorus; species Pristiophorus japonicus. Next base: position 23,625,297 of record NC_091985.1, read on the forward strand.
GAAGGTTCACCAGACTGATTCCTGGGATGGCAGGACTGTCGTATGAGGAGAGATTGGGTCGACTAGGCCTGTATTCACTAGAGTTTAGAAGAATGAGAGGGGATCTCATTGAAACGTATAAAATTCTGACTGGGTTGGATAGACTGGATGCAGGGAGGATGTTTCCCCTGGCTGGGAAGTCTAGAACAAGGGGTCACAGTCTCAGGATACGGGGTAGGAAATTTAGGACCGAGATGAGGAGAAATGTTTTCACTCAGAGGGTGGTGAACCTGTGGAATTCTCAACCATAGAAGGCTGTGGTGGCCAAGTCACTGAATATATTTAAGAGGGAGATAGATTTCCAGAAACAAAAGACATCAAGGGGAAAAAATGGGAATATGGTGTTGAGATAGATGATCAGCCATGGTCATATTGAATGGCGGTGCAGACTCGAAGGGCCGAATGGCCTACTACTGCTCCTATTTTTTGTGTTTCTATTTGTTCAGAGTTTCTGCCATCTCCATGTTCACCATTACTAATTCCCCGGTCTCATCCTCTAAGGGATCAACATTTACTTTAGCCACTCTTTTCCTTTTTATATACCTGCAGAAACTCTTGCTATCTGTTTTTATGTATCGTGCTAGTTTACTTTCATAGTCTATCTTTTTAATCATTTTTTTTAAGTCATTCTTTGCTGGCTTTTAAAAGTTCTCAATCTTCTGTCCTCCCACTAGTTTGGCCACTTTGTATGCCTTTGTTTTTAATGTAAAATGTTGACACAGAAAGTGTGACAAAAATGTGGCAACAGGTGTAGGCAGGGAGTGCCTGCAAGTGGGCGCTACAAGTGCCATTTAGGTTCCAAAATGGCATCTGCAGTTCGTGTGCACACTTCTGGTGTGGGCTGTGCCAGATGCCATCTTGGGGAGGGTGTTAGTGCACATGCAGGGCACGTCCGCTGGAAGTATGCAGAGTAAGCAGATCAGTAGGCTGCCATTTTGGAGCTCAACATTCCAGTTAACACCCTCTCTTATGCTCGCACTGTCATGTATGTAACCTTCATGTAACAACACTGCAATACTGTATATACTTGAGAAATGCACACATTGACCACAGTGGGTGAACTTGTGGGAGACACTCCTCATCCAGGTATATAAAGGGAGGTCCCACACAGGGTCATCACTTCTTGGTACTGTGAATAAAGGTGCAGGTTACAGAGTGACCTTGTCCATAGAATGTGCCTTGTGTGGATTTGTGGTATTATGTAAGGACTTTACAGTGGCGACGAGAAACGGGAATCAACGACCCACAAGAATGGCCACCAGTAGCACTGAGGAACGGTATTGTGTTGGTGAGGACTGGGACGATTTCATTGAGAGGCTCCAGCAGAGCTTTGTCACGAAGGACTGGCTGGGAGGTGCAGCGGCCGACAAGCGAAGGGCTCATCTACTGACCAGCTGTGGATCTAAGACTAACGCGGTCATGAAAGATCTGCTCGTACCCGAGAAGTCGGCGGACAAAACCTTTGAAGAGCTCAGCAAACTAATCAGTGAGCACCTCAAACCGACGAGCAGCATACAGATTCCCCGACTCAGATTTTATACCCACCGACGTCGGGAAGGACAGAGCATACCGGACTTCATTGCGGACCTCCGGCGCTTGGCCAGCCTCTAAGTTCACAGTCGCCTGCAGTGGGGAGATGCTAAGGGATTTCTTTACTGAGGGCATCAGTCATGCCGGGATTTTCAGAAAGTTAATCGAGACCAAGGACTTGACCTTGGATGCGGCAGCGTTGCTGGCTCAGACTTTTATGGCGGGTGAGGAGGAAACCGAGATAATATACGCGCGCAACTCTGACTCCAACGTGGCGATGGATCAGGGGGTCAATATCCTAAACGCGACTGAGAGCCCAGCAGGCAGGCAAGGGCAGTTCGACACACCCCAGGCAGGAATAGACCCCAGAACAGGTTTTCAACACAGACAATGGCAGACTGAACGGACATTTACACCATTCCAGTGGACAATGCATTCTGGGATGGGGCCATTGACACCTACTAACAGGGTGCTCAAGAGCAGTCAAAGGGACAATCAGCGAGGAATGCCTTGTAACAGCTCTTTTGTTCACAATAATGGGAATCTCAGTTCATGCTGGAGGTGTGGGGGCAGACATGCTGCCAGGACTTGCAGGTTTCAACAGTTTGCCTGCAGAAATTGTAACCTCACTGGTCATTTAGCTAGAATGTGCAGGAAGCCTACGACCAGGATAATTTACGAGGCGGTTGGACCAGAAGAGGGGTCTGCGAGGCAGGATGACGCGTGGGGCAAATCAATGGACGCTGAAGTTCAGCGGGTTCATGTAGCAAACATTCACAGCTCACATACCAAAACGCCACCTATGATGATGAAGGTCCTATTAAACGGCATCCCGGTACGCATGGAGCTGGACACGGGGCCAGCCAGTCACTCATGAGCGTTCAACAATTCGAAAAGCTATGGCCACTCAAAGCCAGCAGACCCAAACTAGAATGCATTGACACTCAACTATGGACGTACAACAAAGAAATCATTCCAGTGCTAGACAGTGCAATGTTGGCTGTCACACACAATGAATCAGTGAAACGGCTGCCACTCTGGATTGTCCCGGGCAATGGTCCCGCACTGTTGGGGAGGAACTGGTTAGCTGAGATGAACTGGAAATGGGGGGATGTGCACGCAGTGTCATCTGTGGAGCGAAGTTCATGCTCACAGGTCCTACAGCAATTTGAGTCGCTATTCCAACCTGGTGTCGGGACGTTTAAAGGTACCAAAGTAGTGATTCGCATCACCCCGGGCGCCAGACCAGTGCACCACAAAGCCAGAGCTGTGCCGTATGTGATGCGGGAGAAAATTGAAAGCGAATTGGACCATTTGCTGAGAGAGGGCATCATCTCGCCCGTTGAATTCAGCGACTGGGCGAGCCCCATTGTTCCCATCCTAAAAGCGGATGGCTCGGTCAGGATCTGTGGCGCCTACAAGGCCACTATCAACTGGGTGTCCCTACAAGACCAATACCCGCTTCCGAGAACAGAGGATCTTTTTGCCACGCTGGCAGGCGGCAAGCTGTTCATCAAGTTGGACCTCATTTCAGCCTACATGACCCAAGAACTGGCCGACAAATCCAAACTACTGCCCACAATCGCCACTCACAAAGGACAGTTTGTTTACAACAGGTGCCTGTTTGACATTCGATCAGCGGCTGCGATCTTTCAAAGAAACATGGAAAGCCTGCTCAAATCCATTCCTGGAACGATTGTATTCCAGGACGATATTCTCATCATGGGTCGGGACACCGAGGAACACCTCCACAACCTGGAAGAGGTGCTACGCCGACTGGACCGGGTAGGCCTGCGACTCAAGAAACCTAAGTGTGTGTTTTTGGCTCCTGAAGTCGAGTTTTTGGGCAGGAGGGTTGCTACAGACGGGATTCGGCCTACCGAATCCAAAACAGAGGCGATTCGACGAGCGCCCAGGCCTTGCAACACATCAGAGTTGCGTTCATTTCTGGGACTCTTGAACTATTTCAGGAACATTCTGCCAAACTTAAGCACATTGTTGGAGCCACTACACGTGTTCCTGCGTAAGGGTTGCGATTGGTTTTGGGGGGACTGTCAAGAATGGGCTTTCAATCGGGCGCATAACTTACTCTTTTCAAATAGGTTGTTCACCCTGTACAATCCCTGTAAGAAATTGGTTCTGACATGTGATGCATCGTCCTATGGGGTTGGGTGCATGTTGCAGCAGTGCAATGCTGAGGGGCAACTCCAACCTGTGGCTTATGCCTCCAGGTCACTCTCTCTAGCAGAACGTGGATATGGGATGGTTGATAAGGGAGCACTCGCATGTGTCTATGGGGTGAAAAAGATGCACCAGTACCTTTTTGGCAGGAGGTTCGAATTAGAAACGGACCACAAGCCATTAACATCCCTGTTGTCAGACAGCAAGGCTGTCAATGCCAATGCGTCAGCTCACCTTCAGTGATGGGCTCTCATGCTCGCTGCGTATGACTACACCATCTGGCACCAGCCCGGCACTGAAAATTGCGCTGACGCGCTCAGCAGGCTTCCACTGGCCACCACTGAGGGGGTAGCGGAGCAAAGCGCTGAGATGGTCATGGCCGTTGATGCCTTTCACATCGCAGGCTCCCCCATCACAGCCCGCCAGATCAAAATCTGGACCAACAGAGATCCCCTCCTATCTTTGATTAAGAAATGTGTCCTGACTGGGGATTGGGTGCCCGCACACGGAGCATGCCCTGAGGAGGTCAGACCGATTCACAGGCGGATGAATGAGCTCTCCATCTAAATCGACTGCCTACTATGGGGCAGCCGGGTAGTCATGCCCCAGAGGGGCAGGGAAGCTTTCATCAGGGAACTCCACAGCGAGCACCCAGGCATCGTGCTGATGAAGGCCATTGCCCGGTCACACGTTTGGTGGCCGGGAATTGATTCAGACCTAGAACACTGTGTTTGCAGGTGCACAACGTGTGCTCAGCTGGAAAATGCCCCCAAGGAGGCCCCGCTCAGCCCGTGGTCCTGGCCCATCAGGCCATGGTCACGCATTCACGTAGACTACACGGGCCCGTTCATGGGGCAATGTTTCTCATCGTGGTTGATGCATACTCAAAATGGATCGAGTACATAATTTTGAATTCGTGCACGACATCCACCACTGTGGAGAGTCTACGTGCGGTCTTTGCAACCCACGGTTTGCCGGACAGCCTTGTTATCGATAATGGCCCATGTTTCACGAGCTACGAATTCCGGAGTTCATGTCGAGTAATGGCATCAACCATGTCAGGACAGCACCTTTCAAGCCGGCCTCCAATGGCCAGGCGGAACGTGCGGTCCAAATCATGAAACAAGGCATGCTCAGGATTCAAGGTCTCTCCCTTCAATGCCGCCTATCGCGCCTCCTGCTGGCCTATAGGTCCCGACCGCACTCGCTCACGGGGGTCCCACCTGCGGAGCTCCTTATGAAACGTACACTCAAAACTCGGCTGTCCCTCATTCATCCTGTCTTGTCCGACATTGTTGAAGGCAAGCGCCAGTCCCAAAATGAGTACCATGACCGTAATTCAAGGGGGAGATGTATAGACCCCGTATTTGTTCTCAATCATGCTTTGGGGCCCAAATGACTTGAAGGTACTGTAATAGACAAAGAGGGGAATAGGTCATCGTGGTTACACTTAACAATAGGCAGATATGCCGCAAGCATCTGAACCAAGTTTAAAAATAAAGGTTCAGCATGGACTCTGAGGAACATGAGGATGATCATGAGATGGTATTCACACCACCGCCTGTGAACGAGCAACAAGAACATTCAGCAGCATGTACAGTCCCTGCGGTCAGCCTGGACAGGCCGGAATCACCACAGGGGACAGACACGCAGGCCAAGGCTCAACAGCCAGAGCCCCAACTGCGGCGCTCTACGAGGGAGCGCAGACCACCCGAAAGACTTAACCTGTGATCCCAATAAGACGTTGGGGGGAGGTGATGTCATGTATGTAACCTTCATGTAGCAACACTGCAATACTGTATATATTTGAGAAATGCACACATTGACCACAGGGGGTGAACTTGAACTTCTCACCTGGTCATCCAGGTATATAAAGGGAGGTCCCACACAGGGTCATCACTTCTTGGTACTGTGAATAAAGGTGCAGGTCAGAGTGACCTTGTCCATAGAATGTGCCTCGTGTGGATTTGTGGTATTGTGTAAGGACTTTACACACACAGTTGAACATGCATTAAGCAGAAGGAACTCCCACCAGCGCTATTTAAAGGGATCATCACCTACTTACAAGTTAGCTGCTGATTAATTTCTACTGGCTGTTTCTATGTTTGTTGAAGTGTTTGGTGGTTTCCAGAGTTCTTTAAAGTTGCTAAAGTCTACAGAGAATGATGTGGCAAATGCTGCAAGACTTCGTCTTAACCTCAAGGATTCTACACGAATCACTTGCTCCCAGACAAAAGTGCAGTAGTATGCATTGTACTTCACAAATAGTGACAAGGAGAATGACAGTGACAAGGAGAATGACACAGAACAGGACACGCTGCTCTCAGCAGAAGGCCATATCAGCGCAGGCTGTTCAGGAAGTACTACTCCTACCTGAGTAAGGAACAGTGTGTCAGACGTCTGCGCTTCACTAAGTACGTCCTCACTGAAATCTGCTACTTGCCACAGCCTCATAGCAGGGCGAGGACTGCATTGCCAGAGGCCGTAAATGTGGTGCCCATGAACCTTTATGGATCAGGGGCTCCTTCCTGGCTGGAGTAGGAGATATTTGCAACATCTTGCCGTTTGCTGTTCACTGTTGCATAAGGAAGGTAACTAATGTTCACTGTGAGCTGCACATTGTCCTGTGCGGCCTATTTCTCTTAATGAGCAGTCCCTTTCAATTCATGCACAGTTGCGGCAATATTTCCTTTAAGCTGCGCCGACTCTGCAGCTCCCGTGCAGTCGGTTCACATGCGTGGTATTTTGAATGGGCCGAGCATCCCAAATAAATTAATGGGATGATTGATGCACAGAATTTACAATGCAAAAACTGGTGCGTGGCCTGCATGAGATCATGCAGATTACTGCGTGCCCGCTAAGTGGGAACACTGGAGGTAACTGAGACTCTGTATTCCAAGAGAGCTGAATACATTTCATTCTCTCTGGCCAAAACAACAGGCGGAGCAAGCACGCAGCTTTGCGAGAATTGCAGGCTTTCCCATGGTGTAACTGACTACCCACACAACTGGTGAAGATGTAATTGCCGCGCACCAATCCATTTCTACCCCGCGAGGACGTGCTCCCTAGCATGGTCCGGGCCACCATCTGTGCAGCCCGGCACTCCGTTTTGGGTGCCGGGCTGCAGTCTCAGTGGTCAGTGGAGGCTACCAGAGGCCTTGCAGAGTGCGCAGCGGCCCTCCCCTTTAAGCGAAGGGAGGGGCGTTGAAGCGGGTCAATGCTATGTGGAGCATCCACGTAGCTCTCCCGACCGCACTCCATTAGCGCTGCTGGTCCCGCCCCTACAGGAAGTGGAGCGTGCGAGATTGCGCTCCACTTTCTTTGCGGAGCAGTAAACTTAATTCAGCAGCCGGGGCAGGCCTTCCGCGCCCCCTTAATCTCTTTTTTCCCCTTACTTTATTTTGCTTTCTGTACATGATTTTACATTGAATTAAATATTCAAAGTTATACTTCCTGGTTTACTTTGCAGCCTTGATATTAACAGGAGTGGGGTTCGTAAGAGGGTGGGGTGTGCGCGAGAGGGGTTGGTAAACCCAGAAGTACAGGTTTTCCTGCATACTATGGAAGTGTAGGCGGGTTGGGGTTAAGACTTCTAAAATTTTACAATTATTTTAGTTGCACCTGTAAATCAAATGTAAATCAAGTGCCCCCTGATTAAAGAGGGGGGGGCACCAAAACCGACACATTAAACAAATTAAACTTGTAATAATAATAGTCAAATTAAAATTTGATTGCCAGGGATGATGATGCACTCCCGTCCTTCCGGTGCCCACTTCTCACGTAAGGCCGCTAGCATACCGGTGGACACCACGTGCTCCATCTTCAGGTACACCCTGGCTCGGATGTAACCATGGAAGAGAGGCAGGCAGTCGGGCTGAACGACCCCCTCGACCACCCGCTGCCTGGACCTGTTGGATGGGCACCGTGGCCATGCCCAGGAGCAGTCCTACGAGGAGGCCTTCCTCTAAAACTTTACAACTATTTTGTAGGAAACAATGAAATCAAGTGCTCCCTGATTAAAGGGGGCGGTGGGGTGGGACGACACACACCAAACACTTTCAAACAAGTGCCCCCTTGTTTTTTTTTGAGGGCACGAAAACACTCAAACTTTACAACTCACCTGACACCAACCCACCTGTTTTGGGGGTTAAAATTATCCCCTGCATATCTCGGTGAGGATTCTTCAATCTGATTGGTTAAAGAGAAACGCTGTTTATTGACCTGCTCACATACACCACAGATTCCCTGTAAAGGGGCCCATGCTGAAAATGAACTCTTGGAACCGGCAGCTGCCTATAAAACGTGATGAACGGCAAAGCACCGTTTCTTTGCTGCTGACCATCACATCCAGGCCAACATCGTTACTGCCGACATAACACATTCATAGCAATAATATATTTATCGAGAAAAAATTATGATGTAAACAAAGTACTTAACCAAAAATAATTTGATGGATACTGCTTCCTTCCACTGCACTGGAAAGGTCTTCGTTTCCATTAATAGTCATCTTTCCACTCTTACTGTTGTTTCTCAAGCTATAGAACACGGAGTTATTGCTCCAGATAAACACCGTTGGCAAAGCCGAATCAATAAAATGCATATAAAAAGGGCTAACAGGCAAATACTGTGAATCAGCATATAAGAAAAGGGAAGAAAGTACCCATGTCTCGGTTTCTTCATTGTAAATGGTTAAGTATAGTCTTCTTTGAGTATTGTAATTCCTGACCTCTATCAGAACTCCAACTTCAGGAGGACGAGAACCAAATGATACTGCACCAATGTTTATCGTGGAATTTTTTGCAAATTTAAGGACAGCTGACCAATCAGGTAGTTTTAAATGTTTGGAAAATGAGACTTCCCTTGAATTTAAAAGATACAAGTTGTTGCTAGTCCATACAGCAGCTGAACTCAAGATATATTCGTCCTGCAAAATACATTGAAATAGGTAAACATTTTAATAAAGTGGGTTATATTTATGCGATCAGAAGTAACATGTTATATGCAGAATTCTGAACTTCCTCCTCTGTCCTTTGAGAAAAGTCATATTAAATTTCTTATCACAAATCAAGGGGCGATCAATTGTTCAAAAGTTCTAGAGCCAGAAGAAATAATTGAATACATTACCGACAAAGAGATATTAAGTCAAATACAAGGATGCATGTTCCAGCCAGAAGGCTTGGTCACTTCAGGCCGGCCTAAAATAATCTCACACAAAATATATAGGAATTTCATTTAATGTTTAATATATTTAAATAAGATGGCGCAATTTCCCTGCTTTTGAACTTGATTGCGCTCTGCTCTCCCAATATAAGGCAGATGCTTTTAAAGAAACATTTAAATATATATTATGTTCTCTGGTTTTTAATTTTTTTGTTGCAGGGAATATTTATATTGAAACAAAAGTAGCCAAATATTGTCTGGAAAATCATTAGAACGCCAACTATAATTGAAATATTAACAAACCTCCAGTGAAAAAGAAGAGCGGTAAGAGAAGGGATAACCAGCCGTGGATAACCAAGGAAATAAAGGAGAGTATCAAATTAAAAACCAATGCGTATAAGGTGGCCAAGGTTAGTGGGAAAATAGAAGATTGGGAAAATTTTAAACAACAGCAAAGAATGACTAAGAAAGCAATAAAGAAAGAAAAGATAGATTACGAAGATAAACTTGTGCAAAACATAAAAACGGATAGTAAAAGCTTTTACAGATATATAAAACGGAAAAGAGTGACTAAAGTAAATGTTGGTCCCTTAGAAAATGAGAAGGGGGATTTAATAATGGGAAATGTGGAAATGGCTGAGACCTTAAATAATTATTTTGCTTCAGTCTTCACAGTGGAAGACACAAAACCCATGCCAAAAATTGCTGGTCACAGGAATGTGGGAAGGGAGGACCTTGAGACAATCACTATCACTAGGGGGGTAGTGCTAGACAGGCTAATGGGACTCAAGGTAGACAAGTCCCCTGGTCCTGATGAAATGCATCCCAGGGTATTAAAAGAGATGGCGGAAGTTATAGCAGATGCATTCGTTATAATCTACCAAAATTCTCTGGACTCTGGGGAGGTACCAGCGGATTGGAAAGCAGCTAATGTAACACCTCTGTTTAAAAAAGGGGGCAGACAAAAGGCAGGTAACTATAGGCCGGTTAGTTTAACATCTGTAGGGGGAAAATGCTTGAAACTATCATTAAGGAAGAAATAGCGGGACATCTAGATAGGAATAGTGCAATCAAGCAGACACAGCATGGATTTATGAAGGGGAAATCATGTTTAACTAATTTACTGGAATTCTTTGAGGATATAACGAGCATGGTGGATAGAGGTATACCGATGGATGTGGTGTATTTAGATTTTCAAAAGGCATTCGATAAGGTGCCACACAAAAGGTTATTGCAGAAGATAAAGGTATGCGGAGTCAGAGGAAATGTATTAGCATGGATAGAGAATTGGCTGGCTAACAGAAAGCAGAGAGTCGGGATAAATGGGTTCTTTTCGGGTTGGAAATCGGTGGTCAGTGGTGTGCCACAGAGATCGGTGCTGGGACCACAACTGTTTACAATATACATAGATGACCTGGAAGAGGGGACAGAGTGTAGTGTAACAAAATTTGCAGATGACACAAAGATTAGTGGGAAAGCGGGTTGTATAGAGGACACAGAGAGGCTGCAAAGAGATTTGGATAGGTTAAGCGAATGGGCTAAGGTTTGGCAGATGGAATACAATGTCGGAAAGTGTGAGGTCATCCACCTTGGGAAAAATATAGTAAAAGGGAATATTATTTGAATGGGGAGAAATTACAACATGCTGTGGTGAAGAGGGACCTGTGGGTCCTTGTGCATGAATCCCAAAAAGTTAGTTTTCAGGTGCAGCAGGTAATCAGGAAGGCAAATGGAATGTTGGCCTTCATTGCGAGAGGGATGGAGTACAAAAGCAGGGAGGTCCTTCTGCAACTGTATAGAGTTTTGGGTGTCTGCACCTGGAGTACTGTGTGCAGTTTTGGTCACCTTACTTAAGGAAGGATATACTAGCTTTGGAAGGGGTACAGAGACGATTCACTAGGCTGATTCCAGAGATGAGGGGGTTACCTTATGATGATAGATTGAGTAGACTGGGTCTTTACTCATTGGAGTTCAGAAGGATGAGGGGTGATCTTGTAGAAACATTTAAAATAATGAAAGGGATAGACAAGATAGAGGCAGAGAGGTTGTTTCCACTGGTCGGGGAAACTAGAACTAGGGGGCACAGCCTCAAAATACGGGGGAGCCAATTTAAAACCGAGTTGAGAAGGAATTTCTTCTCCCAGAGGGTTGTGAATCTGTGGAATTCTCTGCCCAAGGAAGCAGTTGAGGCTAGCTCATTGAATGTATTCAATGATAAATTTTTAACCAATAAGGGAATTAAGGGTTATGGGGAGCGGACGGGTAAGTGGAGCTGAGTCCACGGCCAGATCAGCCATGATCTTTTTGAATGGCGGAGCAAGCTCGAGGGGCTAGATGGCCTACTCCTGTTCCTAATTCTTATGTTCTTATGTATGTTCTATTATGTTCAGCAGAACAGGAAGTCTTTAAAAAAAGGCTTGAAATTGACATCAATGAAAATCAGAGATGTACAACGGGCGGCTGAATTGATATAGCTTGTTTTACAATGTCAGCCAAAGTCACAATTCTCCGCTCCCAAAAGCTGCATGTAGCTTATGAGATACGGGTTGGTCACCTTACCACAGATGAAGTCTTTGTCATTACTGAAACAAGTGCATCTTCCACATAAAACAGCAATTTGTCATCCCTTCGATGAGGAATCACCTGGACATTATTCCTATTTTTTAAAGCCTCCCAATACTTTTTTCCCCTCCCTGAAGATGTTGCTTCCTTCATGAGGTACCCTCCAACAGCTTGCCCAAGAGAGTATTGTTCATGTGATTGTCAGCAAGCTATTTGACCAAAGAGAACAACGCAGGTGAGTACAATCCTGCCCATACTGAATAACAAACGCACTTCAAGTACATTGCACTGGATGATCAAGAGCAGCAACTCTTGTCAACCATACACTCTCCAATCAGGCGCCTAATCAGCTAACTCCATATAAACTGGGAATTGAACCTGCCCAAACTACCTGATCTATATGGGTGAATCTATGCAGGACTTAAACTTGCTGAGCAAATAAGAGTGGGATTTCATTCAATTAAGAACATTTTTAGAAAACCAGCACAAAGGTAGGTAAGAGTAAAATAAGACTAAGGTAATTGGGGGGGGCAAAATTGCCCTTTTTAGCGCTACGGGGGTACTAATGGGGTTATCGCATGGGGGAAGGGGTCGATAGCACCTCAAGGGAAATTTCCCTAGAGGTTTAATGGGGGGGGTGTTGTTGTTAGCACCGCGCCCCGCAATTTATGCCGTGGGCTGGTGCAAGCACGGCAATAACATCATCGGCGTGCGCGCAAACCCCTCACCGCCCCATGGAGGAATTGCCCTGTGAGCAGCGAGGATGGAACCGGCCGATGTCACCAGCAGCTTTGCGGGTCAGGAAGCTGGCGGACATCCGCCGCTGAGGCGCCTCTTAAAGGGGAGGCCATTTATGCCGTGGGCCGCCATTTTTTTCTATTGGCCGACTCTTCTGTCGGTCTGACAATGACGGCCCTTGCATCGACCGGGCCACCATCCTGCAGCTCGGAACTCCATTATGGGTGCCCAGCTGTTTGCCCGGTCGAGGGCGTCCCTGGTGGCTGCCAAAGGGACTGCAGAGCGCGCAGCAGCCCTGCCCTTTAATTGCGAAGCGCTGACGCCCCTCCACGGATGGGAAGCGGCTCCAATAGTGCTCTGCCTCTCTTGAGGGGTGGAAGGGCCCAATTCCTCGCTGGGGGCGGAACTTTCAGGCTGGGCAATTAGTGTTCTGGTCCCGCAAAGTTACTGCCTCCAAACGGGATGCTGGGCAATGTCAACCGATTGGTGTCCTAACACTTCTGGGATTAAATTGGGTATCGCTCCGTTTGGGGCGCTAACTTTTAAAAGTTTATAAAATTCTCCCCATGCGCTAATCATTTCAAACTTTTAAAAAATTCGGCATTTGTGCAAGACGAAGGAAGTGGGATGTTAAATCAAGCGCTCCACTTCCTTTCTGGAGTACAATTGGCAGCGGGTGGGGTGGTGAGTTGAGCAGTACTGCATACTGGGCCATGCAGCACTGCCGCGTTGCCTCCCTTAAAGTGAAGGGCCACTGCTACAGTTGCTGCAAAGGAAATAAATTTTACCTGCTCCACAACGGCAGACACAATCCCGCCCGATCAGCCCGGTACTCAAGCAGAGCGCCGGGCTGATCGATCGTGGGCAGGAACCTGTGAAAAAAGCTGCAAGGTAAGTTTTTTTTAAACTTACCTCGGCCGGCCGCCCGATGCACGCCTCCTGCAATTGTCGGTGTTTTCGCCTAATGCTGCTGCAGGGGGCAAAATGCAATTTTGGGTCCGGGCACTACCAGGGTGATGTGCAAAGGAGATTGGGGCACAATGCCGTACCGGCGCTACTACACATCCGCTGAATATGGCGGGAGTCGCTGATCTTGCTGTGCCCAGTCGCAAAACCATTTGCACCCTTCTAATGCCCCTCAGAAGTGCTAATGGGAGGCGCAAAAGAGCCCAATTTCGCCCCCTTCAGTTTTTTTGTAGTACACTGGGGGACATTGTAAATGGGAGCTAATTTTTCTCCCATTTTTTTTAACAATTTGCTTAAAATGTGTGATTTTACTCAGTGTACGTTCTTGCATTATATCTAATGCACAACTGAGCCAATCAAAGCACGCCTACAATAATGGTCACTTATTAACCATCCAAATAGGTACGTAACTGGTATAAATAACATAATGGGTCAACTCAGTTCTGCCAGCTCAAGGTATCTGTGAATCCTGTTTCCATGCCCTTTGTTGACAGGTGCTTTTTATAGCCACATTGTAAATAATAATGGCAGCTCATTGATCTGCAGTAACTTATCAATATTTTTAGGCATACATTTTAATATATAAGGTGTCAACCTTGAACTCAGTGGTAAACTCTCACTTCTGAGTCAGAAGGTCATGGGTACAAGTCCCACTCCAGGACTTGAGAACATCATATTGGCTGACACTCCACTGCAGCACCGAAGGAGTATTGCACTGTCAGAACAGTCGCCTTTAGGATGAGAAATTAAAAGGACATCCTGTCTGCCCTCTTCGGTGGATGTAAAAAATCCTGTGGCATTATTTGAAGAAGAGCAGTGCAGTTGTCCTGGCCAATATTTATCTCTTGGCTGACGATGTTGCTATTATGATAGGATCACGTAGGTGGCCTGAACTGACCACCTAAGAGAATTTAAGAGGGTGCTAGTGAGATGGAGATAGTAACTTTCACTAATAATCTCTCGGAGTCATGCAACCCCATTCAGCTATGAATTCCTGGGTCATTACCTGCGTCCCAAGTGGGAAAGGAATATATGGCAAGACAATGATACAAAGCTTGAGTCGGCCTGGATCAACATGACGATACCGGGCACGGACCTCTCCGTGTAAATATCACTTGAACGTAAGGGATAATCTCAGATATGACACCTGAATTTCCCAGGCAGTCCCACAAAAAAGTAGCTGAGCCAAACTCCAGCATACCTTTGATCGTATAAGGAACGCTGTTAAAAGGAATCCTGGTTCTCACAGCCATCCCCTGTAATAGCATGTATGTTCTGACCTTTTGTCTTCAAAAATTCTCATAATTTCTGCACCTGTTTTCGAAAGCAACGATACTGCTGTATTCACTGAAAGACTGTTGACTATTTCCATAAGATATCTCCTCTTCTACTCACCTCCACATTTTACTGGTTCATCTCTGGTACTTTGAAACTACAATTGTGGCCCACTGGATGGTGAAAAAATGCAAAAGATTGTGAAGAGGGAAAATATTTTTAATTTAATAATAATTTAAATAGACCTACCGTTACTGGATATACAACTGCACATGCTGTCCTGCTCAGTAGGCCAATAATCCCATTTTCGGGTAGATCACTCTTAGTCCCAAGTTTTGTATAAAAACCTTTTGCATGTCTTATGTAAACTGACTGATCAATAAGAAATAAGATGTTTCTCTCCAGGAATGCAGCTGTTTTTACTTTGTTCTGTTCTCGAAGCTGTAGTTCGGTAGGTACAATTTTCAGCTCTTCCACCGTAATAAAACCATCATGGGTTATAAAGGTACCATGAACTGTCAGAAGTAAGGCACTGCTGGCAGAACATGGGTGGTACACGATCAAGGGATTGCTGCCCTCATCCAGTTTCAGTGAAAAATACCCAAGTGCTTTAATGAAAGAGAGATCGAGACGTTTTTCAATAGTGTAGACTGTATCCACGATAAATAAATCGTTGTAAGTTATAGGTCTGCCACCAATTGTAAGAATTATCTCAGTAGTTACATTGTAAATGTTGACTGTCCAGTACCTATTGAAAGAATCAGAAGAACTATGCTGAAAATTATCTTTATATTTAGGTGATTTATTAACTCAAAGTACAAGTAGAAATCCCAGGGACATCAGTCATGTCTTAAACTTGCCCCGTCTCAGTTGATGCACCTGTTAATTTTGTCAATTCTCAATTTAACTACTGTACGGATCACCATTCAAAAGCAATGCGCTTTTCTGAGCTGAAGACGGAGGGGAGAACCTCGATGTAAACTTTTTTCTTTTACATTTGCCAGTTGATCAGAATGTATCTGTTCATGTCACAACCTCCCTCGAGCAGGATGCATGGAGATGAGCGGTACTTGGAAGGAAGAAATACAGCGGAACACAAAGAAAAAAATCCTGAACAAAAATTTACAACAGGCATTACTATGGCTCGTTCGATTAGGTCTGTGCTGCAAAACTCTGGACTAGAGAGATTTCACATCTGCAAAATACACTAAAAGTAACAGAAATTATAATCTATTTCAGAATGGCAAGATGAGATACGTCAGTGTGTGAGTTTAAAGGCAAAGTCCTAGTAAACATAGAAACATAGAAAATAGGTGCAGGAGTAGGCCATTCGGCCCTTCAAGCCTGCACCACCATTCAATAAGATCATGGCTGATCATTCTCTCAGTACCACTTTCTTGCCTTCTCTCCATACCCCTTGATCCCTTTAGCTATAACGGCCATATCTAACTCCTTCTTGAATATATCCAATGAACTGGCATCAACAACTCTCTGCAGCAGGGAATTCCACAGGTTAACAACTCTTGAGTGAGGAAGTTTCTCCTCATCTCAGTCCTAAATGGCCTACCCGTTATCCTAAGACTATGTCCCCTGTTTCTGGACTTCCCCAACATCGGGAACATTCTTCCCGCATCTAACCTGTCATACAAATATAGAAAATAGGTGCAGGAGTAGGCCATTCGGCCCTTCGAGCCTGCACCACCATTCGATAAGATCATGGCTGATCATTCCCTATGTACCCTTTTCCTGCTTTCTCTCCATACCCCTTGATCCCTTTAGCCGTAAGGGCCATATCTAACTCCCTCTTGAATATATCCAATGAACTGGCATCAACAACTCTCTGCGGTAGGGAATTTCACAGGTTAACAACTCTCTGAGTGAAGAAGTTTCTCCTCAACTCAGTCCTAAATGGCCTACCCCTTATCCTAAGACTGTGTCCCCTGCTTCTGGACTTCCCCAACATCGGGAATATTCTTTCTGCATCTAACCTATCCAGTCCCATCAGAATTTTATATGTTTCTATGAGATCCCCTCTCATCCTTCTAAACTCCAATGAATAAAGGCCCAGTCGATCCAATCTCTCCTCATATGTCAGTCCAGCCATCCTGGGAATCCGTCTGGTGAACCTTCGCTGCACTCCCTCAATAGCAAGAACGTCCTTCCTCAGATTAGGAGACCAAAACTGAACACAATATTCCAGGTGAGTCCTCAGTAAGGCCCTGTAGAACTGCAGTAAGACCTCCCTGCTCCTATACTCAAATCCCCTAGCTATGAAGGCCAACATAACATTTGCCTACTTCACCGCCTGCTGTACCTGCATGCCAACTTTCAATGACTGATGAACCATGACACCCAGATCTCGTTGCACCTCCCCTTTTCCTAATCTGCCGCCATTCAGATAATATTCTGTCTTCGTGTTTTTGCCCCCAAAATGGATCTCACATTTATTCACATTATACTGCATCTGCCATGCATTTGCCCACTCACCTAACCTGTCCAAATCACCCTGCAGCCTCCTAGCATCCCCCTCACAGCTCACACCGCCACCCAGCTTAGTGTCATCTGCAAACTTGGAGATATTACACTCAATTCCTTCATCTAAATCGTTAATGTATATTGTAAAGAGCTGGGGTCCCAGCACTGAGCCCTGCGGCACTCCACTAGTCACTGCCTGCCATTCTGAAAAGGACCCGTTTATCCCGACTCTCTGCTTCCTGTCTGCCAACCAGTTCTCTATCCATGTCAGTACATTACCCCCAATACCATGTGCTTTGATTTTGCACACCAATCTCTTTTGCGGGACCTTGTAAAAAGCCTTTTGAAAGTCCAAATACACCACATCCGCTGGTTCTCCCTTGTCCACTCTGCTAGTTACATACTCAAAAAATTCCAGAAGATTCGTCAAGCTTGATTTCCCTTTCATAAATCCATGCTGACTTGGACCGATCCTGTCACTGCTTTCCAAATGCGCTGCCATTTCATCCTTAATGATTGATTCCAACATTTTCCACATGACTGATGTCAGGCTAACCGGTCTATAATTACCCGTTTTCTCTCTCCCTCCTTTTTTAAAAAGAGGTGTTACATTAGGTACCCTCCAGTCCATAGGAACTGATCCAGAGTTGATAGACTGTTCGAAAATGATCACCAATGCTTCCACTATTTCTAGGGCCACTTCCTTAAGTACTCTGGGATGCAGACTATCAGGCCCTGGGGATTTATCGGCCTTCAATCCCATCAATTTCTCTTACACAATTTCCCACCTGATAAGGATATCTTGCAGTTTCTCCTTCTCACTAGACCCTCGGTCCCCCAGTATTTCCGGAATGTCATTTGTGTCTTCCTTCGTGAAGACAGAACCAAAGTATTTGTTCAACTGGTCCGCCAGTTCTTTGTTCCCCATTATAAATTCACCTGAATCTGACTGCAAGGGATCTATGTTTGTCTTCACTAAACTTTTTCTCTTCACATATCTATTGAAGCTTTTGCAGTCAGTTTTTATGTTCCCGGCAAGCTTCCTCTCATACTGTATTTTCCCCCTCCTAATTAAACCCTTTGCCCTGCTCTGCTGAATTCTAAATTTCTCCCAGTCCTCAGATTTGCTGTTTTTTCTGGCCAATTTATATGCCTCTTCCTTGGATTTAACACTATCCTTAATTTCCCTTGTTAGCCACGGTTGAGCCACCTTCCCCGTTTTATTTTTACTCCAGACAAGGATGTACAATTGTTAAAGCTCATCCATGTGATCTTTAAATGATGGCCATTGCCAATCCACCGTCAACTCTTTAAGTATCATTTAAGAACATAAGAACATAAGAATTAGGAACAGGAGTAGGCCATCTCGCCCCTCGAGTCTGCTCCACCATTCAACAGTATCATGGCTGATCTGGCCGTGGACTCAGCTCCACTTACCCGCCCGCTCCCCATAACCCTTAATTCCCTTATTGGTTAAAAATCTATCTATCTGTGATTTGAATACATTCAATGAGCTAGCCTCAACTGCTTCCTTGGGCAGAGAATTCCACAGATTCACAACCCTCTGGGAGAAGACATTCCTTCTCAACTCAGTTTTAAATTGGCTCCCCCATATTTTGAGGCTGTGCCCCCTAGTTCTAGTCTCCCTGACCAGTGGAAACAACCTCTCTGCCTCTATCTAGTCTATCCCTTTCATTATTTTAAATGTTTCTATAAGATCACCCCTCATCCTTCTGAACTCCAACATAAGGTAACTCCTTCATCTCCGGAATCAGCCTAGTGAATCGTCTCTGTACCCCCTCCAAAGCTAGTATATCCTTCCTTAAGTAAGGTGACCAAAACTGCACGCGGCCTCACCAATACCCTATACAGTTGCAGCAGGACCTCCCTGCTTTTGTACTCCATCCCTCTCGCAATGAAGGCCAACATTCCATTCGCCTTCCTGATTACCTGCTGCACCTGCAAAGTAACTTTTTGGGATTCATACACAAGGACCCACAGGTCCCTCTGCACCGCAGCATGTTGTAATTTCTCCCCATTCAAATAATATTCCTTTTTACTGTTTTTTTTTTCCCAAGGTGGATGACCTCACACTTTCCGACATTGTATTCCATCTGCCAAACCTTAGCCCA
Source organism: Pristiophorus japonicus (assembly GCF_044704955.1). Classification (NCBI taxonomy): domain Eukaryota; kingdom Metazoa; phylum Chordata; class Chondrichthyes; family Pristiophoridae; genus Pristiophorus; species Pristiophorus japonicus. Next base: position 23,644,355 of record NC_091985.1, read on the forward strand.
TTCGCTTAACCTATCTAAATCTCTTTGCAGCCTCTCTGTGTCCTCAACACAACCCGCTTTCCCACTAATCTTTGTGTCATCTGCAAATTTTGTTACACTATACTCTGTCCCCTCTTCCAGGTCATCTATGTATATTGTAAACAGTTGTGGTCCCAGCACCGATCCCTGTGGCACACCACTAACCACCGATTTCCAACCCAAAAAGGACCCATTTATCCCGACTCTCTGCTTTCTGTTAGCCAGCCAATTCTCTATCCATGCTAATACATTTCCTCTGTCTCCGCGTACCTTTATCTTCTGCAGTAACCTTTTGTGTGGCACCTTATCGAATGCCTTTTGAAAATCTAAATACACCACATCCATCGGTACACCTCTATCCGCCATGCTCATTATATCCTCAAAGAATTCCAGTAAATTAGTTAAACATGATTTCCCCTTCATGAATCCATGTTGCGTCTGCTTGATTGCACTATTCCTATCTAGATGTCCCGCTATTTCTTCCTTAATGATAGTTTCAAGCATTTTCCCCGGTACAGATGTTAAACTAACCGGCATATAGTTACCTGCCTTTTGTCTGCCCCCTTTTTTAAACAGAGGCGTTAGGGTTAGGGTTAGGGTTGCTTTCCAATCCACTGGAACCTCTCCAGAGGCCAGAGAATTTTGGTAGATTATAACTTCCGCCATCTCTTTTAATACCCTGGGATGCATTTCATTAGGACCAGGGAACTTGTCTACCTTGAGTCCCATTAGCCTGTCCAGCACTACCCCCCTAGTGATAGTGATTGTCTCAAGGTCCTCCCTTCCCACATTCCCGTGACCAGCAATTTTTGGCATGGTTTTTGTGTCTTCCACTGTGAAGACCAAAGAAAAATAATTATTTAAGGTCTTAGCCATTTCCACATTTCTCATTATTAAATCCCCCTTCTCATCTTCTAAGGGACCAACATTTACTTTAGTCACTCTTTTCCGTTTTATATATCTGTAAAAGCTTTTACTATCTGTTTTTATGTTTTGCGCAAGTTTACCCTTGTAATCTATCTTTCCTTTCTTTATTGCTTTTTTAGTAATTCTTTGCTGTTGTTTAAAATTTTCCCAATCTTCTAGTTTCCCACTAACCTTGGCCACCTTATACGCATTGGTTTTTAATTTGATACTCTCCTTTATTTCCTTGGTTATCCACGGCTAGTTATCCCTTCTCTTACCGCCTTTTTTCACTGGAATATATTTTTGTTGAGCACTATGAAAGAGCTCCTTAAAAGTCCTCCACTGTTCCTCAATTGTGTCACCGTTTAGTCTGTGTTTCAAGTCTACTTTAGCCAAATCTGCCCTCAGCCCACTGTAGTCCCCTTTGTTTAAGCATAGTATGCTTGTTTGAGACACTACTTCCTCACCCTCAATCTTTATTACAAATTCAACCATACTGTGATTACTCATTCCGAGAGGATCTTTCACTAGGAGATCGTTTATTATTCCTGTCTCATTACACAGGACCAGATCTAAGATAGCTTGCTCCCTTGTAGGTTCTGTAACATACTGTTCTAAGGAACAATCCCGTATGCATTCTATGAATTCCTCCTCCAGGCTACCCCGTGCGATTTGATTTGACCAATCGATATGTAGGTTAAAATCCCCCATGATTACTGCCGTTCCTTTTTCACATGCCTCCATTATTCCCTTGATTATTGCCCGCCCCACCGTGAAGTTATTATTTGGGGGCCTATAAACTACGCCCACCAGTGACTTTTTCCCCTTACTATCTCTAATCTCCACCCACAATGATTCAACATTTTGTTCATTAGAGCCAATATCATCTCTCACAACTGCCCTGATATCATCCTTTATTAACAGAGCTACCCCACCTCCTTTCCCTTCTTGTCTATCTTTCTGAATCGTCAGATACCCCTGTATGTATAATTCCCAGTCTTGGCCACCCTGCAACCACGTTTCTGTAATGGCCACCAAATTATATCCATTTGTAATGATTTGCCGACAACTCATTTACTTTTATTTCGAATGCTGCGTGCGTTTAGGTAGTGTTTTAATACTAGTTTTAAAGCATGATTTTTAGTTTTGACCCCTCCTGCAGCCCCTATATATACAGTGGCCCTTTTTGTTTTTTGCCTTGGGTTTGTTTGATGCTGTCCCCAACCTCACTACTACTGTTTGGTGGTCTGTGCACAACTCCCACTAGCGTTTTCTGCCCTTTGGTATTCTGCAGCTCCACCCATATAGATTCCACATCATCCAAGCTGATGTCCTTCCTGACTATTGCGTTAATTTCCTCTTTAACCAGCAACACTACCCCACCTCCTTTTCCTTTCTGTCTATCCTTCCTGAATGTTGAATACCCCTGGATGTTGAGTTCTCAGCCTTGATCACCCTGGAGCCATGTCTCCGTGATGCCAATTATATCATATGCATTAATTGCTGCCTGTGCAGTTAATTCATCCACCTTATTACGAATACTCCTCGCATTGAGGCACAGAGCCTTCAGGCTTGTCTTTTTAACACACTTTGCCCTTTTAGAATTTTGCAGTAATATGGCCCTTTTTGATTTTTGCCTTGGGTTTCTCTGCCCTCCACTTTTACTTTTCTTCTTTTTATCTTTTGCTTCTGCCCCATTCTACTTTCCTCTATCTCCCTGCATAGGTTCCCATCCCCCTGCCATATTAGTTGAACCCCTCCCCAACAGCGCTAGCAAACACTTCCCCTCGGACATTGGTTCCGGTCCTGGTGCAGACCGTCAGGTTTGTACTGGTCCCACCTCCCCCAGAACCGGTTCCAATGTCCCAGGAATTTAAATCTCTCCCTTCTGCACTACTCCTCAAGCCAGTTATTCACCTGAGCTATCTTGCGATTCCTACTCTGACTAGCATGTGGCACTGGTAGCAATCCTGCGATTACTACCTTTGAGGTCCTACTTTTTAATTTTGCTCCTCACTCCCTAAATTCTGCTTGTTGGACTTCATCCCGTTATTTACCTATATCGTTGGTACCTATATGCACCACGACAACTGGCTGTTCACCTTCCCGCTCCAAAATGTCCTGCAGCTGGTCTGAGACATCCTTGACCCTTGCACCAGGGAGGCAACATACCACACTGGAGTCTCGATTGCAGCCGCAGAAACGTCTGTCTATTGCCCTTACAATAGAATCCCCGACCACTATAGTTCTCCCACTCTTTTTCCTGCCCTCCTGTGCAGCAGAGCCACCCACGGTGCCATGGACTTGGCTGTTGCTGCCCTGCCCTAATGAGTCATCCTGCACAACAGTACCCAAAGTGGTGTATCTGTGTTTGAGGGGGATAACCTCAGGGGACCTCTGCACTACCTTCCTTCTACTGCTCTTCCTGTTGGTCATCCATTCCCTATCTGTCTGTGTAACCTTTACCTGAGGTATGACCGACTCACTAAATGTGCTATTCATGGCATCCTCAGCATCACGGATGTTCCAGAGTGAATCCACCCGCAGCTCCAGTGCCGCGATGTGGTCTGTCAGGAGCTGCAGCAGGATACACTTCCTGCATATGAAGTCGTCAGGGACACTGGAAGTGTCCTTCGTAGTTTCCTTTGCAGTTTCCTTTGTTTAGATTTAGGACCCGAGTTTTGGATTGGTCTACTTCACTTTCCATCTTAATAAGAAATTCAATCATGTTATGGTCACTCTTCCCTAAAGGACCCCTGCACAACAAGACTGTTAATTAACCCCTTCTCATTGCACAATACCCAATCTAGGATAGCCTGTTCCCTAGTAGGCTCCTCAACACACTGGTCTCAAAAACCATCTTGTACAGTCTTCAGAAATTTATCTGCCACAGTATTATTACTAATTTGGTTTGGCTAGTCTATATGTAGATTAAAGTCACCTACGATTACTGTAATACCCTTGCTACATGCATCGCTAATTTCCTGTTTGATGCCGTCCCCTACACTACCACTACTGTTTGGAGGCCTATAGACAACTCCCACCAATGTTTTCTGCCCCTTGGTGCTCCTCAGCTCTACCAAGACTGATTCTACATCTTGATTTTCTAGCCAATATCCTTTCTCACTATTGCTCTGATTTCATCCTTTACTAACAACATCACACCACTCCCTCTTCCTTTTTGTCTGTCCTTCCTAAATATAAAATATCCTTGGATATTCAGTTCCCAACCCTGGTCACCCTGCAACAATATCTCCATAATTGCAACTATATCGTATCCGTTTACATCTATTTGCGCTGTTAATTCGTCTACCTTATTACAGATGCTTCGTGCATTCAGAAACAATGCTTTTAAATTTGTCCTTTTAACATTATTAGACATCTTAACATTATTTTGTATTATAGCCCTATTTGTATTTTCACTGTTTTTATTGTGTTCGAACACAGATGAGGCTGCACACAGGGAGGTTAAAGTAACAGTGACTTCAGTCTTTAATAAGACACTCCAGAGTGAGGAACAGGCCGTAGGGGAGGCTTATATACAGTGCTCCCAAGGGATGCTGGGATCCCTTGGGACTTCAGGGGATGAGCTCCCTGGTGGCGGAAAATGGGAGTGCATGCTTTACAGATACACAACATCACACCCCACCCAAAGTCAAAGTGAAAACTATTTACAAGGTGAGGCGGTTGGGAGCCTTTCTTTCCCTGATGGACCGCCTCGGTACAAATGTCTGTTCTGGTGTGTTGGCTGTGCCCTCGCTGGGCTGGCATGTTGTTGGCTCTGCAGGGCTGCTAGGTGAGCCTGGCCTTGCTGGGCTGTTGGGCGTGATGGGTTCGATTTCCTGGTCCGGCGTGGTGTCGTTGATCCTTTGGGTGTGTGTTGTGGGCTCGAAAAAGGTGGTCTCTACTGTGGGTTGTTCAGGGCAGTCTGTGAACCGCAGCCTAGTTTGGTCCAGGTGCTTTCTGCAAATTTGTCCATTGTCTGGTTTGACTACAAACACCCTATTCCCTTCTTTAGCTATCACCGTGCCCGTGATCAACTTGGCACCATGTCCATAGTTTAGCACATACACAGAGTCATTCAGATCAATTTCCCGTGGCACAGTGGCGCGGCCATCATTTACATTTTGTTGCTGCCGCCTGCTCTCTATCTGATCATGCAGGTTGGGGTGAACCAGCGAGTCTAGTTTTAAGTGTCCTTTTCATGAGTAGCTCAGCCGGGGGCACCCCTGTGAGTGAGTGAGGTAGCTGAGCAGTACTCAGGACAGGCGGATTTGGAATGAGCCTTCCGTGACTCATTTAAGGCTCTGTTTGATGGTTTGTACTGCCCGCTCTGCCTGCCTATTGGAGGCTGGTTTAAACAAGGCCGAGGTGATATGTTTGATCCCATTGCGGGTCATGAATTCTTTAAATTCGGCACTGGTGAAACATGGCCCGTTGTCACTGACCAGTATGTCAGGCAGGCTGTGGGTGGCAAACATGGCCCTCAGGCTTTCAATGGTGGTGGTGACGGTGCTTCCCGACATTATTTCATATTCAATCCATTTTGAAAAAGCATCCACCGCCACCAGGAACATTTTACTGAGAAACGGGCCCGCATAATCGACATGGATCCTCGACCATGGACTGGAGAGCCAGGACCACAAACTTAGTGATGCCTCTCTGGGCGCGTTGCTCAACTGAGCACATATGTTGCATTGCTGTACACAGGACTCTAAGTCAGAGTCGATACCGGGCCACCACACGTGGGATCCGGCTATCGCTTTCATCATTACTATACCCGGGTGTGTGCTGTGGAGATCCGAGATGAACGTCTCCCTGCCGTTTTTCGGTAGCATTACACGGTTACCCCACAACAGGCAGTGTGCCTGAATGGACAGCTCGTCCTTTTGCCGCTGGAACGGCTTGATTAGCTCTTGCATTTCAACGGGGATGCTGGCCCAGTTCCCATGCAGTACACAGTTTTTTACTAGGGACAGCAGAGGATCTTGGCTGGTCCAAGTCCTAACCTGGCGGGCTGTGATTGGTGATTTATCATTTTCAAACGCTTCCATGACCATCAACAAGTCTGCGGGCTGCGCCACCATCAACAAGTTTTCAGGCTGCGCCATTTCCACCCCCGTGGTGGGCAATGGTAGCCGACTAAGAGCATCTGCATAGTTCTCGGTGCCTGGCCTGTGGTGGATGGTATAGTTATATGCTGATAGCGCGAGTGCCCACCTTTGTATTCGGGCTGAGGCATTAGTATTTATCCCCTTGTTTTCAGCGAACAGGGATGTGAGGGGCTTGTGATCAGTTTCCAGCTCAAATTTGAGGCCAAACAGGTACTGATGCATTTTCTTTACCCCGAACGCACACGCTAATGCCTCTTTCGCAATCATTCTGTCAGCTCTCTCGGCCTTCGACAAGCTCCTGGAAGCATAGGTGACAGGTTGCAACTTCCCCGCAACGTTACATAGAAACATAGAAACATAGAAAATAGGTGCAGGAGTAGGCCATTCGGCCCTTCTAGCCTGCACCGCCATTCAATGAGTTCATGGCTGAACATGCAACTTCAGTACCCCATTCCTGCTTTCTCACCATACCCCTTGATTCCCCTAGTAGTAAGGACTTCATCTAACTCCTTTTTGAATATATTTAGTGAATTGGCCTCAACAACTTTCTGTGGTAGAGAATTCCACAGGTTCACCACTCTCTGGGTGAAGAAATTCCTCCTCATCTCGGTCCTAAATGGCTTCCCCCTTATCCTTAGACTGTGACCCCTGGTTCTGGACTTCCCCAACATTGGGAACATTCTTCCTGCATCTAACCTGTCTAACCCCATCAGAATTTTAAACGTTTCTATGAGGTCCCCTCTCATTCTTCTGAACTCCAGTGAATACAAGCCCAGTTGATCCAGTCTTTCTTGATAGGTCAGTCCCGCCATCCCGGGAATCAGTCTGGTGAACCTTCGCTGCACTCCCTCAATAGCAAGAATGTCCTTCCTCAGGTTAGGAGACCAAAACTGTACACAATACTCCAGGTGTGGCCTCACCAAGGCCCTGTACAATTGTAGCAACACCTCCCTGCCCTTGTACTCAAATCCCCTCGCTATGAAGGCCAACATGCCATTTGCTTTCTTAACCGCCTGCTGTACCTGCATGCCAACCTTCAATGACTGATGTACCATGACACCCAGGCCTCTTTGCACCTGCCCTTTTCCTAATCTGTCACCATTCAGATAATAGTCTGTCTCTCTGTTTTTACCACCAAAGTGGATAACCTCACATTTATCCACATTATACTTCATCTGCCATGCATTTTCCCACTCATCTAACCTATCCAAGTCGCTCTGCAGCCTCATAGAATCCTCCTTGCAGCTCACACTGCCACCCAACTTAGTGTCATCCGCAAATTTGGAGATACTACATTTAATCCCCTCGTCTAAATCATTAATGTACAGTGTAAACAGCTGGGGCCCCAGCACAGAACCTTGCGGTACCCCACTAGTCACTGCCTGCCATTCTGAAAAGTCCCCATTTACTCCTACTCTTTGCTTCCTGTCTGACAACCAGTTCTCAATCCATGTCAGCACACTACCCCCAATCCCATGTGCTTTAACTTTGCACATTAATCTCTTGTGTGGGACCTTGTCGAAAGCCTTCCGAAAGTCCAACTATACCACATCAACTGGTTCTCCCTTGTCCACTCTATTGGAAACATCCTCAAAAAATTCCAGAAGATTTGTCAAGCATGATTTCCCTTTCACAAATCCATGCTGACTTGGACCTATCATATTACCTCTTTCCAAATGCACTGCGATGACATCCTTAATAATTGATTCCATCATTTTACCCACTACCGATGTCAGGCTGACCGGTCTGTAATTCCCTGTTTTCTCTCTCCCTCCTTTTTTAAAAAGTGGGGTTACATTGGCTACCCTCCACTCCATAGGAACTGATCCAGAGTCAATGGAATGTTGGAAAATGACTGTCAATGCATCCACTATTTCCAAGGCCACCTCCTTAAGTACTCTGGGATGCAGTCCATCAGGCCCTGGGGATTTATCGGCCTTCAATCCCATCAATTTCCCTAACACAATTTCCCGACTAATAAGGATTTCCCTCAGTTCCTCCTCCTTACTAGACCCTCCGACCCCTTTTATATCCGGAAGGTTGTTTGTGTCCTCCTCAGTGAATACCGAACCAAAGTACTTGTTCAATTGGTCCGCCATTTCTTTGTTCCCCGTTATGACTTCCCCTGATTCTGACTGCAGGGGACCTACGTTTGTTTTTACTAACCATTTTCTCTTTACATATCTATAGAAACTTTTGCAATCTGTCTTAATGTTCCCTGCAAGCTTCTTCTCGTACTCCATTTTCCCTGCCCTAATCAAACCCTTTGTCCTCCTCTGCTGAGTTCTAAATTTCTCCCAGTCCCCGGGTTCTCTGCTATTTCTGGCCAATTTGTATGCCACTTCCTTGGCTTTAATGCTATCCCTGATTTCCCTTGATAGCCACGGTTGAGCCACCTTCCCTTTTTTATTTTTACGACAGACAGGAATGTACAATTGTTGTAGTTCATCCATACGGTCTCTAAATGTCTGCCATTGCCCATCCACAGTCAACCCCTTCAGTATCATTCGCCAATCTATCCTAGCCAATTCACGCCTCATACCTTCAAAGTTACCCTTCTTTAAGTTCTGGACCATGGTCTCTGAATTAACTGTTTCATTCTCCATCCTAATGCAGAATTCCACCATATTATGGTCACTCTTCCCCAAGGGGCCTCGCACAACGAGATTGCTAATTAATCCTCTCTCATTACACAACACCCAGTCTAAGATGGCCTCCCCCCTAGTTGGTTCCTCGACATATTGGTCTAAAAAACCATCCCTTATGCACTCCAGGAAATCCTCCTCTACCGTATTGCTTCCAGTTTGGTTAACCCAATCTATGTGCATATTAAAGTCACCCATTATAACTGCTGCACCTTTATTGCACGCACCCCTAATTTCATGTTTGTTGCCCTCCCCAACATCACTACTACTGTTTGGAGGTCTGTACACAACTCCCACTAACGTTTTTTGTCCTTTGGTATTCTGCAGCTCTACCCATATAGATTCCACATCATCCAAGCTAATGTCCTTCCGAACTATTGCCTTAATTTGCTCCTTAACCAGCAATGCTACCCCACTTCCTTTTCCTTTTATTCTATCTTTCCTGAATGTTGAATACCCCTGGATGTTGAGTTCCCAGCCCTGATCATCCTGGAGCCACGTCTCCGTAATCCCAATCACATCATATTTGTTAACATCTATTTGCACAGTTAATTCATCCACTTTATTGCGGATACTCCTTGCATTAAGACACAAAGCCTTCAGGCTTGTTCTTTTAACACCCTTTGTCCTTTTAGAATTTTGCTGTACAGTGGCCCTTTTTGTTCTTTGCCTTGGGTTTCTCTGCCCTCCACTTTTCCTCATCTCCTTTCTGTCTTTTGCTTTTGCCTCCTTTTTGTTTCCCTCTGTCTCCCTGCATTGGTTCCCATCCCCCTGCCATATCAGTTTAAATCCTCCCCAACAGCACTAGCAAACACTCCCCCTAGGACATTGGTTCCGGTCCTGCCCAGGTGCAGACCGTCCGGTTTGTACTGGTCCCACCTCCCCCAGAACCGGTTCCAATGCCCCAGGAATTTGAATCCCTCCCTGTTGCACCACTGCTCAAGCCACGTATTCATCTGCGCTATCCTGCGATTCCTACTCTGACTATCACGTGGCACTGGTAGCAATCCCGAGATTACTACTTTTGAGGTCCTACTTTTTAATTTAGCTCCTAGCTCCTTAAATTCGTTTCATAGGACCTCATCCCTCTTTTTACCTATGTCGTTGGTACCAATGTGCACCACGACAACTGGCTGTTCTCCCTCCCTTTTTAGAATGTCCTGCACCCGCTCCGAGACATCCTTGACCCTTGCATCAGGGAGGCAACATACCATCCTGGAGTCTCGGTTGCGGCCGCAGAAACGCCTATCTATTCCCCTCACCATTGAATCCCCAATCACTATTGCTCTCCCACTCTTTTTCCTGCCCTCCTGTGCAGCAGAGCCAGCCACGGTGCCATGAACTTGGCTGCTGCTGCCCTCCCCTGATGAGTCATCCCCCTCAACAGTACCCAAAGCAGTGTATCTGTTTTGCAGGGGGATGACCACAGGGGACTCCTGCACTACCTTCCTTGCACTGCTCTTCCTGTTGGTCTTCCATTCCCTATCTGGCTGTGGACCCTTTCCCTGTGGTACGACCAACTCGCTACACGTGATACTCACGTCATTCTCAGCATCGTGGATGCTCCAGAGTGAATCCACCCTCAGCTCCAACTCCGCAACGTGGTCTGTCAGGAGCTGGAGGCGGATACACTTCCCGCACACGTAATCGTCAGGGACACCGTATTACCTTGTTGTAATACACACCCGACTCCGTACGACGACGCGTCACATGCTAGCACAAATCTTTTACATGGGTTATACAATACAAGCAGCTTGTTGGGAGCATAAAATGTTTCTGGATTTCTCAAAAGCAATTACTTGTTTTTTTTCCCCATACCCAGTTCTCATCTTTGCACAATACCACATGTAGGGGCTCTAAAAGGGTGCTTAACCCCGGTAGGAAGTTACCAAATAGTTGAGGAGTCCCAGGAACGACCGCAGCTCTGTGATGTTCTGTGGCCTGGGCGCATTCCTGATAGCCTCCGTCTTGGCGTCTGTGGGCCGAATGCCGTCCGCCACTGATACGTCCTAACTATACATTATAACTGCACACGAGGCCCATGCTTGAGAGGTCAGTCTGTGACCTGTCCTTTATTCCTTAGCACTCAAGTGCAGGAAGTGGATGGAGCTTCCCCTTTTATATTTGAAGGTCCAGGTTAGGAGTGTCCCCCACAAGTTCACCACCTAGTGGTCATTGTTCTCAGTGTACAACTTCGGTCAGATTATACATGGGTTACATTGCTGGTTGAATACATGACAGCCATGAACTTTCTCCCAAAAAACTCCACTTCTGTTGCCATGAAGACGCATTTTGACCTCTTCAGCCACAGCCCTACGCGATCCAGTCGCTGGAGTACCTCCTCCAGGTTTTGTAGGTGCTCAGCGGTGTCCCGACCTGTGACCAATATGTCGTCCTGAAAGATCACCGTGTGTGGTACTGACTTGAGTAGGCTCTCCATGTTTCTCTGGAAGATCGTTACAGCCGACTAAATTCTAAACGGGCATCTGTTGTAGATGAACAGTCCCTTGTGCGTGTTGATTCAGGTGAGACCCTTCGAAGGCTCCTCCAGCTCCTGCGTCATGTAGGCCGAAGTCAGGTCGAGCTTGGTGAACGTCTTGCCTCCTGCCAACGTCGCAAATAGGTCGTCTGCCTTAGGTAGCGGGTATTGATCCTGTAGCGAGAAACGATTAATAGTTACTTTATAATCGCCGCAAATCCTGACCGTGCCATCACTTTTGAGTACTGGAACAATCGGGCTGGCCCACTCGCTGAATTCCACTGGAGAGATGATGACCTCGCGTTGCAGCCTGTCCAGCTCGATTTCCACTCTCTCCCTCATCATGTGAGGTACCGCTCGCGCTTTGTGGTGAATGGGTCGTGCCTCAGGGACCAAGTGGATCCGCACCTTCACCCCGGAAAAGTTTCCAATGCCTGGCTCAAAAAGGGAAGGAAATTTGTTAAGAACCTGGGTACATGAGGCCTCATCGACATGTGACAGCGCTCGGATGTCATCCCAGTTCCAGCGGATTTTGCCCAACCAGCTCCTTCCAAGCAGTGGGGGCCATCGCCCTGTACAATCCAGAGTGGCAGTTCATTCACCGTGCCCTTGTAGGTGACCTTGACCATGGCGCTGCCCAGGACAGTGATAAGCTCTTTGGTGTACGTTCTCAGTTTCGTGTGGATGGGGCTCAGGGCTGGTCTGAATGCCTTGTTGCACCAGTCTCTCAAACATCTTTTTACTCATGATGGATTGGCTAGCACCAGTGTCCAGTTCCATGGCTATGGGTAAGCCATTCAATTTTACATTTAGCATTATAGGTGGACATTTTGTCGAAAATATGTGCACCGCGTGTTGTTCAGCATCTGCCTCCTCTCTCTGAGGCTCGAAATTGCTTTGATCCACCATGGACCAATCTCCCTCTGCCACATGGTGGTTAGCAGGTTTTGCAGAGCTTGCAGCTCGTTTGCACAGCTCTTGCAAACATACCCTTTGAAGCGGCATGAATAGGCTGAATGGAAGCTTCCACAACGCCAACAAGGTGTGAATTGCCTTGCATTCATTCTTTGTTGGGGACATGAGTCATCTGGTTCACCTGAGGCTTGCTAGTAGTTGCAGACGCGAGGGTTCTGCCCTGTACATTTCTGCTTGCAAACACAGTTCCAGTTAATTTATGAACATTGCTAGCACTTGTGTGCTGAGAGATTTGTTTGGTGTTATCACTGGTGGACATAAACGCCTGTGCTATCGCAATGGCCTTACTGAGGGTCGATGTCTCTACAGTCAAAAGTTTTCGTAGGATGGTCTCGTGGCCAATGCCCAGCACAAAAAAGTCTCTGAGCATTTGCTCCAGATAGCTATCAAACTCACATTGTCCTGCAAGTCGCCTTAGATCAGTGATGTAGCTCGCCACTTCCTGACTTTCAGATCGCTGGCACATGTAGAACAGATACCTCGCCATCAGCACGCTCTCCCTCAGGTTCAGATGCTCCCGAACCAGTGTACACAGCTCCTCATACGACTTACCTGTGGGTTTCACCGGAGCCAGAAAATTCTTCATGAGGCTGTAGGTCGGTGCCCCGCAGACTGAGGAGGACCGGTCTCCTTTTTGCAGCGCTTCCTTCTCCGTCCAGCTCGTTGGCTACAAAGTACTGGTCTAGCCGTTCGATATAGGCTTCCCAGTCCTCACCCTCTGAGAACTTCTCCAGGATGTCCACAGTTTGCTGCATCTTTGCATTGGATTCGTATCCTCATCGCCAGTTATTGTGTTCCTAACACAGATGAGGCTGCACACAGGGACGTTAAAGTAACAGTGACCTCAGTCTTTAATAAGACACTCCAGAGTGAGGAACAGGCCTTAGGGGCCGACTTTATACAGTGCTCCCAAGGGATGCTGGGGTCTCTTGGGACTTCAGGGGATGAGCTCCCTGGTGGCGGAACATGGGAGTGCATGCTTTACAGATACACAATAATTTTTACTTACCTGGACCCTATTTGCTAGTGCACTCTTTTGTGTGTATGCTCTGTCCCTTCCTGACATAATCTGGTTATCCTTACCACAATCACTTTCCTGCATTGCTTCCTTTTCTTTTCTCTTTTGCATTCTGGATTGCTCTCTATTGCGACCATCTTCCCCCTGCCCTGCCCCTTATTTAGTTTAAAGCCCTATCTAGCTCCCTAGTTAGTCAGTTCGCTTGAACTCTGGGCCCAGCATAGTTCAGGTGTAATCCGTCCCCACGGAACAGCTCTCTTTTTCCCGAGTATTAGTGCCAGTGCCCCACGAATCGAAACCTACTTCTCCCATACCATCCTCTGAGCCACGCACTCACCTTTCTGATTCTATTGACCCTATGCCAATTTTCTCGTGGCTCAGGTAATAATGCAGAGGTTATTACCTTTGTGGTTCTGCTTTTCAATTTAGTCCCTAATTGTTCAAACTCTCTCATCAGAATCTCTTTCTTTGTCCTACCTATGTCATTGGTACCTACCAACTGGATCTTCCCCCTCCCTCTCCAAGTTCTTCTCCAGCTCGGAGGAGATGTCCTTTATCCTGGCACCGGGTAGGCAACACAGCTTTCGGGATGCACAAAGATAGGTGGGAAAGCAAGTTGTGAGGAGGATGCAAAGAATCTACAAAGGGATATAGATAGGCTAAGTGAGTGGGCAAAAATTTGGCGTATGGTGTATAATGTGGGAAAATGTGAGGTTATCCACTTTGGTAGGAAAAATAAAAAAGCAAATTATTATTTAAATGTGGAGGACTTACAAAATGTGGTGGTACAGAGAGGGTCCTTGTACATGAAACACAAAATGTTAGCATTCAGGTACTGCAAGTAATTTGGAAGGCAAATGGAATGTTGGCCGTTATTGCAAGGGGGATAGAGTATAAAAATAGGGCAGTCCTGCTACAACTGTACAGGGTGAACATCCTCTCTGCATGAACCTTGTCGAGCCCCCTCAGTATCTCATATTTCAATAAGATCACCTCTCATTCTTCGAAACTCCAATGAGTATAGGCCCAATCTGCTTAACCTTTCTTCATAAGTCAACCCCTTCATCTCAGGAATCAACCCAGTGAACCTTCTCTGAACTGCAAGTATATCCCTCCTTAAATAAGGAGACCAAAACTGTACGCAGTACTCTCGGTATGATCTCACCAATACCCTGTACAGTTGAAGCAGGACTTCCCTGTTTTTATACTCCATCCCCCTTGCAATAAAAGCCAACATTCCATTTACCTTCCTGATTACTTGCTGTACCTGCATACTAATTTTTTATGTTTCATGCACAAGGACCCCCAGGTCCCTCTGTACTGCAGCATTTTGGTAATCTCTTTCTATTTAAATAATAATTTGCAATGATGTGCATCTTTTGCTTCACTTCCTTCTCTCTCTTGCACTTCCTGCTCCTCCTCCACTGCCTAGCCAGGTTGCAGTTCATGGCAATCTGAAAGGAGAAAAGCACAAGTGTAGGGTTGTGGTGAGAGGAGGGGGAAAGCAAGAGGTGCATGCTTATACCATCTGAAGCTTGTAAATCGGAAGAGATTGTGGGATAAGGGGGAAGTGGGATGTGAGAAGGAGGATTAGGTATGAGGATACTGACATTTTGCATTGTTTAAGCCCTGACTGGTCATGGGCTCAGCGATGGCCGCTCCAATTATCTCCAGGACCGTTTCCTCTCTGAGGGTTTGGTCATGCCTGTTCCACGCCGGTTAGGTCCTGCTGCTTCCGGTTGTGAGCCACCTTGTCCTGTAAGAGAAAGGGGAGTGTGTCAGTGAGTGTGGAGCAATGTGTTTGACTGATGTGCATGTCACAATTGATTAGCTCGCAGTGTGTGCAAGCTATGAGATGTGGTGTGAGGCTTGCAGCAGTGGTAAGTGTGTGAGGGTGAGGTGAAGCTATGAATGTGAGGTTTGAGTCGTGTTTGATAGAGATTGTTGGTAGGTGAGCGATGGGGGTGTGGTACATTGAGCAGTATATGAGGCTAGTGGTGCAGATGGTGTGATATGGCATTTGAAGATGAATTCACTGACCTTGACCACTCATGTGAGGTGATTAAACATCTTCCTGCTCTGCATCCAGGTCCTTGGGGCTACGCTGCTTACATTGACAGCAATGGTTATCTGCTCCCATTCCCTTCTCAGCATGTGTCTGGAGGGCTTCCTGTGGATAGAGGCCATCTCTCCTCCTGTCCACCTCCAGCACCAAGGCCTTGAGTGCTGCATCAGAAAATCTGGGAGCACTCTCTCTACCATGTTACGCCATCTTCACTCTTCCTGTCGGTCACACACTCCTCTACAACGACTTCCAATACCTGCTGCAGCCAGAATCCACCTGTCCTTTCCAGGCTCGCTTTAATTGGTACTAGCCTCGCACGAACCTGAGCACCTTGCTGCAGCACGCAGTCACTCAATGTTTAGAGCTGAGCTGCACACTGCTATCATTTAAATTAGCAGGCAGCACAAAGTTTGCGTGCTGCCCTCATTGGATGGAATGAGCGCCATGTAGTCACACATCGTGATACCCACAGCCATTTTCAGGCCTTATGCAATTTCTAGGCCACACTATTTAGAAAAGAAGGGATTTGTTTTTAGTGTTAAAACTAAACTGATTCCTTATTTGATTTTCAAAGAGGGTAGAGATCGAGCTAGACCGGCTACAAAGAGAGGGCGTCATCTCACCGATCGAATTCAGCGAGTGGGCCAGTCCAATTGTCCCAGTCCTCAAGGGAGACGGCACCGTCAGAATCTGTGGCGATTACAAAGTAACTATCAATCGTTTCTCCCTGCAGGACCAATACCCACTACCAAAAGCCGACGACCTCTTTGCAACGCTGGCGGGAGAAAAGACGTTCACGAAGCTGGATCTGACTTCCGCCTACATGACGCAGGAACTGGAGGAATCATCGAAGACCCTCACCTGCATCAACACACACAAAGGTCTTTTTGTTTATAATAGATGTCCGTTTGGAGTCTGATCAGCGGCGGCGATAGTCCAGAGCAACATGGAAAGTTTACTGAAGTCGGTCCCGCACACCGTGGTGTTCCAGGATGACATCTTGGTCACAGGTCGGAACACAATCGAGCAGAACCCGGAGGAGGTTCATAGTAGACTCAACCATGTGGGGCTCAGGTTAAAAGGCTCGAAGTGCATTATCTTGGCACCTGAAGTGGAGTTCCTTGGAAGGAGGATTGCGGCGGACGGCATCAGGCCCACCAACACAAAGACGGAGGCAATCGAGAATGCACCAAGGCCACAGAACGTGATGGAGCTGCGGTCGTTTCTGGGACTCTTGAACTACTTTGGTAACTTCTTACCGGGTCTCAGCACCCTGCTAAAACCACTACATGTCTTATTACGAAAAGGGGGCGAATGGGTTTGGGGCAAAAGGCAAGAAAATGCATTTGTAAAAGTGAGAAAATTGTATGCTCAAATAAATTGCTTGTATTGTATGATCCATGTAAGTGTTTGGTACTAGCATGTGATGCATCGTAATATGGCGTCGGGTGTGTGTTGCAACAAGCTAATGATTTCGGGAAACTGCAACCGGTTGCTTATGCATCCAGGAGTCTGTCTAAGGCCGAGAGAGCCGACAGCATGATTGAAAAAGAAGCGTTAGCGTGTGTCTATGGGGTAAAGAAAATGCATCAATACCTGTTTGGGCTAAAATTTGAATTGGAAACTGACCATAAGCCACTTATATCCCTGTTTTCTGAGTAATGGGATAAATACCAACACATCGGCCCGCATCCAGAGATGGGCGCTCAAGTTGTCCGCATACAACTACGCCATCCGTACAGAAAACTGCGCCGTTGCTCTCAGTAGGCTGCCATTTCCCACCACGGGGGTGGAAATGGCGCTGCCTGCAGATCTAGCCATGGTTATGGAAGCATTTGAGAGTGAGCAATCACCCGTCACTGCCCGGCGGATCAAAACCTGGACAAGCCAGGACCTCTTATTATCTCTAGTCAAAAGCTGTGTGCTTCACAGGAGCTGGTCCAGTGTCCCAGTGGAAATGCAGGAAGAGTTAAAGCCGTTCCAGCGGCGCAAAGATGAAATGTCTATACAGGCAGACTGCCTTCTGTGGGGCAATCGAGTAGTGATCCCCAAGAAGGGCAGAGACACCTTCATCAATGACCTCCACAGTACCCACCCAGGCATCGTAATGATGAAAGCGATAGCCAGATCCCACGTGTGGTGGCCCGGTATCGATGCGGACTTGGCGAGTCCTATGTTCACGGATGTAATACATGCTCGCAGTTAAGCAATGTACCCAGGGAGGCGCCGCTAAGTTTATGGTCTTGGCCCTCCAAACCGTGGTCTAGGGTACACATCGACTATGCAGGCCCGTTCTTGGGTAAAATGTTCCTTGTGGTTGTAGATGCGTACTCCAAGTGGATTGAATGTGAGCTAATGTCGGCTAGCACGTCCGCTGCCATTTCTGAAAGCCTGCGGGCCATGTTTGCCACTCACGGTTTACCCGATGTTCTGGTGAGCGACAACGGGCCATGTTTTACCAGTGCTGAGTTCAAAGAATTCATGACCCGTAACGGTATCAAACATGTCACATCTGCCCCGTTTAAACCAGTGTCCAATTGTCAGGCAGAGAGAGCAGTGCAAACCGTCAAACAAGGCTTGAAGAGGGTAACTAAAGGCTCACTGCAGACTCGCCAATCCCGAGTCCTGCTTAGCTACCACACAACACCCCACTCACTCACTGGGATCCCACCTGATGAACTGCTCATGAAAAGAGCACTTAAGACAAGGCTCTCATTAGTTCACCCTGATCTACATGAACAGGTAGAGAGCAGGCGGCTTCAACAAAGTGCATACCATGACAGTGCAAATGTGTCACGCAAGATTGAAGTCAATGATCCTGTATTTGTATTAAATTATGGACAAGGTCCCAAGTGGCTTCCCGGCACTGTCGTGGCCAAAGAGGGGAGCAGGGTGTTTTGGGTCAAACTTTCAAATGGACTCATTCACCGGAAACACTTGGACCAAATCAAACTCAGATTCACAGACTAGCCTGAGCAACCCACCTTGGATCCTACCTTTTTTGATCCCCCAACATACAAACCAGTGGCAACCGACACCACGGTTGACCACGAAGCAGAAGCCATCATCCACAGCAGCCCTGCAGGGCCCAACACACGAGGAAGCCCAGCAAGGCCAGCTGCACAGCAAGGGTCCAACAAATGATTCAACAACACCAGCTTTCACACCGAGATGATCAACCAGGGCAAGAAGGGCCCCAGATCGACTCGCATTGTAATTAGTTACCCTATTGACTTTGGGGGGAATGTTGTTATATATGTGGACTTGTATTTACTCTGTACAGCCACCAGAGGGCTCATTCCCCGGGGTTCCAAAGGATCCCATAATCCCTTGGGACCACAGGTATTTAAGAAGGCTTCACAGGTTGGAGAGGCACTCTGGAGACCTGCAATAAAAGACTAAGGTCACACTTTACTTTGAGCTCACAGTATTCAGTCTGGCTCTTTCTCCATACACTACCCATGCAGCTCCACCAACAACTTTTTGTGTAGGCTGCAGAGAATGTCACAGGACCTCTATTTGCATATTAAAGTGGTATATGGCCTGAAACAGGCAGGCGCTTTAGGCGACCAGTGGTAGGCTCCTTTCCAAATGGGCCGGCCATATCGTCTGGGTTAACGATGCGATAAGGGTATCAACTCCATTATGAGGCCGTGAGTGCCGATTTTTGGGGAGTTAAAATGGATCCCCTTCTGTCAAAATTGCTACCCAATGAGGTAATAGTTACAGCAGTTAGAAGGATTCAGACCAATCCCTAATTCAACAAAGGTTATTAGATATTTGTTTGAGGTAAAATTTGAAATGGTTAAATTTGTTCATGAAGGAGCTTGGCTTCTTGCCTTCCCGTATTCTGGCATCCTTGTAAATTCTGGACAGCATGATGGCAGTTCCTATATGTATATGTAGATTGAATGAGTGAGAGAGAATATCTAATATATGCTGTTTGAGAAGATTCTTTGTTAAACCTATACATACCCCGCTTCAACATCAAATGATGTTTCATAATTGTGACTTGTGGGAAACGTTGTCAGTATTAGCTCCTGTCCCAGATTAAAGAATTCTTTGGTCAAAATACGAGATAACTGTTGAGTAAAAACACACATCAGTCCTAAATAGTGAATAGCTCAGTAAAATCAAATATGATAGGACCGATCTTGTGGTCTTCATTTTTATGATCGGTTCCAGCCGCTCCAGCCATAACCTCTTTCGGTTCCACTGAATCACATCAGCAGAGCAAGCAGGTGATCTGCTCCCTGGAGTTCTTAAAATACCACTCTTAAGTTTTCCATTAAAAGATATGCATTGTAACTCGCTATTTATTGATCCCCCTTCATGGAGAGGGGTAGCACCCAGAGTCCACCAAGATCAACAACTTGTGATATGGAACACTGCACTATTGACAGTGTATGACCTTTGCCAGCCAAGTTTTTTTGTTTCAAAACTGTGATCAGTATAACAAACACCACACCTATACGTATTTATATTTCAAAGCTGCCCATTTCAAAATGTCTGGAACAATTATATTTTGTAAAAATAGAAAATCATGGTGCTCTCACTTTGCTAGCAAGCTTTCAGATGCTGTTATCAACAAAACCAGACAGTTCTTAAAGGTTAACCATTCTAGGTGCTAGGTTGGAAAATTTCATTGAAACATAGATATCGAGCTTCAAATGGCACCGAAAACCCACTTGGCCTGATAAACAATAGCATACTGCCAAAGTTTAAAAGTTATTTTTTTTTAAATTGTTCAAGTATAAGATACCCTCTCTATTGAGGGAACCAAAGAGGCTAAAGCATGGTCTGGAATCAGTACAGCACCGGAAAACTATAATCTTTTTATCCTGGTGTAGAAGCACAAAGGTATACGATCTGTATGATACGGTAAAGGAAAAATAACTGAATATACAGTTAGACCGAGGCAGGAAAGAAGATGGGTGGGGAGCAGAGGGAAGAAGATGGGTGAGGAGCGGAGGGAAGAAGATGGGTGGGGAGCGGAGGGAAGAAGATGGGTGGGGAGCGGAGGAAAGAAGATGGGTGGGGAGCGGAGGGAAGAAGATGGGTGGGGAGCGGAGGGAAGAAGATGGGTGGGGAGCGGAGGGAAGAAGATGGGTGGGGAGCGGAGGGAAGAAGATGGGTGAGGAGCAGAGGAAAGAAGATGGGTGGGGAGCGGAGGGAAGAAGATGGGTGGAGAGCGGAGGGAAGAAGATGGGTGAGGAGCGGAGGGAAGAAGATGGGTGGGGAGCGGAGGAAAGAAGATGGGTGGGGAGCGGAGGGAAGAAGATGGGTGGGGAGCGGAGGGAAGAAGATGGGTGGGGAGCGGAGGGAAGAAGATGGGTGGGGAGCGGAGGGAAGAAGATGGGTGGGGAACGGAGGGAAGAAGATGGGTGGAGGGTGGAAGAAAAAAGACAAGGTCACCTGACTGGAAGCTTCAACATTAAATGTTTCCCTGAGTTTGAGTGTTTCTCTCATGAAGGAGAGACTTTCAATTTGTATATAGAGACTACATGTATCAAGGACTAACTTTCAAGTATGATCTTGTTCAGTAAAACAAATTAATGTAAGAACCATACAACAATGGATAATATATTATGTTCTTACTGGAGAAGGCCTTTCAGCTTTTTTATTCAGCTCTGCAGAAGCAGCTTGTTCAGGGTCAACTACCCAAATCCTGAGTTCCTAAATAGCAAACAATGGACAAAATGATTGCCAGTAAAATGTGTAAGCATTTAAAAATCATTTAAAGAAATATGATGCAGAAGAAATACCAAAATCTTTCGCCTCATTTCTACCATATAATTACTTACATCCCTCGGGATAGGTTTGTGAAGACGCTGAACCGCAGCTTCATCTTCACCTTCAAATGTTAAACTGGTTCATCAAGCAATAGGATTTGTCAGGATCATATTTTGTTACTTAGTGCACAATGCTAGGAAAATAAACACTCAAAAAGGACATATGCTTTAGGAAGGCACAAAGGCAAAATCACTTTTTTATTATTTCTTATGTGTTTTTGATGATAATCTCTGCAATTAACTGTGAAGCTAATTTTGTTCTCTTTGGATGCATACATGTTAATATAAAACCATGGAACCATTAGCATAATTAAAATTCATGTGCAAAGTTACGACATGGTGCAATGATGTTGGCACATTTGATTCAACAAAGCATGACCACCTAGATTGTTCGGCTGCATGCTCACGGTCAATTCTGTACACAGCAGCATGAAGTGAAGCATAAGGATCTTCCCCGAAGGAGAAGAATATGAGCGAGAAAAAAAAATCAATGGGCAAAACGACTTGCGTCTCCCCCAGTGGCTAGTTACAGAGTTGAGTCAACTGAGGCAAGGTCTGTATAGAACAGAATATCAGCAAAACATTATTCATGTGCACTAGAGAAACACTCATGTTTTATGTTGAAAAAGGAATGGACTTTTTAATTGTTTCATCCAGTAAGTGCATAAAACACAAATTTTGAAAATCATCTAGTGATAAGGAGAATGAAACATGTGACAATCATTTGTACACTTGCAGAAAAATTATCGTAATGAAGATCCATTATGCAAGATCTCCAGGCACTTGTGCTCCCGCTCCATTTTCTGTCATCTTTTCCAACAGCAACTCCTGTCCTTTCTTGTGCGGGCGCAAGCAAATGAGGCAGTAATGACATGGGGATGTAGTATGTCCCAACTTCCATAATTTCCGTATCATTTGTGCTGAATCACATCAGTATAAAACTGGTGTCCAGGATTGGTAGGCAATGTAATGAAGGCAGAAGAGAATTTAAAGAAACCGGACTCCGAAAAGTTCGATTTTAACACCATTTAAACAGAACAGGAATGCTCCGCCGGGCACCACAAAGGATCCTTGGACCGCTCTCTCCCGACTACAGTTGCCTCAGGACGATACTACCCACCTGGTTCCCCGCGCCCCCCTATTCCCGAACACTTATCTTATGCTGGAGACTGTTCGGTTGAATCCCTGGCGGCAGCCTTCTGGCGCCCAAAAGCCTGCTCCTGCCCACCTGCATCCTAGTGATTTATGCCGGGTTCGGGTGGGACTCTGCCTTTGAACATTTAGCTGCACTCACGCCAGATTTAAAATCAGGGCTTACAATTACAGATGCTGTAAAAAGTTTTATTGGTGTGGTATTTTTGATTCTTCTGTCATCTGACTTTGTGCCATCTTCACAGGGCCTGCCACCTTCCTCCCTTTTCAGACAAGGCACAATTAATTGGTTTCCCGTTGACTTTATTTCTTGGAAGGAGAAGGAGCAATAGAGGGAGATGTAGTTGCTAAGGCTGTACCAGAGGCACTTGCCCATCATTGGCACCACATAGGAATATACAGGCAGGGAGGGGAGTGCCCACCTGTATTTCACTGAGGATCAGTGCTTGCAAAGGTTTTTCTTTCTGTTGCACAGTTATGCCACATGCTGCTAGGGGATCTACAGCCCACCTGCACCATATGCATCAGTTTATCAATGGTTGTTAAGGTCACAATTGCTCTTAACTTCCATGTAACCAGGTCATTCTAAGCAGTTGCTGGGTCCATCCGTAACCGAAGTCAAACAATTATGGACAGATGCATCGAGCAAGTTATAGATGTATTCTCTAGAGCTTTCAGGTTAGATCTGCTTGCCATTACAGTCTCCAATATTTACATTGAATACTTGCAGAAATCTTGATATTTCTTGACAAACATGAAGTTATTTCTTTGCCTGCAGCACAAGCTCTCTCCCTCCCTGTTACGTTGCTGCATGACGTGACTAACAGGGGTATGTCCTTGAGTGGCTCCATTAGAAACCGGGCCCGTGACTTGAAACTAGCCTGAGAGTTGATCCCGACACCAAGAAACCACACTACCAGTTGGATACTCTACAACCTCAGCTGCTCGTGGTTTTCAGTCCCTGGACAAGCTAGTCTCTACACCTACACTTGGGATGTAAAGGAATATTTTCCATCAGTGACATCAGAATAGACTAGACTAGAGAAAGAAACTCAACCTCATGTTGAGAAAAATTGATGTTTGAATAAAATGTACTTGTTCCACTTGCCACCCCCCATCCCCGCAATAGGACTGGCCACCTTTAATTGCCACAGCAGAACTCAAGAATGTAGCTGAGGGGTAATTTTACGACTCCACCCTGATGGTAACGCAGTCTCATAAACTTACCCCTCTAGTATCTATTTAACAGGTACAATGTAAACCTCTCAAAATTGGGCTGTATTGTATATCTTTATAGTTCAATGTCAATCAGCAAGTATCAAACATATTCCAGTTCCTCATGGAACTATTCACTTAACATATGACTTTTATACAGAAACATTAATTCAACAACTTATTTTGTATTGTTAACCATTACCTGTTAGTATTCGGTAGTTTCACCATATACCATACAAAGTTGAATAAGGCATAACCTAACTCAAAGTAGCGAGCGGCATCTTCTGCTGTCTAAGAGAAAGCAAGAGCATTAGTATTACGAAAGCTGCTGTACGAAACAGAACTTGAATCAGTAATACAGCACAAGTGGAAGCCATTAGCTTCACTGTACCAAAGCATCTTTTCAGTCTGTCTGCAATACGTCAATGCTCACTGGTTAAAATGTACTTCACAATTAAGATTTTGATGTCAAAATGCATCCATGTATAACTATTCTAGGGCAGAGGAGACATTCTAGCAATATTTTGATAGTATTAACGATTCCAGAGACTTGCTCTCATTAGCTCAATACAACCTTGGACCCAATGTTCAGAAAACACAGATTTCTTACTGGAATATTTCTCATTATCTGATGTTCACTCCCCACATATAAATGGCTTCAATCCACAGAATATTGGACTTTCCTGTTCTATTTTGGCATAGTACTGCACCATGAGAGTGCAGAGAAGAACAAGACTGATAAGTATAAAAAGATGAACTGAGGAAAGATCAGACTAGTCTAGGAAGAAAGATGCTAAATCCAGAATACTATTACTAATTAACTCAGTGACCTTAATTTAGAAATAGTGGGACAATTATTACCTGAGCCATTTGCCAATTGGTATAGGGATGAGCAGATTAGAAAGTTAAATGCATGGCTCAAAGAGTGGTGTGGGAGGCAGGGGTTTTGCTTTGTGAGGCACTAGAACCAATACTGGGGAAAGAGGGAGCTGTTCCGTTCTGGAACCGGGCTGGAACCAGTGTCCTGGCAAATCGAATAACTAGGGCAGCAGACAGGGTTTTAAACTAATGAAGGGGGTGGTGGGAGGATTCAGGAAAGAGTAAATTTAAAAGCAGCAAGAGAAATGTGAAGGCTCTAGAGCAGAGCAGAGTTTTGGGAAACAATAAGCAGAGTGAGTCAGGAAGGGACAGAGAGAGTAACAAAGGTAATAGGGCATTACTGACTAAAGTGACACCAGAGAAAAATAGAAAAAAGTCAAAGCTGAAGGCACTATATCTGAATGTGCAAAGCAATCGCAACAAAATAGATGAAACTAGCAGATTGGGACAACAAAGAATGACTAAGAAAGCAATAAAGAAAGGAAAGATAGATTACGAAAGTAAACTTGCACAAAACATAAAAACAGATAGTAAAAGCTTTTACCGACATATAAAACGGAAAAGAGTGACTAAAGTAAATGTTGGTCCCTTAGAAGATGAGAAGGGGGATTTAATAATGGGAAATGTGGAAATGGCTGAGACCTTAAACAATTATTTTTCTTCGGTCTTCACAGTGGAAGACACAAAAACCATGCCAAAAATTGCTGGTCACGGGAATGTGGGAAGGGAGGACCTTGAGATAATCACTATCACTAGGGGGGTAATGCTGGACAGGCTAATGGGACTCAAGGTAGACAAGTCCCCTGGTCCTGATGAAATGCATCCTAGGGTATTAAAAGAGATGGCGGAAGTTATAGCAAATGCATTTGTTTTAATCTACCAAAATTCTCTGGACTCTGGGGAGGTACCAGCGGATTGGAAAGCAGCTAATGTAACGCCTCTATTTAAAAAAGGGGGCAGACAAAACGCAGGTAACTATAGGCCGGTTAGTTTAACATCTGTAGTGGGGAAAATGCTTGAAGCTATCATTAAGGAAGAAATAGCAGGACATCTAGATAGGAATAGTGCAATCAAGCAGACGTAACATAGATTCATGAAGGGGAAATCATGTTT
Organism: Pristiophorus japonicus; assembly: GCF_044704955.1. Lineage (NCBI taxonomy): Eukaryota > Metazoa > Chordata > Chondrichthyes > Pristiophoridae > Pristiophorus > Pristiophorus japonicus. The sequence goes on from NC_091985.1 coordinate 23,669,726, forward strand.
AACTAATTTACTGGAATTCTTTGAGGATATAACAAGCATGGTGGATGGAGGTGTACCGATGGATGTGGTGTATTTAGATTTCCAAAAGGCATTCGATAAGGTGCCACACAAAAGGTTACTGCAGAAGATAAAGATACGCGGAGTCAGAGGAAATGTATTAGCATGGATAGAGAATTAGCTAGCTAACAGAAAGCAGAGAGTCGGGATAAATGGGTCCTTTTCGGGTTGGAAATCGGTGGTTAGTGGTGTGCCACAGGGATCAGTTTTGGGACCACAACTGTTTACAATATACATAGATGACCTGGAAGAAGGGACAGAGTGTAGTGTAACAAAATTTGCAGGTGACACAAAGATTAGTGGGAAAGCGGGTTGTGTAGAGGACACAGAGAGGCTGCAAAGAGATTTAGATAGGTTAAGCGAATGGGCTAAGGTTTGGCAGATGGAATACAATGTCAGAAAATGTGAGGTCATCCACCTTGGAAAAAAAAACAGTAAAAGGGAATATTATTTGAAGGTGGAGAAATTACAACATGCTTTGGTGCAGAGGGACCTGGGGGTCCTTGTGCATGAATCCCAAAAAGTTAGTTTTCAGGTGCAGCAGGTAATCAGGAAGGCGAATGGAATGTTGGCCTTCATTGCAAGAGGGATGGAGTACAAAAGCAGGGAGGTCCTGCTGCAACTGTATAGGGTATTGGTGAGGCCGCACCTGGAGTACTGTGTGCAGTTTTGGTCACCTTTCTTAAGGAAGGATATATTAGCTTTGGAGAGGGTACAGAGACGATTCACTCGGCTGATTCCGGAGATGAGGGGGTTACTTTATGATGATAGATTGAGTCGACATGGGTCTTTACTCATTGGAGTTCAGAGGATGAGGGATGATCTTATAGAAACATTTAAAATAATGAAAGGGATAGACAAGATAGAGGCAGAGAGGATGTTTTCACTGATCGGGGAGACTAGAACTAGGGGGCACAGCCTCAAAATACGGGGGAGCCAATTTAAAACCGAGTTGAGAAGGAATTTTTTCTCCCAGAGGGTTGTGAATCTGTGGAATTCTCTGCCCAAGGAAGCAGTTGAGGCTAGCTCATTGAATGTATTCAAATCATAGATAGATAGATTTTTAACCAATAAGGGAATTAAGGGTTACAGGGAGCGGGCGGGTAAGTGGAGCTGAGTCCACGGCCAGATCAGCCATGATCTTATTGAATGGCGGAGCAGGCTCGAGGGGCTAGATGGCCTACTCCTGTTCCTAATTCTTATGTTCTGATGAATTAATAGCGCAGATAGATATTAATAGGTTTTATCTAATAGCCATTATGGAGAAGTGGTTGCAAAGTGACCATGATTGGGAAGTAAATATTCCAGGCTACTTAACTTTTAGAAGAGATAGGCAAAATGGAAAAGGAGGAGGGGTAGCCCTGATAATAAAGGATGGAATAAAGATCTTAGCATGGAAAAGCAGGAAGTAGAATCAGTTTGGGTGGAGCTAAGAAACAGCAAAGGGTAGAAACATTGTTGGGAGTTGTTTATAGGCCCTCAAACAGTAATGGCAATGTAGGGCACAGTATAAATCAGGAAATTAGAGGTGCATGTAACAAGGGTAATACGGTAATCATGGGGGACTCTAATCTACATACAGACTGGGCAAACTAAATTTGCAGTAATAGTGTGGAGGATGAATTCATGGAATGTATACAAGATGGCTTCCTAGATCAGTATGTTGAGGAACCAACTAGAGAAATAGGTTATTTTAGATCTAGTATTGTGCAATGAGAAAGGGTTAATTAATAACCTTGTAGTAAAGGGGCCGTTAGGGAAGAGTGACCGTAATATAATAGAATTTTCGATTAAGTTTGAAAGTGATTTAGTTAAATCCGAAACTAGAGTCTTAAATCTAAACAAAGCAAACTACGTAGGTATGAGGGGTGAGATGGCTAAGGTAGATTAGGAACCTACATTAAAAGGGATGACGGTAGATGAGCAATGGCTAGCATTTAAAGAATTAATATATAATTTACAACAAATTTGCATTCCTTTTAGGTATAAAATCCTCACAGGAAAAGTGATCCAACCGTGGCTAACAAGAGAAGTTAAAGATAGTATTAAAAATCAAAGGAAAAGGCTAAAAATGTTGCCAAAAAGAGCAGTAAGCCTGACAATTGGGAGGATCTTAAAATTCAGCAAAGGAGGACCAAGAAATTGATAAAGAAAGGGAAAATCGAATATGAGTGTAAACTAGCGAGACACATAAAAACAGATGGTAAAAGCTTCTACAGGAATGTAAAAAGGAAAACATTAGCAAAAATAAATGTGGGTCCCCTACAGGCTTAGACAGGAGAAATTATAATGGGGAATAAGGAAATGGCAATGAAATTAAACAAATACTTTGTGTCTGTCTTCACGGAAAAAGACACAAAAACCATCCCAGAAATAGCGAGAGTGAGGAACTCAAAGAGATTAGTATTAGTAAAAATATAGTACTGGAGAACGCCGATAAATCCCCTGGACCTGATGGCCGACATCCTCGGGTTTTGAAAGAGGTGGTTATAGAGATAAGGGATGCATTGGTTGTCATCTTCCAAAATTCCATGGATTTTAGAACGGTTCCCGCAGATTAGAAGATAGCTAATGTAACCCCGCTGCTTAAGAAAGGAAGGAGAGAGAAAACGGGGAACTACAGACCATTTAGCCTGACGTCAATACATAAGAATTAGGAGCAGGAGTAGGCTATTTAGCCTCTCGAGCTTGCTCTGCCATTTAATAAGATCATAGTTGATCTGATCATGAGCTCAGCTCCACTTTCCTGCCCGCTCCACATAACCCTTTACTCCCTTATCATTCAAAAATCTGTCTAGCTCCACCTTAAATATATTCAATGACCCAGCCTCCAGAGCTCTCTGGGGAAGATAATTCCAAGATTCATGACCCTCTGAGAGAAGAAATTCCTTCTCATTTCTGTTTTAAATGGGCGACCCCTTATTCTGAAATTATGCCCCCTTCTTCTAGATTACCCCACGAGGGGAAACATCCTCTCTGCATCTACCCTGTCAAGCCTCTTCAGAATCTTCTATGTTTCAATAAGATCCCCTCTCATTCTTCTAAACTCCAATGAGTATAGGCCGAACCTGCCTTAATAAGACAACCCCTTCAACCTCGTGAACCTTCTCTGAACTGCCTCCAATGCAAGTATATCCCTCTTTAAATAAGGAGACCAAAACTGTACGCAGTACTCTAGGTATGGTCTCACCAACGCCCAGTACAGTTGTAGCAGGACTTACTTTTATACTCCATCCTTCTTACAATAGACTTTTTCTGTTTCATGTACAAGGACCCCAGATCCCACTGTACCTCAGCATTTTGTAATCTCTCCCCATTTAAATAATAATTTTCCTTTTTATTTTTCCTACCAAAGAGGATAACCTCACATTTTCCCACATTATACTCCATCTGCCAATTTTTTGCCCACTCACTTAGCCTATCTATATCCCTTTGCAGATTCTATGCGTCCTTCACACAATTTTCTTTCAAATCTATATTTGTATCAGCAACTTTGGCAACATTACACTCGGTCCCTTCATCCAAGTCATTAACATAGACTGTAACTAGTTGAGGCCCCAGCACTGATCCCTGTGGCACCTACTAGTTACAGTTTGCCAACCTGAAAATGAACCATTTACCCCGACTCTCTGCTAGTTAGCCAATTCTCTATCCGTGCTAATATATTACCCCCGACCCTGTGAGCTCTTACCTTGTGCAGTAATCTTTTATGTGGCACCTTGTCGAATGCCTTCTGGAAATCCAAATACACCACATCTACTGGTTCCTCTTTATCCACCCTGTTCGTTACATCCTCAAAGAACTCCAGTAAATTTGTCAAATATGATTACCTTTTCATAAAACCATGCTGACTCTGCTTAACTGTACAGGTATTATGATTTTCTAAATGTCCTGCTACCACTTCCTTAATAATGGACTCCAGCATTTTCCCAATGAGGGATGTTAGACTAACTGGTCTATAGTTTCCTGCTTTTTGTTTCCCTCGTTTTTTAAATAGGGGCGTTACATTTGCGGTTTTCCAGTCCGCTGGAACCTCTCCAGAATCCAGGGAATTTTGGTAGATTACAACCAATGCATCCACTATCTCTGCAGCCACATCTATTAAGACCCTAGGATGCAGGCCATCAGGTCCAGGGGATTTGTCCACCTTTAGTCCCATTAGTTTGCCTAGTACTTTTTCTCTAGTGATAGTGATTGTTTTAATTTCCCCTCCCAATAGCCCCTTGATTATCAATTATTGGGATGCTTTAAATGTCTTCTACCGTGAAGACCGATACAAAATATTTGTTCAAAGTCACTGCCATTTCCCTGTTTTCCATTATTCCCCAGTGTCATCCTCCAAGGGACCAACGTTTACTTTAGCTACTCTCTTCCTTTTTATATACCCGTAGAAGCTCTTACTGTCTTTTTATATTTCTTGCTAATTTATTCTCTCAAATTATTTTTTCTCAATTATTTTTTTAGTCATCCTTTGCTGGTTTCCAAAAATTTCCCAATCGTCTGGCCTTCCACTATTCTTCACAACACTGTATGCCTCTGTTTTCAATTTCATACATCCTTTATTTCCTTAGTTAGCCATGGATAGTTCATCTTTCCCTTAGAGTCTTTGGGCTGAAATTGCCCCTTTCCTTCAGGTCTGTTACCACCACAAATCAGCGGCCACGCTGCGGAGTGGAGTGGCTGATGACTTTTGGTGGAATGGACGCTACTGGCCCAATTTTCCCGGCAGTGGCCCGATCCCCCCTTCCTCCACTCCCCCACCTCTCCGCTGCTGCCGATCGGTGTTAAGCATGTCATCACCATGCGCACCGCCGATCTACTCCCCCGACAGCGACATTCCACTCGGAAAATCTTCGGCCCACCCGGCGGTGCCAAAATAACCTTTACCCCAATGGTCCAGTGAGGCCGTGGCCTTCTACAGTGGCGGTGCGACTTCCCTGAAAGGGGAGGGCGCACTGCTGCTGCCACCATTTTTTTTTGTTGGCCGACTGTCAGTTTGGCCACGACAACTATGCCCCCGGTTCGGCCGGGATGCCAGCAGGCAGCCTGGTACCCCCTCTTGGCCGAATCCCTCCCTGGTGAGCCAGTGGGCTGAGGATTAAAAACCACGGAGGTTCTCCCCTTTAAGTGAAGGGGAGAGTCATGGTGACGTGGCCTGCGATGATGCCATCACGGCAGTGAATATGCACCGTCCCCAACATCCGCCCCTCAGCTGCCGTGTTTTTACTCCTCAGGTGTAGTCACCGCCCCCCATTATGACCGACTTCTGGATGAAAACAAACAAAAAAAAAGAGCGGAATTTCCCGAAAGAGTCAACCTGAACCGCAGCTACGGTAAATAAAACATAGAAAGGGGTGAATGCGCCCCATTTCTGGAGGGGGGCAATTTCTACCTCTTTCTTTCTCACTGCAATATATCTTTGCTGAGAGTTATGAAATATCTCCTTAAATGTTTGCCACTGCTCATCTACCGTCACACCCTTTAATCTATTATCCCACTTTAGCTAACTCTGCCTTCATACCTTTGTAATTGCCTTTATTTAAGTTCAGGACACGAGTTTGAGACCTAGTTTTCTCACCCTCAAACTGATTTGAAAGTCTACCATGCTATGATCACTCTTCCCAAGAGGATCCTTTACTATGAGGTCATTAATTAATCCAGTCCCATTACACATTACCAGATCTAAAATAGTCTGCTCCCTGGTTGGTTCCACAGTGTATTGTTCTGAGAAACCATCCCGAATACATTCTGCGAACTCTTCCTTAAGTCTACTTTGCCAATTTGATTTGTCTAATCAATATGAAGATTAAAATCACCCATGATTATTGCAGTACCTTTCTTACCCTTATTTCTTGATTTATACTCTATCCAACAGTGTAGCTACTATTAAGGGGGCCTACGGACTACCCCTACCAGTGATTTCTTTCCATTATTATTTCTTATCTCTATCCAAAATGATTCTACATTTTGATCTGAGCCACTATCATTTGTCACTACTGCACTGATCTCATCCTTTATTCACAGAGCTATCCCACCTCCTTTTCCTTTCTGCCTATCCTTCTGAAATGTCAAATACATTTTGAATATCCAGTTCCCAGCCTTGGTCACCTTGCAACCACGTCTCTATAATGGCTATCAGATCATACCCATTTGTTTCTATTTGTGTCATCAATTCATTTATCTTGTTACGAATGCTGTGTGCATTCAGATAAAGAGCCTTTAATTTTGTCTTTTTACCATTTTTCCCTACTCTGACCCCACTTTCTAATGCACTCTTATGTTTATCTGTCCCTTCCTGTCACACTCTGGTTATCATTACCCTTATCGCTATCCTGCACTATTGCCTTCTGCTTTCTTTTTGACTTTTAAAATTTTCACTCACCTGCATCCTCCCCCCCACTATTTAGTTTAAAGCCCTATCTACAGCCCTAGTTAATCGATTTGCCAGGATACTGGTCCCAGCCTGATTCAAATGAAGCCCGTCCCGACGGAATAGCTCCCTCTTATCCCAATATTAATGCCAGTGCTCCAAGAATCGAAACCCATTTCTCCCACACCAATCTTTGAGCCACGTGTTCATCGCGCCGATCTTATTAACCCTATGCAAATTTGCTCTTGGCTCAGGTAGTAATCCAGAGATTATTACCTTTGTGGTTCTGCTTTTGAATTTAGTCCCTAGCTGCTCATACTCCCTCAGCAGAACCTCTTTCTTTGTCCTACCTATGTCTTTGGTACCCACGTGGACCACGAAAACGGGATCTTTCCCCTCCCACTCAAAGTTCCTCTCCAGCCCAGAGGAGATGTCCTTAACCCTGGCACCGGGCAGTCAACACAGCATTCAGGACTCGTGCTCTCAGGTGAGGGAAGTCGGGAAAATGCTAGAATCTATTATTAAAGACTTGGTAATAGGGCCCTTAGAAAATAATAATACAGTTGGGCAGAGTCAATGTGGATTTATGAAAGGGAAATTATGTTTGATGTATCAGTTGAGTTTTTTGAGGTTATAACTAGCAGAATAGGTAAGGAAGTGCTGTATTTGGATTTTCAGAAGGTGTTCGATAAGGTGCCACACTAGAGGTTATTAAACAAAATTAGTGTTCATGGGATTGGGGGTAATATTCTAGCATGGATTAAGGATTGGTTAACGGACAGAAAACAGAGAGTAGGAATAAAGAGGTCATTTTCAGGTTGACATGCAATTAACTAGTGGGGTGCCACAATGATCGGTGCTTGGGCCCCAGCTACTCACAATCTATATCAATGATTTAGATGAGGGGACCAAAATCCAAGTTTGCTAATGATATAAAACTAGGCGATAATGTAAGTTGTGAGGAGGGTGCAAAGAGACTTCAAGGGGATATAGACAGGATATAGAAAGGCTAAGTGAGTGGGCAAGAACATGGCAAATTGAATATAATATGGAGAAATGTGAAGTTATCCACTTTAAAAATAGAAAACCAGAGTACTTTTAAATGGTGAGAGATTGGGAAATGTTGGTGTTCAGAGGGACCTCGGTGTATTTGTACACGAATCACTGAAAGTTAACATGCTGGTACAGAAAGCAATTAAGAAAGCAAATGGTAAGTTGGCCTTTATTACAAGAGGATTTGAGTATAAGAGTAAAGACATGTTAGGGTCCTGGTGAGACCGCACCTGCAATATTCTCATTAAAACATACAACATTCTTACAGGGCTTGACAGGGTAGATGCTGGGAGGATGTTTCCTCTGGCTGAGGAGTCTAGAACCAGGGGTCACAGTCTCAGAATAAGGGGTCGACCATTTAGGAGATGAGGAGAAACTTCTTCAGTCAGAGGGTAGTGATTCTTTGGAATTCTCTATCCCAGAGGGCTGTGGAAGGTCAGTCTTTGAGTATATTCAAGACATAAATTGATAGACTATTAGATATTAAAGGAATCAAGGGATATGGGGATAGTGCAGGAAAGTGGAGTTGAGGTAAAAGATCAGCCGTGATCTCATTGAATGGCGCAGCAGGCTCGAGGGGCTGAATGGCCTAATCCTACTCCTAATTCTTATGTTCTTATTTTAAATCAAATATTGGGAAGAACATCTCAACTCAAGTAAAAGGGAAATATGCAGATGCTGGAAGTATGAAACAGAAACAAAAGATGTTGGAAATACACAGCAGGTCAGACAACATTTGTAAAGAGAAAAGGTAAGTTATGGTTTTTCAAGTATTTATCTTCCATATTCTAATGAGGAGTACACACCTGACATGTCATTGTGGGCTAGACTTTCCACTTTGCTGGCTATCGCCCAAAAAATGGCCGATGTTCCAACCTTGACGATGTGTCAGCCTTCATGACTTTCGGCTCAGCGATAGCCCAGCGAAGCGAAATGGGCCCAACGATAGATCAACGAAGCGAAACGGGCCCAGCGATAGCCCAGTGATGTGGAAGGCAAAGCTTCCCTAGCAACGGCCTTCTGCGCATGCGTTTTTTTTTTGGTGGACAGCTTTTCCCACATTTCGGGAGGTCAGGGGCCATCCACACATGCGCAGAAGGCAGTTATGGAGGGAGAGAGAGAGAGAGAGGGGAAAAAGAAAGCAGAGGAGGAAAACATAGTTCGCAAGAGTGAGAGATTCAAAAAAAAATAAAGAGAAGAGAACAATGGCATCATCAGACAGTGTGGAGGGGGGTAGGAAGAGGGCAAAGCCCTTTTCCGACGAGGCCAATGAGGCTCTCATCCAGGAAGTGAACTCCCGGTGAGCCAAATTAACCCGGGGTGGCAGTGGGAAACCTCCATCCCGGGCGTACCGAAAAATTTGGGGTCAGATTGCGGATGTCGTCTCCTCGGCGTCCCACGAGGCGAGGGGGCCCGACCAGTGCCGGAAGCACTAGAACAGCCTTGTGGCATTAGCAAGAGTAAGTACAGATTTTATATTGTATTGATGAAGATTGTAATTATAATTATAATAGTAAATCTCATGGATTGAATTAAATTTTGTAAATTCTTACATACATACATACACATATATATAGAATCCCTGCTAAGGTCTGGACAGGGTTATGAACCTGTGCCCTTTTTAAGTCTCTCTGGCTGCTGTCACTTACACAGGGACCCAGCATGGACTGTGGGAGAGCTACACTTGCTCACTGTCTGCCCTGGGACACTTTTGTACATTAGCTCCTGCCATTGCTGAGTTCAATGGCGATTGTAGTATAGAGAGATGTATGTGTCATGCTTTAGGTCCTAAACATGCTGAGCTTTGTTATAATCGTGCATCAATTGTTGATCCTATTTGCATGTAACATTTGAAACTGTTGTGTTTCCATGATACTACCTAGTCAATTGGCTTATGCCACGCTCTTTTCACGCTTGCAGCAGAAGATATCTAACAACCGCTCTGAGCAGAGGCGCCCCAGAGGGGGGCCCTGCTCAGGTGCAGCCACTGATCGACCTCGAGGAGCGTGCTGTGGCACTTGTGGGGACCCACAGTCGCTCGGCCACCCCCCGTGGTGTTACGGAACCCTCCTATGCGTCACGTGAGTAATGTCTCAGTTTTAAAGTAATGTAACATCATGTAATGATAATGCAATATACGAATGATGTCATGTCAAGTCATATCATGCATGCAGCCTTTATGCTACTCAGGTTGACAACATAAGAACATAAGCAATAAGAGCAGGTGAAGGTATTCTGGCCATCTGTCCCCTTTTATGTGCGCTCCCATAAACCCTCACTCCCTATTCTGTCCATCCGCGACTGATGCAGCCGCGACAGCTTTCTGGGCAGTGAAATCTTCATGGTGCATTAATAGGTAACATATCTCGGTAATGTGTACCCTTCTGTTCTAATAAGCTCAACAGGCTCAATTGTGCTTTGAAGGTCAACCGGCGGCGCAAGTGGAGGCTGCACCTGCACCTATGCAGGTGTCATTCACCATGGGTGGTGAGAAACAGGAGGAAGAGTCTATGACCACCGAACCAGAGGAGGAGGAGGAGGAAGTTATGGAAGCTAGAGGGGGATGAACCTGCAGCTACTTTAGAAATCACCTGAAGTGGTACCGGTACCAAGCAGCGAGCAGCCGGCAACGTCAAGGCGCTTTATAGAAACATAGAAAATAGGTGCAGGAGTAGGCCATTCGGCCCTTGGAGCCTGCACCACCATTCAATATGATCGTGGCTGATCATGCAACTTCAGTACCCCACTGTTGCCTTCTCTCCATACCCCCTGATCCCTTTAGCCATAAGGGCCACATCTGACTCCCTTTTGAATATAACCAATGAACAGGACTCAACAACTTTCTATGGCAGAGAATTCCACAGGTTCACAATACTCTGGGTGAAAAAGTTTCTCCTCATCTCGGTCCTATATGGCTTATCCTTAGACTGTGACCCCTAGTTCTGGACTTCCCCAACATCGGGAACATTCTTCCTGCATCTAACCTGTCCAATCCCGTCAGAATTTTATATGCTTCTATGAGATCCCCTCTCATTCTTCTAAATTCCAGAGAATACATGCCTAGTCGATCCAGTCTCTCCTCATATGTCAGTCCTGCCATCCCGGGAATCAGTCTGGTGAACCTTCGCTGCACTCCCTCAATAGCAAGAATGTCCTTCCTCAGATTAGGAGACCAAAACTGTACACAATATTCAAGGTGTGGCCTCACCAAGGCCCTGTACAACTGTTGTAAGACTTCCCTGCTCCTATACTCAAATCCTCTCGTTATGAAGGCCAACATGCCATTTGCCTTCTTAACTGCCTGCTGTACCTGCATGCCTACTTTCAATGACTGATGTACCATGACACCCAGGTTTCGTTGCACCTCCCCTTTTACTAATCTGTCACCATTCCGATAATATTCTGCCTTCCTGTTTTTCCCACCAAAGTGGATAACCTCACACTTATCCACATTATACTGCATCTGCCATATATTTGCCCACTCACCTAACCTGTCCAAGTCACTCTGCAGTCTCTTAGCATCCTCCTCACAGCTCACACTGCCACCCAGCTTAGTATCATCTGCAAACTTGGAGAGATTGCATTAAATTCCTTTGTCCAAATCATTAATATATATTGTAAATAGCTGGGGTCCCAACACTGAACCTTGCGATACCCCATTAGTCACTGCCTGCTATTCTGAAAAGGACCCGTTTATTCCCACTCTTTGCTTCCTGTCTGCCAATCAGTTCTCTATACATGTCAATACATTACCCCCAATCCCATGTGCCTTAATTTTGCACACTAATCTCTTGTGTGGGACCTTGTCAAAAGCCATTTGAAAGTCCAAATACACCACATCCACTGGTTCTCCCTTATCCACTCTACTAGTTACATCCTCAAAAAAATGTAGAAGATTTGTCAAGCATGATTTGCTTTTCATAAATCCATGCTGACTTAGATTGATCCTGTCACTGCTTTCCAAATGCGCAGCTATTACATCTTAAGTAATTGATTCCAACATATTCCCCACTACCGATGTCAGGCTAACCGGTCTATAATTCCCTGTTTTCTCTCTCCCTCCTTTTTTAAAAAGTGGGGTTACATTAGCTACCCTCCAATCCATAAGAACTGATCCAGAGTCTATGGAATGTGGGAAAATGACCATCAATGCACCCACTATTTCTAGGTCCACTTCATAAGTACTCTGGGATGCAGACTATCAGGCCTTAGGGATCTATTGGCCTTCAATCCCATCAATTTCCCGAACACAATTTCCTGGCTAATAAGGATTTCCTTCAGTTCCTGCTTCTCGCTAGATCCTCTGTCCTCTATTATTTTCGGGAGGTTATTTGCGTCTTCCTTAGTGAAGACAGAACCAAAGTATTTGTTGAATTGGTCTGCCATTTTCTTGTTCCCCATTATGAATTCACCTGATTCTGACTGCAAGGGACCTACATTTGTCTTCACTAATCTTTTTCTCTTTACATATCTATAGAAGCTCTTGCAGTCAGTTTTTATGTTCCCTGCAAGCTTACTCTCATACTCTATTTTCTCCCTCCTAATTAAACCCTTAGTCCTCCTCTGCTGGATTCTAAATTTCTCCCAGTCCTCAGGTTTGCTGCTTTTGCTAGCCAATTTATATCCCTCTTTGGATTTAACACTATTCCTAATTTCCCTTGTAGCCATGGTTGAGCCACCTTCCCCTTTTTATTTTTACACCAGACAAGGATGTACAGTTGTTGTCGTTCATCCATGTGATCTTTAAATGTCTGCCATTGCCTATCCACCATCAGCTCTTTAGGTATCATTCGCCAGTCTATCCGAGCCAATTCATGTCTCATACCATCGAAGTTACGTTTCTTTGTGGATAAATGTGAGGTTATCCACTTTGGTGGTAAAAACAGAGAGACAGACTATTATCTGAATGGTGACAGATTAGGAAAAGGGGTGGTGCAACGAGACCTGGGTGTCATGGTACATCAGTCATTGAAGGTTGGCATGCAGGTACAGCAGGTGGTTAAGAAAGCAAATGGCATGTTGGTCTTCATAGCGAGGGGATTTGAGTACAGGGGCAGGGAGGTGTTATTACAGTTGTACAGGGCCTTGGTGAGGCCACACCTGGAGTATTGTGTACAGTTTTGGTCTCCTAACTTGAGGAAGGACGTTCTTGCTATTGAGGGAGTGCAGTGAAGGTTCACCAGACTGATTCCCGGAATGGCGGGACTGACATATCAAGAAAGACTGGATCAACTGGGCTTGTATTCACTGGAGTTCAGAAGAATGAGAGGGGATCTCATAGAAATGTTTAAAATTCTGACGGGTGTAGACAGATTAGATGCAGGAAGAATGTTCCCAATGTTGAGAAAGTCCAGAACCAGGGGGTACAGTCTAAGGATAAGGGGTAAGCCATTTAGGACCGAGATGAGGAGAAACTTCTTCACCCAGAGAGTGGTGAACCTGTGGAATTCTCTACCACAGAAAGTTGTTGAGGCCAATTCACTAAATATATTCAAAAAGGAGTTTGATGTAGTCCTTACTATTAGGGGGATCAAGGGGTATGGCAAGAAAGCAGGAATGGGGTACTGAAGTTGCATGTTCAGCCATGAACTCATTGAATGGCGGTGCAGACTCGAAGGGCCGAATGGCCTACTCCTGCACCTATTTTCTATGTTTCTATGTTGCTATGTTTCTTTAAGTTCAGGACTCTAGTCTCTGAATTAACTGTGTCACTCTCTATCTTAATGAAGAATTCTACCATAAGAACATAAGAATTAGGAACAGGAGTAGGCCATCTAGCCCCTCGAGCCTGCTCCACCATTCAACAAGATCATGGCTGATCTGGCCGTGGACTCAGCTCCACTTACCCGCCCGCTCCCCGTAACCCTTAATTCCCTTATTGGTTAAAAATCTATCTATCTGTGACTTGAATACATTCAATGAGCTAGCCTCAACTGCTTCCTTGGGCAGAGAATTCCACAGATTCACAACCCTCTGGGAGAAGAAATTCCTTCTCAACTCGGTTTTAAATTGGCTCCCCCGTATTTTGAGGCTGTGCCCCCTAGTTCTAGTCTCCCTGACTAGTGGAAACAACCTCTCTGCCTCTATCTTGTCTATCCCTTTCATTATTTTAAATGTTTCTATAAGATCACCCCTCATCTTTCTGAACTCCAACGAGTAAAGACGCAGTCTACTCAATCTATCATCATAAGGTAACCCCCTCATCTCCGGAATCAGCCTAGTGAATCGTCTCTGTACCCCCTCCAAAGCTAGTACATCCTTCCTTAAGTAAGGTGACCAAAACTGCACGCAGTACTCCAGGTGCGGCCTCACCAATACCCTATACAGTTGCAGCAGAACCTTCCTGCTTTTGTACTCCATCCCTCTCGCAATGAAAGCCAACATTCCATTCGCCTTCCTGATTACCTGCTGCACCTGCAAACTAACTTTTTGGGATTCATGCACAAGGACCCCCAGGTCCCTCTGCAACGCAGCATGTTGTAATTTCTCCCCATTCAAATAATATTCCCTTTTACTGTTTTTTTTTCCCAAGGTGGATGACCTCACATTTTCCGACATTGTATTCCATCTGCCAAACCTTCGCCCATTCGCTTAACCTATCTCAATCTCTTTGCAGCCTCTCTGTGTCCTCTACACAACCTGCTTTCCCACTGATCTTTGTGTCATCATATTATGGTCACTCTTCCCCAAGGGGCCTCACACGACCAGATTGCTAATTAATCCTCTCTCATTACACAAGACCCAGTCTACGATGACCTGCTCTTTTGTTGGTTGCGCAACATATTGGTCTAGAAAACCATCACTTATACACTCCAGGAAATCCTCCTCCACAGTACTGCCAGCAGTTGGGTTAGCCCAATCTATATGTAGATTAAAGACACCCATGATAACTGCTGTACCCTTATTGCACGTGTCCCTAATTTCCTGTTTGATGCCATCCCCAACCTCCCTACTACTGTTTGATGGTCTGTACACAACTCCCACTAATGTTTTCTGCCTTTTGGGGTTTCACAGCTTTACCCATAGAGATTCCACATCATCCACACTAACGTCCTTCCTTACTATTGTGTTAATTTCCTCTTTAACCAATAACGCTACCCCACCTCCTTTTCCTTCCTGTCTATCCTTCCTGAATTTTGAATACCCCTGGATGTTGAATTCCCAGCCTTGGTTACCCTGGAGCCAGGTCTCCGTAATCCCAATTACATCATATCCGTTAACAGCTTTCTGTGCAGTTAATTCATCCACCTTATTACGAATGCTCCTTGCACTGAGACTCAGAGCCTTCAGGCTTGTTTTTTTAACACTCTTTGTTCTTTTAGAATTATGTTGTAATGTGGCCTTTTTTGATTTTTGCCCTTGATTTCTCTGCCCTCCACTCTTGTTTTTCTCCTTCCTACCTTTTGCTTCTGCCCCCTTTTTACTTCCCATCCCCCTGCCATAATTGTTTAAACCTTCCCCAACAGCACTGGCAAACACTCCCCCTAGGACATTGGTTCCGGTCCTGCCCCAGGTGCAGATCGCCCCGTTTGTACTGGCCCCACCTCCTCCAGAACCGGTTCCGATGTCCCAGGAATTTGAATCCCTCCCCCTTGCACCATTCCTCAAGCCACGTATTCATCTGAACTATCCTGCTATTCCTACTCTGACTAGCACGTGGCACTGGTAGCAATCCTGAGATTACTATATTTGAGGTCCTACTTTTTAATTTAACTCCTAGCTCCCTAAATTCAGCTTGTAGGACCTCATCCCGCTTTTTACCTATATCGTTGGTATCTATATGCACCACGACAGCTGGCTGTTCACCCTCCCCCTCCAGAATGCCCTGCAGCCGCTCCGAGACATCCTTGACCCTTGCACCAGGGAGGCAACATACCATCCTGTGGTCTCGTTTGCGGCTGCAGAAACGTCTATCTGTTCCCCTTACAATAGAATCCCTTATCGCTATAGATCTCCCACTCTTTTACCTGCCTTCCTGTACAGCAGAGCCACCCATGGTGCCATGAACTTGGCTGGTGCTACCTTCCCCTGTTGAGCCATCTTCTCCCAACAGTACCCAAAATGTTATATCTGTTTTTATATTTCGTGCTAGTTTACTTTCATAATCTATCTTCCCTCACTTAATCATTTTTTTAGTCGTTCTCTGCTGGCTTAAAAAAATTTCCCAATCCTCTGGTCTCCCACTAGCTCATCAACCATCCCATACTTTAGTCTATTTTCCCAGTCCACTTTAGCCAACTCTGCCCTCATACCTTTGTATTCTCCATTATTTAAGCTTCGGACCCTGGTTTGAGAACCAACCTTCTCACCCCTCAACTGAATTTGAAAGTCAACCATATTATGGTCACTCATTCCTAGAGGATCTTTCACCAAGAGATCATTTATTAATCCTGCCTCATTACACAGTACTAGATCTATTATATATGCAGACTATAGATATACTCTCTGTGTAGTCATTGTATAGTTGCATAAGATGGAGACTTGTTTACCTGATGTACTATCAATAAGGTTTACACTGTGTATATACTATGCTGGCACCACTAGAAGGTGCAACTGGTGGAGACCGGGGTTTCCTGCCCTAGTGGCAGGGGCTGTATAAAAGGGGAGCCACCATGCATGTCCCTCACTCTGGAATTACAAATAAAAGACCAAGGTCACTACAATTTGAGTACAGCACATTGCCTCGTGGAGCCATTCATAGGTACATAACAAACATAACAAGATCTAAGATAGCCTGCTCCCTGGTTTGTTCAGCAACAAACTGTTCAAGGAAACTATCCCAGGTACACTCTATGAACTCCTCCTCAAGGCTACCCTGGCCAATTTGCTTTGTCCAATCAATATGAAAGTTATAATCACCCATGATTATTGCCTTTCCTTTATTACAAGCCTCCGTTATTTCTTGATTTATACTCCGTCCAACCATGTAGCTACTGTTAGGGGGCCTATATACTACGCCCACCAGTGACTTTTTCCCTTTATTATTCCTTATCTCCACCCAAACTGATTCAACATCTTGATCCCCTGAGCCTATATCGTTTCTCACTAATGCACTGATCCCATCCTTTGTGCTACCCTATCTCCTTTTCCTTTCTGTCTGTCCTTCCGAATTGTCAAATACCCCTAAATATTTTGTTCCCAGTCCTGGTCACCTTGTAACCACGTCTTTGTAATGGCTGTCAGATCATACCCGTTTGTATCTATTTGTGCCATCAACTCATCTATTTTGTTATGAATGCTACGTGCATTTAGATAAAGAACTTCTTTTAAATTTATTTTTTTACCCTTTTTTTCTGCTTGTTTCCTCTGTCCTTCAAACTCACTTTCTAAATTTTTGCTTTCTAAATCCAGCTTTACTCCCCTCCCTACTGCATCTATTCTCAGGTTCCCATCCCCCTGCCATGCTAGTTTAAACCCTCCCCAACAGCACTAGCAACCCCCCGCCCCGCGAGTATATAGGTGCAACCCGTCTGGCTTGTACAGGTCCCACCTCCCTCAGAGTCACAATGCCTCAGGAATCTATAGCCCTCTCTCCTGTACCATCTCTCCAGCCACGCATTCATCTGCTCTATCCTCCTATTTCTGTACTCACTAGCTTGTGGCGCCAGGAGTAATCCAGCGATTACTACCTTTGAGGTCCTGCTTTGTAATCTCTCTCCTAGCTCCCTAAACTCTGCCTGCAGGACCTCATCCCTCTTTCTACCTATGTCATTGGTCCCGATATGGACCATGACCTCTGGCTGTTCACCCTTTCCCCCGTAGAATGCCCTGCAGCCGCTCGGTCATCCTTGACCTTGGCACCAGGGAGACAACATATCCCGTCTGCGGCCACAGAAACGCCTGTTTGTTCCCCTGACTATTGAATCCTCTACCACTATAGCTCTTCCATTCTTCTTCCTCCCCTCCTGTGCAGCTGAGCCAATCGCTCCTGCACTACCTGCCCAGACCTCCTCTTCTGTCTGCTGGTTACCCATTCCTTCTCTGCCTGCACACTTTTAAGCTGTGGGGTGACCACCTCTAGAAACATGCTATCCACGTAGCTCTCAGTCTCGTGGATGCACCGCAGTGACTCCAGTCACCGCTCATGCTTGAAAACGCGGAGCTCGAGTTGGTGCAGCTGGAAACACACACTGCACACGTGGTCGTCCAGGCTGTGCGAAGCATCCAGGGCTTCTCACATGCCACAGGATGAGCAATCCATGGGACTGAGCTGCCCTGCCATCCCTCTAGTTAGACTCGGAACTATCAAGCAGCAAAACACACCCAGCCGCTGTTCAGCATGCAGCTGATTTAATGAATTAGTTTTCTTTAGATAATAAGTATCACTTATCTATTTCATTGCAGCTCCTAACTTACACCAATGCCCAAGGTTTAAAAAAAAGAAAAGAAAAAATCAACCAGCCAATCACTTACCTGTTTGGCTGCGACGTCAGACTTCGATTTCGATTCTTTTTACTTTTTGTCTCTGTTGTCGGTGCTGCAACTAGCTCCTCTGGACTCAGGCTCCTCCGAACCGCCACCGCCTTTTTTGTAGCCCCGCGCATGCTCAGGTCTCGCGATGCTGGCCACTCCTCCGAACTCATTACACAGTAAGATAGCCTGCTCCCTGGTTGGTTCTGCAACGTATGGTTGGTTTGCCTATCCCTCGGGTGTTGCCGCGGCTCTGTCCGTAACAGCGTCTGCTGCTGTGAGAGTGGGGTCTCGAATTGCTTCGGCCCAACTGGAACTGAGGCGGGTGGGCAGCAAGAGAGGAAAGTGTGGCCTTTTGGAGAGGATGGTACATTCTGTTGCTTGGCAACCAGAGTTGATGCGGGCACCCCACAGGTTAAGTGTGAGAATTGTCAAAAGTGTAAAATAATCTGCAGGTGAAATCTGTACACGTCCCACATCTTACCCCTGGGAATGAACTCTAGGAGCAGTAAGGAGCCATGCAGAACTGAAGATCCCAAGTTGGATTCCAGATCTGCGATGGGTTAATTGATCCCAGACGGGACAGGCAGCTGGACTTTTCCCACTGGCAGAAAAAAATCCAAGAGCAAGTTATTATTTAAATGGAGAAAGTTTGCAAAGTGCCGCAGTACAGCGGGACCTGGGAGTACTTGTGCATGAAACACAAAAGGATAGTATGCAGGTACAGCAAGTGATCAGGAAGGCAAATGGAATCTTGGCCTTTATTGCAAAGGGGATGGAGTATAAAAGCAGGGAAGTCTTGTTACAGTTGTACAGGGTATTGGTGAGGCCACACCTGGAATACTGCGTACAGTTTTGGTTTCCATATTTACAAAAGGATATACTTGCTTTGGAGGCAGTTCATAGAAGGTTCACTAGGTTGATTCCGGAGATGAGGGGATTGATTTATGAGGAAAGATTGAGGAGGTTGGGCCTCAACTCATTGGAATTCAGAAGAATCGAAACGTATAAGATTATGAGGGAGCTCGACAAGGTAGATGCAGAGAGGATGTTTCCAATGATGTGAGAGACCAGAATTCGGGGGCATAATCTTAGAATAAGGGGCCGCCCATTTAAAACAGAGATGAGGAAGAATTTCTTCTCTCAGAGGGTTGTAAATCTGTGGAATTCGCTGCCTCAGAGAGCTGTGGAAGCCGGGACATTGAATAAATTTAAGACAGAAATAGACAGTTTCTTATCAATACGGGAACAAAGGGTAATGGGGAGCGGGCAGGGAAGTGGACCTGAGTCCATCATCGGATCAGCCATGATCGTATTAAATGGTGGAGCAGGCTCGAGGGGCCGTATGGCCTACCCCTGCTCCTATTTCTTATGTTCTTATGTACCGTTCTAGGAAACCATCCCAGATGCACTCTATGAACTCTTCCTCAAGGCTACCTTGGCCAATTTGATTTGTCCAATCAATATGATTAAAATCGCGCATGATTATTGCAGTACCTTTCTTACAAGTCTCCATTATTTCTTAATTTATACTCCGTCCAACTGTGTAGCCACTGTTAAGGGGCCTATAGACTATGCCCACCAGTGACTTCTTCCCCTTACTATTTCTTATCTCCACCCAAACTGATTCTACATCTTGATCTTCTCAGCCAATATAATTTCTCACTACTGCACTGCTCTCATCCTTTATTAACAGAGCTTTCCCACCTAACCACTACGTGGCGGAAAATTTAGGGAAATCTAAAAACCAAGTCAAGAAATACTTTGATAACATCAGACCCTTCGAGTATCAGATAGGGGACATAGCCATGGTATTAAACTATGGGAAAAAGGAAAATGCGTTTGACCCCAAGTTGAAGGGGCCTTATCCGATAGTGGATAAATTGAACCCGGCCGTGTACCTGATTCAGAACCCCAAGGGGAGAATGGGAAAGAGGGAGGTAACTAAATGGTACCATATTAATCAGCTAAAGACTGTGAAAGGATAAATACTGTGCATTTTATTCCTCCAGATGATAAAAAAGGCTGGACTCAGATGCATAGTGGGATTTCTGATGCTTGCTGGTATCGACCAAACCGTGAACGTCATCATTATCGGAAAGGACAAAGTACCAACCAATGTTATATTCCTACCAGAACAGGGCGCGGCATCAGAGCACGGATGTGATGTGACTGTGATTATTCTAAACATGAAACACTCACCGATGAATCTTCCTGTATTCTTCCCAAGGGGGAGAAGGGATTAAAATAGAATGTCAGTGTATTAAAAACCTGACCCACTGAGATTTCCAGCATTGTTTGTTTTTACTTTGGATTCCAGCATCCACAGTATTTTTCTTTTGTTATAAAAACAATGTTCGGTTAACTCTGAGGTTTCAGTGAGGGAAAGGAAGCTACACAGATCCAGGGTTTAGATTTAGAGAAACGGTTAAAAGTACAGAGGCAGCGGACCTGCGTGGGAGCAGCAGTGGGAGCTGAAGCAAGGTTGAGCGCCTAAAAGCAACGCAGCGAGTGCAGGCCCGACAGAGGCAGCGGACCTGCGTGGAGCTGAGACAAGGCGGAGCAGACAAAAGCAAGGCTCAACAGGCAACATTCGAAAGGGATGTCAGAATTTAAAAGTGACGATGGCACAAGAGAAGTAGCTGATTGGTGAGCAGTGGGTGAATGTTTTTTTTCTGTTAAGTTAGTTCTTAGTATTTAAATAAAAGTTTAGTTCTTAGTCTTTTAAATAAAGGTTCATTCTTAGTCTGTAAAATAAAAGGATGGCAGGAATGGCAGGGCAGCTCAGTCTAGCAGAGTACACATACTGTGACATGTGGAAAGTCATGGACGCTTCGTGTAGCATGGATGACTACATGTGCAATAAGTGTACCCAGCTGCAACTACTCAAGCGACAGTTTATGGAGCTTGACTGGTGGCTGGAGTCACTGTGGTGCATCCGCGAGGCTGAGAACTAAGTGGATAGTACGTTTAGAGAGATGGTCACTCCGCAGCCTAAGAGAGAGCGGACCGAGAGCAAGTGGGTGACCACCAGGCAGAAGAAGACCAGGCAGGAGGCCCCGGAGGGCACCTCACTCTCCAACTGGTAGTCTATCCTGAGTACTGGTGGGGGTGATGGTCCCTCTGAGGAGTGTAGTCAGAGTCAAGTCCACGGCACCATGGGTGGTTCAGCTGGATGGAGGTGGGGTGGGGGGTGGGGGGGGAAGGAAAAATAGTGTAAGAGCAATAGTGGTAGGGGATTCAATAGTGAGAGGAGCAGACTGGCGTTTCTGCGGCCGCAGATGTGACTCCAGGATAGTATGTTGCCTCCCTGGTGCCAGGGTTAATGATGTCACCAAAAGGCTGCAGGGCAATCTGGGGGGAGAGGGTGAAGAGCCAGAGGTCGTGGTCCATTTTGGTACCAATGACATAGGTAGAAAGAGGGATGAGGTCCTGCAGGCAGACTTTAGGGAGCTAGGAGACAGATTAAAATCATCATCATAGGCAGTCCCTTGGAGTCAAGGATGACTTGCTTCCAATCTAAAAGTTGAGTTCTCAGGTGACTGTACAGTCCAATGCAGGACCTACAGTCTCTGTCACAGGTGGGGCAGACAGTGGTTAAAGGAAAGGGTGGGTGGGGAGCTTGGGTTGATGCATGCTCCTTCCGCTGTCTACGCTTGGTTCCTGCTCATTCTCGCCGATTGGACTCGAGGTGCTCAGCGTCCTCTTGGATGTTCTTCCTCCACTTTAGGAGGTCTTGGGCTAGAAATTCACAGGAGTCAGTGGGGATGTTGCACATTGTCAAGGAGGCTTTGAGGGTGTCCTTGAAGAGTTTCCTCTGCCCACCTGGGGCTCACTTGCCGTGTCGAAACTCTGCCTAGAGCGATTGCTTTGGGAGTCCAAACGAAGCTGATCGAGTGTGGTCAATGCTTCGATGCTGCGCATGTTGGCCTGAGCGAGAACACTGACACTGGTGCGTTTATCCTGCGAATGGATTTGCAAGATCTTGCGGAGGCAGCGCTGGTGGTACTTCTTCAGTGTTTTGAGATGTCTGCTGTATATAGTCTAAAAGCAGCATCTCCAAGGCAGTAATCTCCGGATTACTCCGGGTGCCACGTGCTGGTTTATTCAGAAATAGGAGGATAGAGCAGATGAATGCGTGGCTGGAAAGTTGGTGCAGGAGGGAGGGCTTTAGATTCCTGAGGCATTGGGACAGTTTCTGGGGGGGGGGGGGGGGGGGGGGGGGGGGGGGGGGGGGGTGGGACCTGTTCAAGCCGGATGGGTTGCAGCTCAACAGAGCTGGGACCAATATCCTCGCGGGGGGGTTGCTAGCGCTGTTATGGAGGGTTTAAACTAGCTTGGCAGGGGGATAGGAGCCCGAGAATAGTCAGTAGGGAGGGAGGAAAAACTGAGATTAGAAAACAAAAATGTAGAAAGTAAATTAGAAGGATAGAGGAAACAAGGGCTAGATAGTAGTCACCAAGGAGATTTGCCTGTACTAAATGGTATATGCTTCAATGCAAGGAGTGTGGCATAGAAACATAGAAAATAGGTGTAGGAGTAGGCCATTCAGCCCTTCGAGCCTGCACCACCATGCAATAAGATCATGGCTGATCATTCACCTCAGTACCCCTTTCCTGCTTTCTCCCCATACCCCTTGATCCCTTTAGCCGTAAGGGCCCAATCTAACTCCCTCTTGAATATATCTAATGAATTGGCATCAACAACTCTCTGCGGCAGGGAATTCCACAGGTTAACAACTCTCTGAGTGAAGAAGTTTCTCCTCATCTCGGTCCTAAATGGCTTACCCCTTATCCTTAGACTATGTCTCCTGGTTCTGGACTTCCCCAACATCGGGAACATTCTTCCTGCATCTAACCTGTCCAGTCCCTTCAGAATTTTATATGTTTCTATGAGATCCCCTCTCATCCTTCTGAACTCCAGTGAATACAGGCCCAGTCAATCCAGTCTCTCCTTATATGTTAGTCCTACCATCCCGGGAATCACTCTGGTGAACCTTCGCTGCACTCCCTCAATAGCAAGAACGTCTTTCCTCAGATTAGGAGACCAAAATGGAACACAATATTCCAGGTGAGGCCTCACTAAGGCCCTGTACAACTGCAGTAAGACCTCCCTGCTCCTATACTCAAATCCCCTAGCTATGAAGGCCAACATGCCATTTGCCTTCTTCACTGCCTGCTGTACCTGCATGCCAACTTTCAATGACTGATGCACCATGACACCCAGGTCTCGTTGCACCTCCCCTTTTCCTAATCTGCCGCCATTCAGATAATATTCTGCCTTCGTGTTTTTGCCACCAAAGTGGATAACCTCACATTTATCCACATTATACTGCATCTGCCATGCATTTTCCCACTCACCTAACCTGACCAAGTCACCTTGCAGCCTCTTAGCGTCCTCTTCACAGCTCACACTGCCACCCAGTTTAGTGTCATCTGCAAACTTGGAGATATTAGAGTCAATTCCTTCATCTAAATCATTAATGTATATTGTAAATATCTGGGGTTCCAGCTCTGAGCCCTGCAGCACCCCACTAGTCATTGCCTGCCATTCTGAAAAGGACCCGTTTATCCCGACTCTCTGCTTCCTGTCTGCCAACCAGTTTTCTATCCACATCAGTACATTACCCCAATACCATGTGCTTTAATTTTGCACACTAATCTCTTGTGCAGGACCTTGTCTTTTGAAAGTCCAAATACACCACATCCACTGCTTCTCCCTTGTCCACTCTACCAGTTACATCCTCAAAAAATTCTAGAAGATTTGTCAAGCAGGATTTCCCTTTCATAAATCCATGCTGACTTGGACCGATCCGGTCACTGTTTTCCAAATGCGCTGCTATTTCATCTTTAATAATTGATTCCAACATTTTCCCCACTACTGATGTCAGGCTAACCGGTCTATAATTACCCATTTTCTTTCTCCCTCCTTTCTTAAAAAGTGGTGTTACATCCCTTGCTTTTTGTGGTATACATCAATGATCTAGACTTGAATATAAGGGGTATGATTAAGAAGTTTGCAGACGGTACTGAAACTACTTGTGTGGTTGATAATGAAGAAGAAAGCTATAGACTGCGGACGATATCAATCAACTGGTCAGGTAGGCAGAACAGTGGCGAATGGAATTTAATACGGAGAAGCGTCAAAGTGAGAAGTGCAGAGGAACAAAGGGACCTTGGAGTGCATGTCCACAGATCCCTGAATGTAGCAGGCCAGGTAGATAAGGTGGTTAAGAAGGAATACAGAATGCTTGCCTTTATTAGCCGAGGCAGAGAATACAAGAGCACAGGGGTTATGTTTGCACTGTATAAAACACTAGTTCGGCCACAGCTAGAGTGGTGCATGTAGTTCTGGTCACCGCATTACAAGAAGGATGTGATTGCACTGGAAAGTGTACAGAGGAGATTTACGAGGATGTTGTCGGGAGTGGAGAATCTTAGCTATGAGGACAGATTGGATAGGCTGGGTTTGTTTTCCATGGAACAGAGGAGGCTAAGGGGAGACCTCACTGAGGTGTATGACATTATGAGGGGCCTAGATATAGTAGTTGGAAAGGGTCTATTTTGCTTAGCAGAGGGGTCAACAACCAGAGGGCATACATTTAAAGTAATTGGTAGAAGGTTTAGAGAGGATTTGAAGGGAAATTCCTTCACCTAGAGGATCATGGGGGTCTGGAACTCACTGTGTGAAAGGCTGGTAGAGGCAGAAACCCTCAACACATTTAAAAAGTACTTGGATGTGCACTTGAAATGCTGTAACCTGCAGAGCTATTGACCTAGAACTGGAAAGTGGGATTAGGCTGGATAGCCTCTTATTGGCCGGCGCGGACACGATGGTTCAAAATGGCCTCCTTCTGTGCTATAAATTTCTATGATTCTATGATATGTCAAATAGTTTGGGGATTCCATATCTAGGACAACTCTTGGATACGCTGAATTGGCCTAAAATAAGTAAAAGACACAGGGGAATGGTGGGATGCTTTAATGCAGAACCAGATGGAACCCAACAAGGATAAACAGAGCAGATTGAGATTAGGAAAAGGGAAAAAAGGACATGGTGGAAGAAAAGGATAGATGCAGAATTGAGAAATACCCACTGTTAGGAAAAAGGCCACCAAATGGGCTAGTTGTTACCCACAGTTATAAACAGCTGTACAATGACATTCGATATGAAAAACCGATAGGTTTTAACTTCCTTCCCGAAAAACTTATGCCCAGAAAGAGACCGAGGATAATACAACATTTAGTGGGAAAAATTATAAGGGATTTCCTAGACAGGAACCACGTCCAGGAAAAATGCAAGTCATGTTATGTTGGACAAACTTATGCAATAGTCAGTATCTCAGGCCACAATCATAGCCACTTGAGGACAAACAGAGACCTGTGGGAATGGTTAGTTATAAGAGCTACTGCAGGAACCGCTGCTTTGATCAGAGTAGATATAGAAACTATGTGGGAAGATGATAAGGCAATGAGGAGACAGTTGAAGGGTCTGTTATGTAACATGAATAAAGGAGACTAGGACACGATACAGGAGTTAGAAACATGTTGCTAACCACCCGGGATGAGATTGTCTTGTATAGACAAATCCAGGATCACTTTAAAAATGCGACTCTGGATATGACTCATGCAGAAAGGGATATCTCAAGAGCTATGGCGTGCTCTATCTATGGAAGCTATATGATGGATCAGGTGATGGCAGGGTTCAGTGACATAGAACGTCAGAAACATGGGTTGGTGTATTTGGTAAAAGGAAACAAGAACTATGGTAATCAGCCAATTGTTCCCGTAGTGTTGTGGCTTCCCCAGACCTACAGGGGGACACAGTGGGAGGTTAATTTACGATGCAGATGGACCAGAAGAGGGGTCTGTGAGGCAGGATGACTCTTGGGGCAAATCAATGGACGCTGAAGTTCACGGGTTCATGTGGCAAACATTCACAGCTCATATACCAAAACGCCACCAATGATGATGGAGGTTTTATTAAACGACATCCCTGTGCACATGGAGCTGGACACGGGGGCCAGCCAGGCACTCATGAGTGTTCAACAATTCGAAAAGCTATGGCCACTCAAAGCCAGTAGACCCAAACTAGAACACATTGAGACACAACTACGGACGTATACCAAAGAAATCATTCCAGTACTAGGCAGTGCAATGTTGGCGGTCACACACAATGGATCAGTGAACCGGCTGCCACTCTGGATTGTCCCAGGCAATGGTCCCGCATTGTTGGGGAGGAGCTGGTTAGCTGAGATGAACTGGAAATAGGGGGATGTGGACGCAATGTCATCTGTGGAGCGAAGTTCGTGCTCACAAGTCCTACAACAATTTGAGTCACTATTCCAACCTGGCGTCGGGACGTTCAAAGGTACCAAAGTAGTGATACGCATCACCCCGGACGCCAGACCAGTGCACCACAAAGCCAGAGTGGTGCCGTATGTGATGTGGGAGAAAATTGAGAGCGAATTGGACCGTTTGCTGATGGGTATCATCTCGTCCGTTGAATTCAGCGACTGGGCGAGCCCCATCGTTCCCGTCCTAAAAGCGCATGGTTCTGTCAGGATCTGTGGCGACTACAAGGCCACTATCAAGCGGGTGTCCCTACAAGACCAATACCTGCTCCCGAGAGCGGAGGATCTTTTCACCACGCTGGTAGGCAGCAAGCTGTTTACCAAGTTGGATCTCACTTCAGCCTACATGACCCAAGAATTGGCCGACGAATCTAAACTACTGACCACCATTACTACGCACAAGGGACTGTTCGTTTACAACAGGTGCCCGTTTGGCATTCGATCAGCGGCCGCGATTTTTCAAAGAAACATGGAAAGCCTGCTCAAATCTATTCCTGGAACAATCGTATTTCAGGATGACATCCTCATCACGGGTCGTGACACTGAGGAACACCTCCACAACCTGGAGGAAGTGCTACGCCGACTGGACCGGGTAGGCTTGCAACTCAAGAAGTCTAAATGTGTGCGCCCAGGCCCGGCAACACATCGGAGTTGCGTTCATTTCTGGGACTCTTGAACTATTTCGGGAACTTTCTGCCGAACTTAAGCACGTTGTTGGAGTCGCTTCATGTGCTCCTGCGTAAGCGTTGTGATTGGTTTTGGGGGGACTGTCAAGAATGGGCTTTCAATCGGGCGCAGAACCT
This sequence comes from Pristiophorus japonicus, assembly GCF_044704955.1. Lineage (NCBI taxonomy): Eukaryota > Metazoa > Chordata > Chondrichthyes > Pristiophoridae > Pristiophorus > Pristiophorus japonicus. The sequence goes on from NC_091985.1 coordinate 23,696,772, forward strand.
ACTTTGTTCAAATAAGTTATTGACCCTGTACAACCCCTGTAAGAAATTGGTTCTGACATGTGATGCATCGTCCTATGGGGTTGGGTGCGTGTTGCAGCAGAGTAATGCTGAGGGCCAACTACAACCTGTGGCTTATGCTTCCAGGTCGCTCTCTCAAGCAGAACGGGGACATGGGATGATTGAGAAGGAGGCACTCGCATGTGTCTATGGTGTAAAAAAAAATGCATCAGTACCTTTTTGGCAGGAGGTTCGAATTAGAAACGGACACAAGCCATTAACATCCCTGTTGTCAGACAGCAAGGCTGTCAATGCCAACATGTCAGCTCGCATACACCGATGGGCTCTCACGCTGGCTGCTTATGACTACTCCATCCAGCACCGGCCTGGCACCAAAAGTTGCACTGACGCGCTCAGCAGGCTTCCACTGGCCACCACCGAGGGGGCAGCGGAACAAAGCGCTGAGGTGGATATGGCCGTTGATGCCTTTGACAGCGCAGGCTCCCCCATCACAACCCGCCAGATCAAAATCTGGACAAACAGAGATCCCCTCCTATCTCTGATTAAGAAATGTGTCCTGACTGGGGATTGGGCGCCCGCATATGGAGCATGCCCTGAGGAGGTCAGACCGCTTCACAGGCGGATGGATGAGCTCTCCATCCAAGCTGACTGCCTACTATGGAGCAGTCATGCCCCAGAGGGGCAGGGAGGCATTCATCAGGGAACTCCACAGCGAGCATCCAGGCATCGTGCTGATGAAGGCCATTGCCCGGTCCATGTTTGGTGGCCGGGAATTGATTCAGACCTGGAACACTGTGTTTGCAGGTGCACGACATGTGCCCAGCTGGGTAATGCCCCCAGGGAGGCCCCACTCAGCCCGTAGTCCTCGCCCACCAGGCCATGGTCACATATTCATGTAGACTACGCGGGCCTGTTCATGGGAAAAATGTTTCTCATTGTGGTAGATGCGTATTCGAAATGGATCGAGTGCATCATTTTGAATTTGTGCACGACAGCCACCACTGCGGAGAGTCTACGTGCGGTCTTTGCAACCCACGGCTTGCCGGACATCCTTGTTAGCGATAATAGCCCATGTTTCACGAGCTACGAATACCGGGAGTTCATGTCGGGCAATGGCATCAACCATGTCAGGACAGCACCGTTCAAGCCGGCCTCCAATGGCCAGGCAGAACGGGCAGTCGAAATCATTAAAAAGGCATGCTCAGGATTCAAGGATCCTCCCTTCAATGCCGCCTATCGCGCCTCCTGCTGGCCTATAGGTCCCGACCGCACTTGCTCACGGGGGTTCCACCTGCTGAGCTACTTATGAAACGAACACTCAAAACTCGGTTGTCCCTCATTCACCCAGTCCTGAGCGACATAGTTGAGGGCAAGCGCCAGTCCCAAAACGAGTTCCATGACTGAAATTCAAGGGGGGAGATGTATAGAAATAAATGACCCCGTATTTGTCCTCAATCACGCCGTGAGGCCCAAATGGCTTGAGGGTACTGTAATAGACAAAGAGGGGAACAGGGTCATCGTGGTTAAACTTAACAATGGGCAGATATGCCGCAAGCATCTGGACCAAGTAAAAAAAAGGTTCAGCATGGACACTGAGGAACCCGAGGAAGATGAGATGGTATTCACACCACCACCAGTGAATGAGCATCAAGAACATTCAGCAGCATGCACAAGCCCGGACAGGCCGGAATCACCACAAGTGACAGACACTCACGCCAAGGCTCAACAACCAGAGCCCCAACTGCGGCGCTCCACAAGGGAGCGTAGACCACTTGAAAGACTTAACCTATGATCCCAATAACACTTTGGGGAGGAGGTGATGTCATGTATGTAACCTCTATGTAACACCACTGCAATACTGTATATACTTAAACAATGCACACCTTGACCACAGGGGGTGAACTTGTGGGAGACCAGGTATATAAAGGGAGGTCCCACGCAGAGTCATCACTTCTTGGTCCTGTGAATAAAGGTTCAGGTCATAGAGTGACCTTGTCCATAGAATGTGCCTCGTGTGGGTTTTGTGCCATTGGGTAAGGACATTACACATACCATTTGCTTTCTTAATTGCTTGCTGTACCAGCATGTTAACTTTCAGTGATTCGTGTACAAGGAATCTGAACATCAACATTTCCCAATCTCTCACCATTCAAAAATACTCTGCTTTTCTATTTTCCTTTCAAAGTGAATAACTTCACATTTCTCTACATTATGGGCTCAATTGTCCCCAATGTCATTTTTTGGCATATTTGAAGAGATATGACCGTTGTCATTTTTGAAATTGGAACCATGCAGCCTGTCCTTTAGCTTTGGAGGGTGGAGCTCAAGGTCTGCGTCATAAAAAGGAGGCCCCCCTTTTGTGCATGCGGGAAAAAAATGTCGTTTTCTACATGACAAGTATGGGCGCGCATGCCCAGTACACCTCCCAGTCTGCATCCAGCCATTTTTAAAGAGCCAGTTGTGTGTGAGCCTTTTGAGTGGAAAAAATCAAGCTGCAATATGCAATGCGGCTTAAGGACCAAGAATTTCTCACAGGATGGAGTGGAGGCCTTGGTTACTGTAATTGAGGCCAGGTGGCACGAGCTGGACACCAGCAGGGGTCACATAAAAGTTTCACCAAAAGAAATGAAGAAACACTGGAACCAACTTTCACAAGATTACTGTGCAATGGTGACCACCCCGAGGTCCAGAGGCCAGTGCGAAAAGTGGCAGGACCTTGGTCAAGTAGCTGGTGTAAGTAATATTTTCATTTATTCACTGGAATTGCAATTGTAAATGTGACCATCTGTTTGTCCCACACAGTAGAAAGACACCCTCTCTAAAAAGTTATATTTTCACTCCTGAACACTATCGGTGGGGTGGGTGATGAGGTATTGGGACTGTCGGGAGAAGAAACAACACTTTCGCAAGAAATGGGAACACTGTCCAGGCATATTAGGGAAGGAATGTCGCAGGTAGCTGATAAGTCTAAGTCTAAGGATAAGGGGTAAGCCATTTAGGACTGAGATGAGGAGAAACTTCTTCACTCAGAGAGTTGTTAACCTGTGGAATTCCCTACCGCAGAGAGTTGTTGATGCCAGTTCATTGAATATATTCAAGAGGGAGTTAGATAGGTGCAGGAGTAGGCTATAATTTAAAATATATATTTTATTCAAAATTTTAACACTTAACATAACTTAACTTTAATAAAAATATTCTTGTATCAAACTTTAAGCTATTCAGTTAAGATCATTTACAAACTTTAAGATCACTCACCTCAGTACTTTAAGATCAAACTTTAAGATCATTCACCTCAGTACCCATTTCCTGCTTTCTCTCCAAACCCCTTGATCCCTTTAGCCGTTACGGCTAAAGGGATCAAGGGGTTTGGAGAGAAAGCAGGAAATTGGTACTGAGATGAATGATCAGCCATGATCTTATTGAATGGTGGTACAGACTCAAAGGGCCGAATGGCCTACTCCTGCACCTATTTTCTATGCTTCTATGCTTCTACACTGTCAGTGAACATTAGGAAGGGAATGTCGCAGGTAGCTGATACACTGTTGGTGAACATGAGGGACAGAATGTCGCAGGTAGCTGATACACTGTTGGTGAACATGAGGGACAGAATGTCGCAGGTAGCTGATATACTGTTGGTGCACATGAGGGTGGTACACTGTCGGTGCACATGAGGGTAGTAATGTCGGAGGTAGTTGAGACAATGTCGAGACACATGAGGGAGGGAATGTCGGAGGCAGCTGCTGCAATAAGGGAACACGCCCAGACCCCACGGTAATTGACGGAATCAACTGCCACTCCCACTTCAATCCCCAGACCAACCTCTGAAGAGGCCCAAGCCGGGCCTTTCCACATTACCGCCTGCCCACAACCCCCAACAAGAAGTGCGCATTACCCAAGATGTTCGAAAGAATAAGCTAGGTACCAACCTGAGAAACGCTGCGTCACCACCTGCAGGCAAGGGTGGAGTCACCAAGACCAAGTGCAGCGGGCGGTCTTAGAATAAGGTGGAGGAGAGGTGGGTGCAGCCTTTGTTTGCTGCTGATGTTATTGTTATTATTATTGTTGTTACTGTTGTTCTTATGCTATTGTTATTTAACGGTTATCAAATTAAAAAATTTTTGTAAGTGATGTAAATTTACAAGTTTAAAAGTTTGTAAGTGATCTTAAAGTTTGTAAGTGATCTTAACTGAATAGCTTAAAGTTTGTTACAAGAATACTTTTATTAAAGTTAAGTTATATACAAAGTGTTAACATTTTGAATAAAATATATATTTTAAATTATAGCTGAATCATTAACATTATTTGTTCCATTATTAACACAACTTTTTGAACTAAAGAAGAATCGTTTACATTATTTGTTCCATTATTAAAACACAACACAACATTACGGAACAGGTCAAAACAGTAAACATGGTCCATTTTGAATGAGCCTTCAGGCAGCAAAGCATTCAAGGATGAGCTGCTGGCGCAAGACTCGAGCAATTGTTAAAGAGGCACGACGGCCCGTCCTACTCTGCCGTCGTGCTCCGGGTTCAGGTAGTTGCATGGCTTCCTTATCTTCGTCACCTGCATCTTCCTCCTCATTATCAGCCACTCTCACCTCAGGTGGGTCTTCTACTACCAGCTGCTGCTGCCTTATGATGGCTAGGTTGTGCAGCATGCAGCAGACAACAGTGAACTGATCGACAATCTCAGTAGCCTCTGGAATGGTCCAGGCATCGGAAATGCTGCTTCAAGATGCCAATGGTCCTCTCTATTATGCTGCGCGTTGCAATGTGCGACATGTTGTATTCCTGCTCAGCTTCCGTCCGGGTTACGTGTAAGGGCGTCATGAGCCAGGTGGCAAGGCCGTACCCTTTGTTCCCCCAATAGCCAGCTCTGCCCTTCTGGCTGCTGCTGAAACACGTAGGATGAAAGAATCATGGGTGCTTCCAGGGTATCTCGCATCAACTGCCATGATGCGATGCATTTCATCAGACGAGCTGCATCGAGTAGAACCCCTTTCTTTTCCTGTATATCTCGGAATCCTGCAAAGGTGCTCGCAAGGCGATGTGGGTAAAATTAATGCAGCCCTGTATCTTGGGGAAGCCAGCAATCCTGGAGAAGTCCACAGTCCTGTCACGCATTGCCTGGGCAGTCATGGGGAACTTTATGCAGTCATTCCTCCGGGCATATAGTGCAGCAGTCACCTGCCGAATGCAGATATGTGTTGCATGTTGAGAAATGGTGCACACATCCCCAGTTGTGGCCTGGAATGACCCATACGCATAGAATGAAAGTGCAGCTGTAACCTGCACTTCAACTGACAAAGCAGTCCTCCTGACGCTTCTAGGTCTGCTTTTATTAATTCACAGATCTTGATTACAACTTCTTTGTGGAAACGCAGCCTTCTCATACAGTCTGCCTCACAGATGCCGGTATGAACGCCTGTCTCGATATACCCGATGTGGGTAAGGCATCCTGCCCATCATCCTACTTGCTCTAATCAATCTTCTCCTCCGCAGCTCCATCATGCAGAAGGCTTGCATGAGGTATAGCATTGTCAATATGACCCCCATAATTAAATTGTAACTTTGCAATAACCTCAAAACTGTAGAATAAAGCACTCACACCTCTTCTTCCCTCTCTCTCTCCAAGGTGGATGCCCTAGTATGGACTACACCTTGGTCTGCGCATGTGCAATAGGTTTGCTTACAACGGGAAGCTAGGCATTCAATGAAGACATTTGGGGCTACAAAATGTAATGCAATTCTCAAAATTTTGATTTTTTTTTTCAAAGTACTACCCCACCACCTCTACTATCCTCACCGGGTCGAGGGTCGGAGCATCGACTGGCAGAATCGCTCCCTCGGTCAGACACAGGGGCTCGACTTCAACTCCTCCGGGCTTCTTTTGAAGCCGAGCCCCATCGGAGCTGATCAAGCATGGTCAATACTTCGATGCTGAGAATGTTAGCCTGAGCAAGAACACTGACATTGGTGCGCCTATCCTGCCAATGGATTTGCAGGATCTTGCGAAAGCAGCGTTGGTGGTACTTCTCCAGTGCTTTGAGGTGCCTGCTGTATATGGTCCATGTCTCTGAAACATATAGGAGGGTGGGTATCACTACAGCTCTGTAGACCATGAGCTTGGTGCCGGGTTTGAGATCTTCGTCTTCAAACACTCTTTTCCTCAGGCAACCGAAGGCACTGTTTGTACTGGTCTCACCTCCCCCAGAACTGGTTCAAATGTCCCAGGAATTTGAATCCCTCCCTCTTGCACCATTCCTCTAGCCACGTATTCTCTTAACTGTCCTGTTATTTCTACTGTGACAAGCACGTGGCACTGGTAGCAATCCTGAGATTACTGCCTTTGAGGTCCTACTTTTTAATTTAACTCCTCGCTCCCTAAATTCAGCTTGTAGGACCTCATCCCGCTTTTTACCTATATCGGTACCTATATGCTCCATGACAACTGGCTGTTCACCCTTCCCCCTCCGGAATGCCCTGCAGCCGCACCGAGACATCCTTGATCCTTGCACCAGGGAGGCAACATACCATCCTGGAGTCTCGGCGTTGCGGCTGCAGAAACGCCTATCTATTCCCCTTACAATAGAATCCCCTACCACTATAGCTCTCTCATTTTTTTCCCTGCCCTCCTGTGCAGCAGTGCCACCCATGGTGCCATGAACTTGGCTGCTGCTGCCTTTCCCTGATGAGTCATCTCCCCCAACAGTACCCAAAACGGTATATCTGTTTTGGAGGGAGATAACCAATTAGTGAAGACAAATGTAGGTCCCGTCCAGTCAGAATCAGGTGAATTTATAATGGGAACAAAGAAATGGCTGACCAATTGAACAAATACTTTGGTTCTGTCTTCACTAAGGAAGACACAAATAACCTCCCGAAAATACTAGAGGACCGAGGGTTTAGCGACAAGGAGGAACTAAAGGAAATCCTTATTAGTCAGCAAATTGTGTTTGGGAAATTGAAGGCCGATAAATCCTCAGGGCCTGATTGTCTGCATCCCTGAATACTTAAGGAAGTTGCCCTAGAAATAGTGGATGCATTGGTGGTCATTTTCCAACATTCTACAGACTCTGGATGAGTTCCTATGGGCTGGAGGGTAGCTAATGTAACACCACTTTTTAAAAGAGGGAAAGAGAAAACAGGTAATTATAGACCGGTCAGTCTGGCATCAGTGGTGGGGAAAATGTTGGAATCAATTATTAAAGATGTAATAACAGCACATTTGGAAAGCAGTGACAGGATCGGTTCAAGTCAGCATGGATTTATGAAAGGGAAATCATGCTTGACAAATCTTCTAGAATTTTTTGAGGATGTAACTAATGGAGTGGACAAGGGGGAGCCAGTGGTGTGCTGTATTTAGACTTTCAAAAGGTTTTTGACAAGGTCCCACACAAGAGATTAGTGTGCAAAATTAAAGCACATAGTATTGGGGGTAATAGAGAACTGGTTTGCAGAAAAGAAGCGAAGAGTAGGCATAAACGGGTCCTTTTCAGAATGGCAGGCAGTGACTAGTGGGGTATCGCAAGGTTCAGTGCTGGGACCCCAGCTATTTACAATATACATTAATGATTTAGATGAAGGAATTGAATGTAATATCTCCAAGTTTGCAGATGACACTAAGCTGGGTGGCAGTGTGAGCTGTGAGGAGGATGCTAAGAGGCTGCAGGGTGACTTGGACAGGTTAGGTGAGTGGTGAATGGGCAGGGTGACTTGGACAGGTTAGGTGAGTAGGACCTCAAAGGGGAGGTTCAACGAGACCTGGGTGTCATGGTACATCAGTCATTGAAAGTTGGCATGCAGGTACAGCAGGCGGTGAAGAAGGCAAATGGCATGTTGGCCTTCATAGTGAGTGGATTTGCGTATAGGAGCAGGGAAGTCTTACTACAGTTGTACAGGGCCTTGGTGAGGCCACATCTTGAATATTGTGCACGGTTTTGGTCTCCTAATCTGAGGAAGGACATTCTTGCTATTGAGGGAGTGCAGCGAAGGTTCACCAGACTGAACCCCAGGATGACAGGACTGACATATGAAGAAAGACTGGATCGACTAGGCTTGTATTCAATAGAAGTTAGAAGAATGAGAGGGGATCTCATAGAAACATATAAAATTCTGACAGGATTGGACAGGTTAGATGCAGGAAGAATGTTCCCAATGTTGGGGAAGTCCAGAACCAGGGATCACAGTCTGAGGATAAGGGGTAAGCCATTTAGGACCGAGATGAGGAGCAACTTCTTCACTCAGAGAATTGTGAGCATGTGGAATTCTCTACCAGAGAAAGTTATCGAGGCCAGTTCATTAGATATATTCAAAAGGGAGTTAGATGTGGCCCTTACGGCTAAAGGGATCAAGTGGTATGGAGAGAGAGCAGGAATGGGGTACTGAAGTGCGTGATCAGCCATGATCATACTGAATGGTGGTGCAGGCTCGAAGGGCCGAAGGGCCTACTCCTGCAACTATTTTCTATGTTTCTAAGATCCCTTTAAATAGTGCTGGTGGGCATTCCTTCCTGCTGCTTAACACCTGTTCAACTGTGCGAGCTTAAGAGAGGGTAGGGTGTTAACTGTAATGTTGAGCTGCAAAATGGTAGCCTGCTGAACTGCCTACTGCATGCTTCCAGTGGACGTGCCCTGTGCATGCACGATCGCTCTCCCCAAGATGGCGTCCGACACAGACCACATCAAGTGTGCGTGCATGCCGCAGACACCATTTTGGAACTTAAATGGCACTTGTAGCGTCCAAACAACGGGCGCTATAGAGCCGAATTTTGCAGCCAACTTATGTCTGCACCATTTGACTTCATTTGCTACATTTTTGCCACACCTTCTGTGTCAACTTTTACCATTATAAAGAGGGCATTAGCTTCAGCGTTGAGCTCCAAAACGGCACCGCTGGCGTAAAATGAGCATTGCACTATGATTGACGTCATAATCTGCACGCTCTGCATACTTCCAGCGGACATTAGCTGCGCATACACTAACGCCCTCATTAAGATGGCATTTTGGTCCCCGAACAGCACCCATATTGCGCAAAGAACGGACGCTACCGAGCCCAATTTCCTGCCCAGTATTAAATTTTCCCTTTATGGTACCAGGATGTGTTATACAAAATATCCATTGAGGCTGGCGCTCCAAAGCGACTTGCATGTTCATTCATAATTCTCTACCACCACCCCCCCGGCATCAAAGTCGTATTTACATGTTTAAAATGATGTGTGATTATGGGTGGGTAAAACCGTTAGTCCAGAGGGCTAGTTATGTCACATAGATAAGGTGTGAATTTAAAACTGAAGTCCAAGGACAAGGAAGTGATGGCACTGATGAAAGAAATATAATCAAGAAATGATTCTATGCCACCTATCATACAGTGTGAGAGCAAGAGATGATTCTCCTAAGACTAAAGTGTTCTGAGATTGACCTTGATTTGTTGACAGCACTAATCCGAATGTATGTGAAAGACAGATTAATGAAGAATATTGCAGAGGAAGTTCATGTTAAAGTTTGCTATGATGATGATGATGATGATGTTCGGTCTGAGCTGAGGAAATTCCTGACCTGGAATGGAGTGAGTGGGAAACTATTCCAGTCCCTATATAAACAACAGTCACCTTATTACAAAAGTAACCTCAAAATTGCAATGCTGATTCAGTTGGATGAGACAAGGGATATGGGGCCCAAGTTTCGGCCTCAGTTGCTCCTGATTTTTTGGAGCAACTGGTGTAGAACGGAGTATCTTAGAAATTCAAATTCTCGGCATTTAGTTTGCTCCAGTTCTAGTCAGTTAGAACAGTTTCACTTTGGAACAGAATTTTTTTTTCAAAAGGGGGCGTGTCTGGCCACTCACGCCTATTTTCAAAGTTTCGACAGTGAAAACTTACTCCAAACTAACTTAGAATGCAGTAAGTGAAGATTTTTGTACACTCGAAAAAACCTTGTCTACATTTTAGAAAATCAGGCGTAGGTTACAAATCAGGCGTAGGGAATTGGGGGGGGGGTTTAAAGGGAAATTTAGAAACATTAAACACTTCAGTTTTACAAATAAAGAGCCATCATCAATAATAAATGATAAAAATATCAATAAATCAACCAATAAATCAATCAAAAAAAATTAATAAGAAATAATTTTTTAAAAAATCAATAAATAAAACATTTTCTACTCACCGACTGCAGCACCGGGAGCCCGCCAACAGCGTGCTGGGATGCCCCCCCCCCCCCACTGTGTCTCTATCTCTCTGTCTATCTGTCTGTCTGTGTCTCTCAGTCTCTGTCTGTCAGTGTCTGTGTTTCTGACAGCGAGGGGAGGGGGAGGAGGGGGGTAGAGGAAGAGAGGGGGGGCAGGGGGAGGGGAGCGAGGGAGGCAGAGGGGGAGGGGGGAGGGATGGGGGCGGGGAGAGAAGGGGGGAGGAGGAGAAGGGGGGAGGAGGAGAGGGGGGGAGAGGAGGAGAAGGGGAAGGGGGGAGGAGGAGAAGGGGAAGGGGGGGAGGAGAAGGGGAAGGGGGAAGGAGAAGGGGAGGAGAAGGGGAAGGGGAGGAGGAGAAGGGGAGGGGGAGAGGAGAAGGGGAAGGGGAGGAGAAGGGGAGGAGAGGGGAAGGGGGAGAGGAGAAGGAGAAGGGGGAGGAGAAGGGGGGAAAGGAGAAGGGGGGAAAGGAGAAGAGGGGGGAAAGGAGAAGGGGGGGAAGGAGAAGGGGGGGGAAGGAGAAGGGAGGGGGGGAGGCTGAACGGGCCGGGCCCGGCCGGGCCCAAGACTTCGGGCAGGGCCCGGTCCCCAGCACCAGATTTACAGGTGGGTGGCGTTGGGTCGGGTTGGGTCCGGGGTCCGGGGTCGGGAGCGCGGGTCGGGTCGGGGGGAGCGCGGGTCAGGGTCGGGAGCGCGGGTCGGGTCGGGTCCGGTCCGGGGAGGGGCGGTCGGGAGCACGGGTCGGGTCGGGGGGGGGGAGAGGATGGAGGTCTGGTTGGTTTGGGTAGGGGGGAGGGAGGGAGTGCAGGTCGGTTCGTGTCAGGGGCGGGGGGAGGGAGGTCAGGTTGGGTCGGGTCCGGTCCGGAGGGGGGGGGGTTCGGGAGCGCGGGTTATGTTGGGGGGGTGGTGGGAGGGAGGTCGGTTCGGTTCGGGTCGGGGGGGGTGGGGGAGGGAGGTCAGGTTGGTCGGTGGGGGGGGGGAAGTGCGGGTCGGGTCCTGTCCGGTCCAGGGGCGGGGGGGGGGGGGGGAGTGGGAGTCGGGTCCGGGGGCGGGGGGAGGAAGCGGGAGTCGAGTCGGGTCAGGAGGAAGCAGGAGCTGGGCGTGGGAGGAGCCTTATGTACGCAGCCCCAGTGAGGCCATTCGGCCAGGGCTAGGGGCTGCGTGCTTCTGGCCCCTCCCATACAGTTTTGGGTGCTTGGAGCTACTGCACATGCGCACCCACTGTAGCGCGCATGTGCAGAGGTCCCGGCACTGTTTTCAGCGCAGGGACCTAGCTCCGCCCCCTACAGCTCGTGCTGCATGCACCCGGCTCAAGAGGATCAGCAGGGAGCCAGAGAATCTGGAAATTTTTTTTAGGCGCACTTTGTGGCGCGAAAAACGGGCGTCCAGATCGGGGCTGCGCCGTTCTAGGCGCGGCCCGAAACTTGGGCCCATGATTACCAAAGAAATTAGGCCTGTGTTTACTGGAACAAAGGAAGTTAGAGAACTATGTAAGAGAAATGCTTCTTAAGGTCATAAATAGAAAAAATATTATTTCACTGGTTGATGAATTGGTAACATGGGGCATAAATTTAGGATTTAATACTAGAATCATAAATGACAGGTCAGAAATAATTTTTTCACATAAAGCGCCATTGGGAAATATGATGCTTTACCACAAGTGATGATTAAAGGTGAGTGAATCATGATACTTAGGGCCCAAGTTTCCCTAAAGAAAAAAAATGGCATTCATTTACCTGGACGCTCGGTTTTATTTCGGCCGCGCAGCGCTGAAAATAAAAATGCCGTTTTCTCACCACATGCGCATCTCTGACGCTGACACTACCCGATCCGAATCTGCAAGACAGAGCCTCCAATGTGCGCTGAAACCATACAGTGCATGTGCTGAAAAAAAACGGGCACCAAATCGCGCATGCGCACACGCTCAAAAAATATTTTTTTTAAACCCACTGGGCATGCGTTGCGCATGCACACAAGAAAAAAAATAACCATTTGCACATGTGCAGTTGAAAGTATTAAAAAAACAGCATGTGTGGGGGGACTGTGTGGATCATCATTGAGAATCCATTGGAGGCAGAGGTGGATTCGCAGGTAGGAAATATAGCTTTGTTCACAAGATGGCTGCAATGGAAGGGCGCAGAGAAGGCAAAAGGGCCAGGGATAGAGAAGGGGAAACCGTAAGGGCGAGGAGATTTCTTGCGGAAGAAATTGAGCCCCTGATAGACTTAACTGAGTCGATGGAGAGTTTTTGAGAGCAAGGGGCGTTTCGGTAAAAATAAGCTTAAACCGTCTGCACTCACAAAAGTTTGGGACCAGGTCGCTGTCGAGTTTAATGGAATGTCCATGACCCCGAGAACCGGTGCGCAGATGAAAAAGAAGTGGCAGGACCTCGGACATTTATTTGGGCTTTTAAATATATGTCTATTTATGCACTGCAATAACATCTGTAAATGTGATCCGTGTGCGTCTGTGTGCATGTGTTCAGAAGGACCCTCTCTTAAAAAGTTCAATTTTCATCTTTGCAGATGATGTTGTCACAGATCAACCGAGAACGGTCACAAACTGGAGGAGGTCTGCCAAGTAGGCTGCAACTAACAGCCGTGGAGCAGAGGATAGCGTCAATGATTAAATGTCACAGGAGAAGACCAACAATCCTTGTGGAAGCTGGGCCCAGTTTTCCATTAGAGGGTAAAGCCCTGCAAACTGCACAGTCTGGGTAGGCTAAATGTTACATACTGCATGTGCTGCCTATGCTCCTCCTTCCTCAATGCTGCTAACCAAGCATCTATCTTTTGTTTCGCAATTGATCATCACGAGGAGACAGAAGGTGCACCTGAAGTTGAAGAAGAGAATGTTCAAGAAAATGCCACGCCAGATATTCCAATTCAGGAGAATGATGGGCAGCAACAAGTCATAGACGACGAGGTGGTTACCCTGGATTTGGGATGCTGAACGCCTCGAGGATTCCAAGCCCTTTCATGAGTGAATCAAGCGAGAGGGCTTTTCTAGGTGTGACGTCCGAAGCTGCGGGTACAAGTGTGTCGCAGCAAGCCACACCTGCGAGACGTCATAGGAGGACGAACTACAGACCTGATGCAGAAACACTGGACTCTGAGAACATAGGACATCTTGTGGGGATGAGCGGGGCGATAGAAACATAGAAACATAGAAAATAGGTGCAGGAGTAGGCCATTCGGCCCTTCGAGCCTGCACCGCCATTCAATGAGTTCATGGCTGAACATGCAACTTCAGTAGCCCATTCCTGCTTTTTCGCCATACCCCTTGATCCCCCTAGTAGTAAGGACTACATCTAACTCCTTTTTGAATATATTTAGTGAATTGGCCTCAACAACTTTCTGTGGTAGAGAATTCCACAGGTTCACCACTCTCTGGGTGAAGAAGTTTCTCCCCATCTCGGTCCCAAACGGCCCACCCCCCATCCTTAGACTGTGACCCCTGGCTCTGGACTTCCCCATCTGATCATCCAACAATCTCGATTGCTCCTGGAAGCCTTTGGTGGAGTGAGGGCAGAGTTGGGGGGACTGTCATTCCAGGTGGAAAGACTTTCGGAGCGGTTGAATGAGGTCGTATCGGCAATAGGGAGATTCACCCAGGCTGTCCTTAATGCGAGGAGCGTTTTCCATTGCACCAAAATCAAGGGTTGATCCTGAAGCTGAAGTTGACTACGAAGAGGAATCCGGGCATTCCACTATGATACATTTTGGCTCTGTCCTTGTTGTAGCCCAGCATCAAGAAACGCCACGCCGGAAAAAAAACAGATTACACCTGGAGGTATGGGAGGCAAGGAAGCAGAAGTCTGCAACTACAGGCAGGCGCAGGGGTAGCAGCATCTACTGGGGCAGGATTGAAGAGGATAAATGTCTTGTTTGTTTTTTAGTTGCTTTAGGTGATTGTTCTTTGCAAAGTTTGCCATGGTTTTTGTTATGTTCAGAATAACTCCACAAGACTGTATATTGTCAGCTCAAACTGTTGCAACCTTGGTCTCTTTAATGTAACTCCACAGTGAGGAGGCAGCATGGTAGACTGCCTTTTATACCTGCTTGCCCAGGGTGTGCAGGTGACCCTTGGGTCTCCCACAGGTGCGTCCCTGGTGGCAAGTCTTACACATTGTAATGTTTACATACATAACATAAGTCCTCCAAAGTCTTAGATACAAGTCGGGAGCAGCCAGAGGGAGCAGGAGGCTCGAGGCCTAGAAAAACCAGTGGCAGTTGGAGGAGCAGCAGTCGGGAGCAGCCAGCAGGAGCGGGAGATTCGAGGCCTATAAAAGGCCAGCAGCAGTCAAAGGAGCAACAGTCGGGAGCAGCTAGCTGCCGCAGGGACAAAAGGCAAAATAGAAGTAAAAAGAAATCGAAGTGCGACGTCACAGCCAAGCGGGTAAGCAGCTGGTTGATTGGTGAGTATTTTTACCTTTTCATTTTCTTTTCTTATCAGTAGGAAACCTTTGGCATTGTTGCCAATTTAAGTTAATCTAAGGATTAAGTCATGCCAGGAGAGCCCAGAGCCGAGTCATGCTCCTCCTGTGCTCTGTGGGAAGTCAGGGACACTAGTCCCTGGCTACTATGTGTGCGGGAAGTGTGTCCAGCTGCAGCTCCTGTCAGACCGCATTGCGGCACTGCAGCTGCACATGGATTCACTCTGGAGCATCCGCCGTCATCGATAGCACGTTTAGTTCACTGGTCACACGCAGGTAACGGTTACACAGGCAGATAGGGAATGGGTGACCATCAGGAAGAGCAAGGGAAGGAAGGTAGTGCAGGGGTCCCCTGCGGTCACCTCCCTCCAAAATAGATATAGCATTTTGGATATTGTTGAGGGAGGTGGCTCATCAGGGGAAGGCAGCAGCAGCCAAGTTCATGGCACCAGGGGTCACTCTGCTGCACAGGAGGGCAGGACAAAGAGTGGGAGAGGTATAATGATAGGAGATTCGATTGTAAGGGGAATAGATAGGCGTTTCTGCGGCCGCAAACGAGACTCCAGAATGGTATGTTGCCTCCCTGGTGCAAGGGTCAAGGATGTCTCGGATGGCTGCAGGGCATTCTGGAGGGGGAGGGTGAACAGCCAGCTGTCGTGGTACATATAGGTACCAACGATATAGGTAAAAAATAGGATGAGGTCCTACAAGCTGAATTTAGGGAGCTAGGAGTTAAATTAAAAAGTAGGACCTCAAAGGTAGTAATCTCAGGATTGCTACCAGAGCCACGTGCTAGTCAGAGTAGGAATAGCAGGATGGTTCAGATGAATACGTGGCTTGAGGAATGGTGCAAGGGGGAGGGATTCAAATTCCTGGGACATTGGAAACGGTTCTGGGGGAGGTGAGACCAGTACAAATCGGACGGTCTACACCTGGGCAGGACCGGAACCGATGTCCTAGACAGAGTGTTTGTTAGTGCTGTTGGGGAGGGTTTAAACTAATATGACAGGGGGATGGGAATCTATGCAGGGAAACCGAGGGAAGTAAAAAGTGGGCAGAAGCAAAAGGTAGGAAGAAGAAAAGTAAGAGTGAAGGTCAGAGAAATCAAGGGTAACAATCAAAAAGGGCCACATTACAACATAATTCTAAAAGGATCAAGTGTGCTTAAAAAAACAAGCCTGAAGGCTCTGAGTCTCAATGCGAGGAGCATTCATAATAAGGTGGATGAATTAACTGCGCATATAGCTGTTAACGGATATGATGTCATTGGGATTACAGAGACATGGCTCCAGGGTGAACAAGGCTGGGAACTCAATATCCAGGATTATTCAATATTCAGGAAGGATAGACAGAAAGGAAAAGGAGGTGGGGTAGCATTACTGGTTAAAGAGGAAATTAACGCAATAGTAAGGAAGGACATTAGCTTGGATGATGTGAAATCTATATGGATAGAGTTGCGAAACAGCAAAAGGCAGCAAACATTAGTGGGAATTGTATACAGACGACCAAACACTAGTAGTAAGATTGGGGATGGCATCAAACGTGAAATTAGGGATGCGTGCAATAAAGGTATAGGAGTTATCATGGGTGACTTTAATCTACATATAGATTGGGCTCACCAAACTGGTAGCAATACTGTGGAGGAGGATTTCCTGGAGTGTATAAGGGATGGTTTTCCAGACCAATATGTCGAGGAACCAACTAGAGAGCAGGCCATCCTGGACTGGGTCTTGTGTAATGAGAGAGGATTAATTAGCAATCTGATCGTGCGAGGCCCCTTGGGGAAGAGTGACCATAATATGGTATAATTCTTCATTAAGATGGAGAGTGACACGATTAATTCAGAGACTAGGGTCCTGAACTTAAAGAAAGGTAACTTCGATGGTATGAGACGTGAATTGGCTAGGATAGACTGGCGAATGATACTTAACGAGTTGACGGTGGATCGGCAATGGCAGACATTTAACGATCACATGGATGAACTATAACAATTGTACATCCCTGTCTGGAGTAAAAATAAAACGGGGAAGGTGGCTCAACCGTGGCTAACAAGGGAAATTAGGGATAGTGTTAAATCCAAGGAAGAGGCATAAAAATTGGCCAGAAAAAGCAGCAAACCTGAGGACTGAGAGACATTTAGAATTCAGCAGAGGATGACTATGGGTTTGATTAGGAGGGGGAAAATAGAGTATGAAAGTAAGCTTGCAGGGAACATAAAAACTGACTGCAAAAGCTTCTATAGATATGTGAAGAGAAAAAGATTAGTGAAGACTAATGTAGGGCCCTTGCAGTCAGAATCAAGTGAATTCATAATGGGGAACAAGGAAATGGCAGAGCAACTGAACAAATACTTTGGTTCTGTTTTCACTAAGGAAGACACAAATAACCCCCCGAAAATACTAGGGGACCGAGGGTCTAGCGAGAAGAAAGAACTGAGGGAACTGAGGGAAATCCTTATTAGTCAGGAAATGTGTTAGGAAAATTGATGGGATTGAAGGCCGATAAATCCCCAGGGCCTGATAGTCTGCATCCCAGAGTACTTAAGGAAGTGGCCCCAGAAATAGTAGATTCATTGGTGGTCATTTTCCAACATTCCATGGACTCTGGTTCAGTTCCTATGGATTGGAAGGTAGCGAATGTAACTCCACTTTTTAAAAAAGGAGGGGGAGAGAAAACAGGGAATTATAGACTGGTTAGCCTGACATCGGTAGTGGGGAAAATGCTGGAATCAATTATTAAAGACGTAATAGCAGCGCATTTGGAAAGCAGTGACAGGATCGGTCCAAGTCAGCATGGATTTATGAAAGGGAAATCATATTTGACAAATCTTCTAGAATTTTTTGAGGATGATAGTAGAGTGGACAAGAGAGAACCAGTGGATGTGGTGTATTTGGACTTTCAAAAGGCTTTTGACAAGGCACCACACAAGAGATTAGTGTGCAAAATTAAGGCACATGGGATTGGGGGTAATGTATTGACGTGGATAGAAAACTGGTTGTCAGACAGGAAGCAAAGAGTGAGAATAAACGGGTCCTTTTCAGAATGACAGGCAGTAACTAGTGCGGTACCGCAAGGTTAATGTTATGTATGCAACACCTTGTAACCAGCATTCTACCGCCACCAGAAGTTGCATCTGATGGCGTCCCAAGGGATCCCAGCATCCCTTGGGAGTACTGCATATAAGTAGGCCTCCCACGATGTGCCAGCACTCTGGAGTCAGAATAAAGAGACTAAGGTCACACTTACTCAAGTCGACAGTACTCAGTCACATTGTTTTATTTGAGACATAACAACTGGCGATGAGTAATAGATAACGAACCATCACGCTAAAATACAGAGCACTGTTGGTATCCTGGCAAAATTCTCAGAAGGTGACGATTGGGAAGTGCAGCTACTTGACCAATACTTCGTGGCCAACAAGCTGCAAGGGAATGAGAACGCTGCTAAACCTCCTCACCGTCTGCGGGGCAACAATCTATGGCCTCATGAAGAATCTTCTTGCTCCGGTGAAACCAACAATCAAATCGTATGAAGAACTGTGTACGCTGGTCCGGAAGCACCTAAATCCGAAGGAGCGCGTTCTGATGCCAAGATATCGATTTTATACATGTCAACGGTCTGAAGGCCAGGAAGTGGCGATCTATGTCGCCAAACTAAGGCGCCTTGCAGGACAATGCAAATTCGGTGGATTCCTGGAACTAATGCGAAGAGACTTTTTTGTGCTTGGCATTGGCCATGAGGTTATCCTTCGCAAGCTATTGACTGTTGAAACACCGAACCTGAGCAACGCCATAACGATAGCCCAGGCATTTATGTCCACCAGCGATAACACCAAACAAATTTCGCAGCATAAAGATGCATCGGCAAGTACTGTACACAAAGTAACGTCGTTTTCAGGCAGGAATGCATATGGCAGAATGTACACGCCTGCAGCTGCACGACCTCAGATGACCCAGAGTCCGCCATCAAGTGTGAATGTGAGGCAATTAACACCTTGTTGGCGCTGCGGAGGTGATCATCGAGCCCATCAATGCCACTTCAAACAGAATGCGTGCAAAGGCTGTGGAACAATGGGACACCTCCAGCGAATGTGCAGACGAGCTGCAAACCCTGCAAACTACCACGTTGCAGAGGAAGACCGACCCATGGTGGATCAAACTGAACTAGAGACTCGAACCGAGGAGGCAGAAGTGTATGGGGGACACACCTTCACCACGAAATGTCCACCGATCATGTTAAAAGTTGAACTGAACGGAATTTCAGAATTCATGGAATTGAACACAGGTGCGAGTCAGTCTATCATGAGCAAAAAGGCCTTACTATCGGCTGTGGTGCAACAAGGCACATAGGCCCAAGCTGAACCGTATTCATACCAAGTTCAGAACTTACACTCAAGAGCTGATCCCTGTAATTGGCAGTGCAGCAGTAAAAGTCTCCTATGATGGAGCGGTGCACGAACTCCCACTATGGATTGTATCAGGAGATGGCCCCACACTGTTCGGCAGAAGCTGGCTGGGAAAAATCCGCTAGAACTGGGATGACATCCGAGCGCTTTCGTCTGTCCACAGCGCCTCATGTGCCCAGGTTTTGAGCAAGTTCCCGTCGTTGTTTGAGCCAGGCATTGGAAATTTCTCTGGGGTGAAGGTGCAGATCCACTTGGTTCCCGGTACACGACCCATCCACCACAAGGCACGTGCGGTGCCATACATGATGCGAGAGAAAGTGGAGATTGAGCTGGACGAGTTGCAACGAGAGGGCATCATCGTGCCGGTTGAGTTCAATGAGTGGGCCAGTCCGATTGTTCTGGTTCTGAAGGGCGATGGCACGGTCAGAATTTGTGGGAACTAGAAAGTCACGATTAACTGTTTTTTGCTGCAGATCCAGTACCCGCTACCCAAGGCAGACGACCTATTTGCAAGGCTGGCCGGAGGAAAGATGTTCACCAAGTTGGACCTGACTTCGACCTACATGACGCAGGAGCTGGCGGAATCTTCGAAAGGCCTCACCTGCATCAACACGCACAAAGGTTTGTTCATCTACAATAGATGCCCATTTGGGATTCGATCGGCCGCGGCTATTTTTCAAAGGAACATGGAGAGTCTGCTAAAGTCGGTTCCGTGCACCGTGGTTTTCCAGGACAACATATTGATCACAGGTCGGGACACCATCGAACACTTGCAGAACCTGGAAGAGGTTCTAAGTCGGCTAGATCGTGTGGGACGCAGGTTGAAATGCTCAAAGTGTGTTTTCCTGGCACCAGAGGTCCTGTTCTTGGGGCAGATGGCATCAGACGCACCGACGCCAAGACGGAGGCCATCAAGAACGCGCCGAGACCACAGAACATGACGGAGCTGTAGTCATTCCTGGAACTCCTCAATTATTTTGGCAATTTCCTACCCAGGTTAAGTACCGTGCTAGAACCTCTACATGTGCTGCTACGCAATGGAGATGACAGGGTATGGGGGAAATCACAAGAGACTACTTTTGAGAAAGCCAGAAATCTGTTACGTTCCAACAAACTGCTTGTTCTGTATGACCCATGTAAACCTGCGATGCGTCTTCATACGGGGTCGGGTGTGTGTTACAACAAGCAAACGAATCGGGAACATTGCAAACGGTCGCTTATGCGTCCTGGAGTTTGTCCAAGGCTGAAAGGGCCTACAGCATGATTGGAAAAGAAGCTCTGTCATGCATTTACGGGGTGAAAAAAATGCACCAGTATCTGTTTCGGCTTAAGTTCGAGTTAAAAACTGACCATAAGTCGTTCATCTCGCTATTCTCAGAGAGCAAAGGTATTAATACCAATGCCTCTGCTCGCATCCAAAGATGGGCACTCATGCTGTCTGCATATAACTATGTAATTCGCCACAGGCAAGGCACAGAGAACTGCGCTGATGCTCTCGGTCGGCTACCATTGCCCACCACCAGGGTGGAAATGGCACAGCCTGCAGACTTGCTCTTGGTGATGGATGCATTTGAAAACGAAAAGTCACCTGTTATGGGCTGCCAGATCAGGACCTGGACCAGCCAGGATCCTTTACTTCCCTTGTAAAAAACTGTGTCTTCCATGGGAGCCAGTCCAGCGTCCCAGCGGAGATGCATGAAGCGATCAAGCTGTTCCAGTGGCGCAAAGACAAAATTGTCCATACAGGCGGACTGTCTTGTGTGGAGTAATCACGTGGTTTTGCCTAAGAAAGACAGGGAAACGTTCATACGTGACCTACACAGTACCCACCCCAGGCATAGTAATAATGAAAGCTATAGCCAGATCCCATGTGTGGTGGCCCGGCAGCGACTCAGATTTGGAGTCTTGCGTGCGCCGATGCAACACTTGCTCTCAACTGAGCAATGCACCCAGAGAGGCACCACTAAGTTTGTGGTCATGGCCCTCCAAACTGTGGTCTAGGATCCACGTTGACTTCGCTGGCCCGTTTCTAGGCAAAATGTTTTTGGTTATTGTGGATGCTTATTCAAAATGGATTGTGTGTGTAATAATGTCTGTAAGCACGTCCACTGCCACCATTGAAAGCCTACGAGCCATGTTTGCCACACACGGCCTGCCTGATGTCCTTGTCAGCGACAATGGGCCATGCTTCATCAGCGCTGAATTCAAGGAAGTCATGACTCGCAATGGGATCAAGCACATCACATCTGCCCCGTTCAAGCCCGCATCTAACAGCGAGGCAGGACGGGCAGGCCAAACCATCAGGCAAAGCTTGAAACGCGTGTCGGAAGGCTCCCTGCAGACCCGCCTGTCCCGAGTCCTGCTCAGCTACCGCACAAGACCCCACTGGTTCACCGGGGTTCCCTCTGCCAAACTGCTCATGAAAAGGGCACTCAAAACAAGGTTCTCTCTAATCTGCCCTGATCTCCATGATCATGTCAAGGGCAGGCGACATCAACAAAACATGTACCATGATCGCGCAAATTTGTCACGCAATATTGAAATCAATGACGCATTTGTACTCAACTATAGACATGGTCCCAAATGGCACTGCCATAGCCAAAAAAGATAGTAGGGTATTTGAGATCAAACTTGCAAATGGACTAACTTGCAGAAAGCATTTGGACCAAACCAAACTACGATTCAGACAGCCAGGAGCAACCTGAAGAGGACACCACCAGCTTTGAACCTCCAATACACATACAAGTGGCAACCGACATCACGGTTGACCACGAAGCTGAACTCATCATCCCCAGCAGCCCAGCAAGGTCAGCTGCGCAGCAGCCCAGCAAAGGGCCAGCCAATTCACCTGCACCTGAGTTTGTACCGAGACGATCGACTAGGGAGTGGAAAGCCCCAGATCGTCTCACCCTGTAAATAAGTGTACTATTGACTTTGGGGGGGTGGGGGGAGTGATGTTATGTATGCAACACCTTGTAACCAACATTCTACCACCACCAGAGGGCGTATCTGCTGGAGTCCCAAGGGATCCTAGCATCCCTTGGCAGGACTGCATATAAGCAGGTCTCGCATGCTGTGCCAGCACTCTGGAGTCAACATAAAGAGACTAAGGTCACACTTACTCAAGTCTACAGTACTCAGTCACATTGCTTTATTTGAGGCAGAACAGTTCAGTGCTGGGATCCCAGCTATTTACAATATATATATTAATGATTTAGAAGAAGGAATTGAATGTAATATCTCCAAGTTTGCAGATGACACTAAGCTGGGTGGCAGTGCGAGCTGTCAGGTGGATGCTAAGAGGCTGCAGGGGGACTTGGACAGGTTAGGTGAGTGGGCAAATGCATGGCAGATGCAGTATAATGTGGATAAGTGTGAGGTTATCCACTTTGGTGGCAAAAACAGGAAAGCAGGTTATTATCTGAATGGTGACAGATTAGTAAAAGGGGAGGTGTAACGAGACCTGGGTGTCATGGTACATCAGTCATTGAAAGTAGGCATACAGGTACAGCAGGCAGTTAAGAAAGCAAATGGTATTCTGGCCTTCATAGCAAGAGGATTTGAGTATAGGAGCAAGGAGGTCTTGCTGCAGTTGTACAGAGCCTTGGTGAGACCACACCTTAAGTATTGTGTGCAGTTTTAGTCTCCTAATCTGAGGAAGGACATTCTTGCTATTGAGGGAGTGCAGCGAAGGATAACCAGACTGATCCCCGGGATGGCAGGACTGACATATAAAGAAAGACTGGATCGGCTAGGCTTATATTCACTGGAATTTAGAAGAATGAGAGCGGATCTCATAGAAACATATAAAATTCTGACGGGATTGGACAGGTTAGATGCAGGAAGAATGTTCCCGATGTTGGGGAATTCCAGAACCAGGGGTCACAGACTAAGGATAAGGGGTAAGCCATATAAGACCGAGATGATGAGAAACTTTTTCACCCAGAGAATTGTGAACCTATGGAATTCTCTACCACAGAAAGTTGTTGAGTCCAGTTCGTTGTATATATTCAAAAGGGAGTTAGATGTGGCCCCTACGGCTAAAGGGATCAGCGAGTATGGAGAGAAGGCAGGAGTGGGGTACTGAAGTTGCATGATCAGCCATGATCATATTGAATGGTGGTTCAGGATCGAGGGGCCGAATGGCCTGGACCTGCACCTATATTCTATGTTTCTATTTACAAGTTGAGGCGATCTGGGGCTCTGCGTTCCCGCATTGAAGTCCTGACATGGGTGAGTCGGTCGGATCATTGCTGCACTGCGGTGTGGCTGGTCTGATCGGATTGTCGGGCACGGTGGGTTCATCCTCATGGTTGTCCGCGAGGTCGATTGCTGGTTGGATGTGTGTGGGTGGATCATTGATGGTAATGCCCTCTTCAAACTGTTCTTGGTTGTCAGTGAACCACAGTTTGGTCTGATCCAAGTGCTTTCTGCACGTCTGTCCATTCAAAAGTTTGACAACAAACACTCTATTCCCCTCTTTGGCTAACACAGTGCCAGCAACCCATTTGGGACCATGACCGTAATTAAGAACAAACACAGGGTCATTAACCTCAATGTCACGCGATACAGCCGCTTGATCATGGTACACGTTATGCCGCTGAAGCTGGGTTTCTACATGATCATTGAGATCCGGGTGGACTAAAGAGAGCCTGGTTTCGAGTGCTCTCTTCATTAGCAATTCTGCAGGAGGAACCCCAGTAAGCGAGTGGGGTCGCGTGCGGTAACTGAGCAGGATCCGAGATAACCAGGTCTGCAGGGAACCGTCCGTCATGCATTTCAAGCTCTGCTTAATGGTTTGGAGTGCCCATTCCGCTTGACCATTGGATGCTGGCTTAAACGGTGCAGACATGACATGCTTGATGCCATTGTGGGTCATGAACTCGTTGAATTCAGAGTTGGTGAAACATGGTCCATTGCCACTAACAAGAAAGTCGGGCAAACCATGGGTAGCGAACATGGCCCAGTGTCTTTCAATGGTGGCAGTGGACGTACATGACGACATTATTATACATTCAATCCATTTAGAGTAAGCGTCCACTGCTACAAGGAACATTTTTCCTAGAAAGGGGCCAGCGAAATCTACGTGGACCCTGGACCACGGTTTGGAGGGCCATGACCACAGACTCAATGGGGCCTCCCTTGGTGCATTGCTCAACTGTGAGCAAGTGTTACATTGGTGTACGCATGACTCCAATTCCGAGTCAATGCCGGGCCACCAAATGCGCGACCTGGCAATAGCCTTCATCATGACTATGCCTGGGTGGGTACTGTGTAGGTCGTGTATAAAAGTTTCCCTGCCTTTTTTAGGCAAAACTACATGATTCCCCCAAAGGAGACAGTCCGAATGGATGGACATTTCATCCTTGCGTCGGTGGAATGGCTTAATTTCGTCTTGCATTTCCCTGAGAACCGCCGACCAGCTCCCATTGAGGAAGTAGCGTTTTACTCGTGATTGCACAGGGTCCTGGCTAGTCCAGGTCCTGATCTGACGAGCCGTGACAGGTGACCGCTCGCTCTCAAAAGCATCCATTACAAGAAGCAAATCTGCGTGTTGCGCCATTTCCAACCTGATGGTGGGCAATGGTAGCGGACTGAGGGCATCAGCACAGTTCTCAGTGCCTGGTCTGTGGCGGATTACATAGTCATACGCAGATAACGTTAGTGCCCATCTTTGGATGCGGGTCAAAGCATTGGTGTTAATACCTTTGCTTTCTGAGAACAGTGAAATGAGCGGCTTGTGGTCGGTTTCGAGCTCGAACCAGAGTCCAAATAGGTATTGGTGCATTTTCGGAACCCTGTATACACATGCTACTGCTTCTTCCTCAACCATACTGTAGGCTCTTTCAGCCTTAGATAAGCTTCTGGATGCAAATGCAACCGGTGGCAGTTTGCCTGACACATTGGCTTGCTGCAACACACAACCGCCCCGTACAAAGATGCATCATAAGCTAGTACTAAACGTTTACACGGGTCATACAATGCAAGTAACTTGTTAGAACATAGCAGGTTTCTGGCCTTGTAAAAGGCTATCTCTTGAGATTTACCCAAAACCCAGTTGTCATCCTTGCGTAGCAATAAATGCAAAGGCTCCAGCAAAGTGCTCAACCCCGGTAGAAAGTTATCAAAATAGTTGGGGAGCCCCAGGAACCAACGGAGCCCCGTCACATTCTGTGGTCTGGATGCATTCTTAATGGCCCCCGTCTTGGATGCCGTCCGTTGCAATCTTTCTCCCCAGAAATTCGACCTCTGGCGCCAGGAAAACACACTTGGAGCGTTTCAGCCTGAGTCCCACTCTGTTCAGTCGCTTTAGAACCTCTTCCAGGTTGTGCAAGTGTTCGGTGGTGTTGCGGCCAGTGATCAAGATGTCATCTTGAAACACCATTTCAGCAGACTCTCCATGTTCCTCTGGAAGATGTCTGCAGCTGAGCGAATCCCAAAGAGGCATCTGTTGTATATCAACAGTCCTTTGTGCGTGTTTATGCACGTCAATTTTTTCGAAGGTTCAGCCAGCTCCTGTGTCATGTAAGCAGAGGTTAGATCCAGCTTGGTGAACGACTTCCCCCCTGCTAGCGTTGCGAACAAGGTCATTTGCTTTGGGTAGTGTACCGAGAGTCGGTTGATCGTTACCTTGTAGTCCCCGCAGGTTATGACCGTCCCATCGCTTTTCAACACCGGAACATATGTGCTGGCTCACTCATTGAAGTCGACTGGCGATATGATCCACTCTCGTTGAAGTCTGTCCAGCTCGATCTCGACTTTCTCTCACATCATGTATGGAACCGTTCGGGCCTTGTGTTGAACGGGTCGTGCATCAGGGACTAGATGGATCTGCACTTTGGCACCTGTGAAGTTGCCGATGCCTGGCTCGAATAACGATGGGAATTTGTTTCGCACTTGGGCGCACGAGGCGTCATCCTCCGAAGACAATGCTTTTATGTCATCCCAGTTCCATCGGATCTTTGCTAGCCAGCTTCTGTCGAACAGCATTGGGCCATCACCTGGTACAATCCATAGTGGTAAATCATGCACAGCTCCATCGTACGATACCTTCACTGCCGCACTGCCAATGACTGGTATGAGCTCTATGGTGTAAGTGCGCAGCTTGGTGTGGATCGAGCTTAGTTTTGTGCCTTATTGCCCCAGAGTTTCTCAAAAGTCTTCTGGCTCATAATTGACTGACTCGCCCCCGTGTCCAATTTCATGGAAACTGGAATGCCGTTTAATTTGACTTGTAACATTATCTGGGGGCTTTTGGTGGTGAAGGTGAGTACCACATACACTTCCTCTTCAGCCTTGGGTTGAGTTGCTTCTCTTACTCGTTCAGCGTGTTCCACGCCGGATCGGTCATCTTCTGCCGACTCTGCCACGTGGTGAGTCACATTCGCTGGAGGTGCCCCATTGTTCCACAGCCCTTGCAAACATAGTGCTTGAATCGACATTGATGGGCTCGATGATTATCCCCGCAGCGCCAACATGGTGTTAATGGATTCGCATTCACGACACACGGCGGACTCTGAGTCATCCTAGGTCTGGCCTCTGTGGGCGTGTAGGCCCTACCATTTACAGTTCTGCCTGCTGAAGGCGTTATTTTATGCACAGTACTTGCCGGTGAGTTTCGATGCTGCAATGATATCTGTTTAGCATTATCGTTCGTGGACATGAAAGCCTGGGCTATCGTGATGGCCTTGCTCAGATCTAGGGATTCAGCATACAGCAGTTTGCGAAGAATGACCTCATAGCCGATTCCCAATACCATGTGCTTTAATTTTGCACACTAATCTCTTGTGTGAGACCTTGTCAAAAGCCTTTTGAAAGTCCAAATACACCACATCCACTGGTTCTCCCTTGTCCACTCTACTAGTTACATCCTCAAAAAATTCCAGAAGATTTGTCAAGCATGATTTCCCTTTCATAAATCCATACTGACTTCGACCGATCCGGTCACTGCTTTCCAAATGCGCTGCTATTTCATCTTTAATAATTGATTCCAACATTTTCCCCACTACTGATGTCAGGCTAACTGGTCTATAATTACCCGTTTTCTCTCTCCCTCCATTTTTAAAAAGTGGTGCTACATTAGCTACCCTCCAGACCATAGGAACTGATCCAGAGTCAATAGAATGTTGGAAAATGATCTCCAATGCATCCACTATTTCTAGGGCCACTTCCCTAAGTACTCTGGGATGCAGACTATCAGGCATTGGGGATTTATCGGCCTTCAATCCCATCAATTTCCCTAACACAATTTCCTGACTAATAAGAATTTCCTTCAGTTCCTCCTTTTCGCTAGACCCTCAAACCCTTAGTGTTCACAATTGGTCTGCCATTTCTTTGTTCCCCATTATAAATTAATCTGATTCTGACTGCAAAGGACCTATGTTGGCCTTCACTAATCTTTAGATAAGTAAAGTCAAGCTAATTACAACTGTGCTGTACAAATATTTAATAAACATTTTAATTTTGGACTTTTAACCTAACTCCTGCACTTCATGTTTTATTGCTGCACTAATAAATATTACAAGATAACTGGACTCAACATGTAAAATGGCCTCACTCCTTGCAACCTATTGGTTTAAATGATACAGGGGCAGGTTCCAGTACTAAGGTGTTCATGGATCCTGCCTTGTTCTGGGTCACTGATACATGCAACGAAGGACCATGGTGCATGTATCAGTGACTCTCACCCAGTCTAGATCCATGAACAACTTAGTATTATTGTCTAGCTAAGCACTCCAACACTCTAAAACTCCATTAAAATATACAAGATTTGTGGTGGGAATAGTTAATAAACATAATGTAATGTCCACCTAAGCACTCCAATATGTAGGATTTGGCTGGTGCCAACATCAGTGTGTGTATGGGCCGGAAGGATTTTTGGACTTTTAAAATGGATCTGTACACTTTCAAAATGGAGACACACATGGGCTGCCTTTCAAAATGAAGTTTGAACATTTGGGGCTAGACTTTTCACTTTTGTGCAAATCGGGCAAAAATGGGCGTTATTTCCTGCTTGGGCGCTAAATATGGGTTTTGAGATCGCCCGTTTCCAAAATCCTAACTTTCCATTTTTTAAAATAGGCGTTACCGCGAGCAATCTGAAATGGGCATTAGCGTTACATTTTTTTGACCTTCTGCCGTAAAGTGTCGCCGACCATAGCAACGGCATGGCAACACTCATTTCCCGTCTTTCAGGTGGTCAGGGGTCATCATTACATGCGCAGAAGAGAGGGAGCAGAGAGGGACTGAAAGCGTGTGTGGGTGTGGTGTGTGCTTGTTTGGCTGTTGAGGGAGGCACGAGGGAGATTCACCAGCAGTAAAAAGCCTACTAAGCACAAAGAAGGTAGTTGGCACCGAGTTTTAGTCCACCAAATAATATATAATATGGAAGAGATGGAGGAGGCGACCCAGCACGCTGTGGAGACTGACGCTGGTGAAAGCAGTGAGGTGGGAGAGGAACAATTGGGAGGACGTAAAAGAGCGAGGAGGTTATCGGACAAGGCAAATGCCTCCCTCATGCAGGAGGTCACGTCACGCTGGGGTCAATTGACCCAGGGAGGGCGTGAGAAGCCCACCCCAAAGGCCTACCAGAAGATATGGGCAGAGATAGCAGAGGTGGTCTCGACAGCGACCAGTGAGGTGCGTGAGGGCAACCAATGCCGCAAGCGGTGGAACGACCTTGTCGGATCCGCTAGAATATTATATCTATTTACATGTATTTATATATTTATATAATTGGAATTGTAAGTGAAATGAGTGATTAAAATCAGATGTGATGTCTTGCACATATAACGGGAATGTTTTACTCAAAGACTGCGTCTTTTGGTGAAGAATTATAATGTTCATTATAATCATGATTACATCTGACGGTAATGTGTTGTATCAGTCTCTGTGACAGTACCGAGCAATGATATCACGCAATGATCTCATGCCATGTCGTGCTGTTGTTAGCTGTTACAGAAGAAGCTTGCCAAGAATAGGGCCGAGCAGAGGCGAACGGGTGGGGGGGTCACCATTCATCATCGACCTCACCGACACTGAGGAGCAGGTGCTAGCACTAGTGGGGACCCTCCCCCAGTCGGCCACGCAGGCACCTGCAGAACCTGAAGTGATGTCATGTGAGTAAAGTATACACCATTGCGTGATGTAAAGTCAATAGATGCCAGACTCACTCATATCCGACCAATATTATATGATAGATATTCATAAAATTCTTCTCTAATGATGTCCTCATGAGAATCATTGCAATGCAGAATTTGGTGATGGTCATGAAATGTGATGTCTGTGATGATTTTGATAGCAATGTTGCTTTTGTCATGCATATGCTGTGTGTAGTGTTGGAATCACCTTGTGGCCCCAGCACCCGCTTCTCCTCTTAAATCTCATTTATGTTTTGCAGCTCAGCCGTCCTTGCAGCCCCATGCAAGAACACCGAGCCCAGAAGCTGGGGGCGCAAGGACGGACTCGCCGGACGATACTCCATTTGGTGCTAAGGAGCACCGATTCTCGCCCGTGGATCTGCTGGGTCCCTTCTCCACGGATGACAGTGCCAACTTCGAGGAGCCTGCATCCCCAACCTCCATGATCCAATCGACACTGCTGACATGTAGTGCTCCTGCGGCCATTTCCCACATCGACCGTGGAGGATCCGGGCCCAAGCACCTTGCCACAGGGCACCCCAGGTGTCTCCAGGATGGTGCCGACCAAGCAGAGGTTGGTTCGATGCGGTAGGTCTGCTCCACGAGCAGCAGATCTAAGCATGGACATGGCACACTTGTCCAGGAGGAGTGTTGACATAGGTCAGCAGATCCTACAGACACAATTGGGGGCTTATCCCACCAGCTGGCCAGCATGTCCGCCACCATGATGGAGTACGTGCCACGGATGGCGGAGGCCCTGGAGCTGAAAGCCAGGAACACTGGTGGCAGAGGGCTCCCAGTGGTCCCAGAGCACGACACTGCACCCCAAGGTGCTGCACCCCCCAGTGCCAACGACACATGAGAGCCAGGAGGAAGATCTTGCTTCTGGCCTGGAGGACGTTCCCACCTTGTGACCGTCCTCTCCCGCATCTGTCCAAGCAGTGGTTCTGCCGTCATCCTCCCCAATGCAGCAGCACTTAAGGAGCTCCTCGGCCAGGTGGCTTGGAGTCAGGAGGGGAAGGGGAAGGGGTAGAGGTGGGGGGGGAAGGAAAATGAGGTGCATGACCGCAGGTGTTGTCTGGGGCATATTTTTAAGTTGCTGGTGCTATTTTGGTGGGAGTGTTGGGGCAAGGGGGCTACCTTGTTGGTTTGCTTTTGTGTTCTGTTTTGCTAGAAATGGGGACCATTGTAATGATGTAAATGTGATAAATTTCTTGTGGAGTGGGGCGGGGTGTTTTTTACAGTTATACTTATGATTTCAGACAAATGGTCGGGTTAAATGTTTTTTACTTCACAAAACATTGTTGCGCATTGTCTCAGATAACTGCACCGTTACACACTGGTGATTCCTTAACAAGAAAGGGTATTATTACACTTAACTGGAATCAACTTAAACTTTAACTGTCACCAAGGTGATGCACACCATTGATGTATGACTTGCACAACCAGCAGTGTTGTAGCTTTGTAAATAACAACAACGTTCTTTCAAACAAAGCGCTCATTTATGAGCTGCTGACACAAGAGTCTTGCAGTTATGTAGCCACCACGGTCCCTTTCCTGCAGGGGGGTGGGAATCTATGCAGGGAGGCAGAGGGAAGTAAAAAGGGGGCAGAAGCAAAAGGTAGAAACATAGAAACATAGAAAATAGGTGCAGGAGTAGGCCAATCGGCCCTTCGAGCCTGCACCACCATTCAATGAGTTCATGGCTGAACATGCAACTTCAGTACCCCATTCCTGCTTTCTCGCCGTACCCCTTGATCCCCCTAGTAGTAAGGACTACATCTAACTCCTTTTTGAATATATTTAGTGAATTGGCCTCAACAACTTTCTGTGGCAGAGAATTCCACAGGTTCACCACTCTCTGGGTGAAGAAGTTTCTCCTCATCTCAGTCCTAAATGGCTTACCCCTTATCCTTAAACTGTGACCCCTGGTTCTGGACTTCCCCAACATTGGGAACATTCTTCCTGCATCTAACCTGTCTAAACCTGTCAGAATTTTAAACGTTTCTATGAGATCCCCTCTCATTCTTCTAAATTCCAGTGAATACAAGCCCAGTTGATCCAGTCTTTCTTGATATGTCAGTCCCGCCATCCCGGGAATCAGTCTGGTGAACCTTCGCTGCACTCCCTCAATAGCAAGAATGTCCTTCCTCAAGTTAGGAGACCAAATCTGTACACAATGCTCCAGGTGTGGCCTCACCAAGGCCCTGTACAACTGTAGCAACACCTCCCTGCCCCTGTACTCAAATCCCCTCGCTATGAAGGCCAACATGCCATTTGCTTTCTTAACCGCCTGCTGCACCTGCATGCCAACCTTCAATGACTGATGTACCATGACACCCAGGTCTCGTTACACCTCCCCTTTTCCTAATCTGTCACCATTCAGATAATAGTCTGTCTCTCTGTTTTTACCACCAAAGTGGATAACCTCACATTTATCCACATTATACTTCATCTGCCATGCATTTGCCCACTCACCTAACCTATCCAAGTCATTCTGCAGCCTCATAGCATCCTCCTCGCAGCTCACACTGCCATCCAACTTAGTGTCATCCGCAAATTTGGAGATACTACATGTAATCCCCTCGTCTAAATCATTAATGTACCATGTAAACAGCTGGGGCCCCAGCACAGAACCTTGCGGTACCCCACTAGTCACTGCCTGCCATTCTGAAAAGTACCCATTTACTCCTCCTCTTTGCTTCCTGTCTGTCAACTAGTTCTCAATCCACGTCAGCACACTACCCCCAATCCCATGTGCTTTAACTTTGCACATTAATCTCTTGTGTGGGACCTTGTCGAAAGCCTTCTGAAAGTCCAAGGAGGAAGGAGAAAAGCAAGAATGGAGGGCAGAGAAATCAAGGGCAAAAATCAAAAAGGGCCACATTACATCATAATTCTAAAAGAACAAAGAGTGTTGAAAAAACAAGTCTGAAGGCTCTGAGTCTTAATGAAAGGAGCATTCCTAATAAGGTGGATGAATTGACTGCGCAGATAGCTGTTAACGGATATGATGTAATTGGGATTACGGAGACATAGCTCCAAGGTAACCAAGACTGGGACCTCAACATGCAGGGGTATTCAATATTCAGGAAGGATAGACAGGAAGGAAAAGGAGGTGGGGTAGCGTTACTGGTTGAAGAGGAGATTAACGCAATAGTAAAGAAGGACATTAGCGTGGATGATGTGGAATCTATATGGGTAGAGCTGCGAAATACCAAAGGGCAGAAAACGTTAGTGGGAGTTATGTACAGACCACCAAACAGTAGTAGGGAGGTTGGGGATAGCATCAAACAGGAAATTAGTGACGCATGCAATAAGGGTTCAGCAGTTATCATGGGTGACTTTAATCTACATATTGATTGGGCTAACCAAACTGGTAGCAATACTGTGGAGGAGGATTTCCTGGAGTGTATAAGGAATGGTTTTCTACACCAATATGTCGAGGAACCAACTAGAGAGCAGGCCATCCTCTATTGGGTCTTGTGTAACAAGAGAGGATTAATTAGCAATCTGGTCGTGGGAGGCCTCTTGGGGAAGAGTGACCATAATATGGCAGAATACTTCATTAAGATGGAGAGTGACACAGTTAATTCAGAGACTAGGGTCCTGAACTTAAAGACAGAAAACTTCGACGGTATGAGACATGAATTGGCTAGGATAGACTGGAGAATGATACTTAAAGGGTTGATGGTGTATAGGCAATGGCAGACATTTAAATATCTCATGGATGTACTCCAACAATTGTACATCCCTGTGTGGCATAAGAATAAAAAAGGGAAGGTGGCTCAACCATGGCTCGCAAGGGAAATTGGGGGAAAGTGCTAAATCCAAGGAAGAGGCATATAAATTGGCCAGACATTTAGAATTCAGCAGAGGAGGACTAAGGGTTTAATTAGGAGGGTGAAAATAGAGTATGAAAGTAAGCTTGCAGGGAAGATAAAAACTGACTGCAAAGGCTTCTATAGATATGTGAAAAGAAAAAGATTCTCTCTCCCTCCTGGAGTATTGTGTACAGTTTTGGTCTCCTAACTTGAGGAAGGACATTCTTGCTATTGAGGGAGTGCAGCAAAGATTCACCAGACTGATTCCCGGGATGGCGGGACTGACCTATCAAGAAAGACTGGATCAACTGGGCTTGTATTCACTGGAGTTCAGAAGAATGAGAGGGGACCTCATGGAAACGTTTAAAATTCTGACGGGTTTAGACAGGTTAGATGCAGGAAGAATGTTCCCAATGTTGGGGAAGTCCAGAACCAGGGGTCACAGTCTGAGGATAAGGGGTAAGCCATTTAGGACCGAGATGAGGAGAAACTTCTTCACCCAGAGAGTGGTGAACCTGTGGAATTCTCTACCACAGAAAGTTGTTGAGGCCAATTCACTAAATATATTCAAAAGGGAGTTAGATGAAGTCCTTACTACTCGGGGGATCAAGGGTTATGGCGAGAAAGCAGGAAGTGGGTACTGAAGTTTCATGTTCAGCCATGAACTCATTGAATGGCGGTGCAGGCTAGAAGGGCTGAATGGCCTGCTCCTGCACCTATTTTCTATGTTTCTATGTTTCTATGTTTCTATTAGTGAAGACTAATGTAGGTCCCTTGCAGTCAGAATCAGGTGAATTCATAATGGGGAACAAGGAAATGGCAGACCAATTGAACAAATACTTTGGTTCTGTCTTCACTAGGGAAGACACGAATAACCTCCCGAAAATACTAGGGGACCGAGGGTCTAGCGAGAAGGGGGAATTGAGGGGAATCCTTATTAGTCAGGAAATGGGGTTAGGGAAATTGAAGGGACTGAAGGCCGATAAATCCCCAGTGCCTGATAGTCTGCATCCCAGAGTATTTAAGGAAGTGGCCCTAGAAATAGTAGATGCATTGGTGGTTATTTTCCAACATTCCATAGACTTTGGTTCAGTTTCTATGGATTGGAGGGTAGCTAATGTAACTCCACTTTTTAAAAAAGGAGGGAGAGAGAAAACAGGTAATTATAGACCAGTAAGCCTGACATCGGTGGTGGGAAAAATGCTGTAATCAATTATTAAAGGTGTAATAGCAGCGCATTTGGAAAGCAGTGACAGGATCGGTCCAAGTCAGCATGGATTTATGAAAGGGAAACCATGCTTGACAAATCTTCTTGCATTTTTTGAGGATGTAGTAACTAGTAGAGTAGATAAAGGAGAACCACTGGATGTGGTGTATTTGGAATTTCAAAAGGCTTTTGACAAGGTCTCGCGCAAGAGATTTGATACGTCCTTACTATACAGTATAAATGCACTCGAGGCCGATGCTTGAGAGAAGATCAGTCTGTGACCTGTCCTTTATTTCTTAGCACTCAAGTGATGAAGGTGGGTGGAGCTTCCCCTTTTATATCTGAAGGTCCAGGTTAGGAGTATCTCCCACCTAGTGGCCATTGTTCTCACAGTGTACAACTGAGGTCAGATTATACATGGGTTACAATGCTGGTTGAATACATGACAAGATTAGTGTGCAAAATTAAGGCACATGGTATTGGGGGTAATGTATTGACTGGATAGAGAACTGCTTGGCAGACAGGAAGCAAAGAGTGGGAATAAACAGGTCCTTTTCAGAATGGCAGGCAGCGACTAGTGGGGTGCTGCAGGGGTCAGTGCTGGGACCCCAGCTATTTACAATATACATTAATGATTTAGTTGATGGAATTGAAGGTAATATCTCCAAGTTTGCAGATGACACTAAGCTGGGTAGCAGTGCAAGCTGCGAGGAGGATGCTAGAAGGTTGCAGGGGGACTTGGACAGGTTCGGTGAATGGGCAAATGCATGGCAAATGCAGAATAATGTGGATAAGTGTAAGGTTATCCACTTTGGTTGCAAAAACAAGAAGGCAGATTATTATCTGAATGGTGACAGATTAGTAAAAGGGGAGGTGCAACGAGACCTGGGTGTCATGGTACATCAGTCATTGAAGGTAGGCATGCAGGTACAGCAGTCAGTAAAGAAAACAAATGGCATGCTGGTCTTCATAACAGGAGAATTTGAGTATAGGAGCAGGGAGGTTTACTGCAGTTGTAAAAGGCCTTGGTGAGACCACACCTTGAGTATTGTGTGTAGTTTTGGTCTCCTAATCTGAGGAAGGACATTCTTGCTATTGAGGGAGTGCAGCGAAGGTTCACCAGACTATTCCCGGGAAGGCAGGACTGACAAATGAAGAAAGACTGGATCGACTAGGCTTATATTCACTGGAATTTAGAAGAATGAGAGGGGATCTCATAGAAACATATAAAATTCTGTCGGAATTGGGGAGGTTAGATGCAGGAAGAATGTTCCCAATGTTGGGGAAGTCCAGAACCAGGGGTCACAGTCTAAGGATAAGGGGTAAGCCATTTAGGACCGAGATGAGGAGAAACTTCTTCACTCAGAGAATTGTGACCTGTGGAATTCTCTACCACAGAAAACTGTTGAGGCCAGTTCATTAGATATTTTCAAAAGAGAGTTCGATGTGGCCCTTACGGTAAAGGGATCAAGGGGTATGGAGAGAAAGCAGGAATGGGGTACTGAAGTTGCCATGATCATATTGAATGGTGGTGCAGGCTCGAAGGGCCAAATGGCCTACTCCTGCACCTAGTTTCGGTGTTTCTTTGTTTCCTACGGTCTAGAGGGGGGCGGGAACATGGTTTCAGCGTCAGTCTGATTGTCTGGCCCAAGGTCAGCGTCCACCTCCTCATCCTCCTCTTCCTCTCTCTCTTCAGGTGGATTGTCAGTCCCTTCCGGCGTTTCTTGTCCCCTCCTGATAGCCAAGTTGTGCAGCATGGAGCACACCACCACGAATTGAGCTACCTGCTCAGTGTGGTATTGGAGCTCACCTCCTGAGTGGTCCAAGCATCTAAAGCGCTGCTTAAGCATTCCAATGGTTTTCTCCACGATATTGCAAGTGGATCTGTGGCTCTCGTATCGCTTCTCGGCTTCGGTGTGGGTGTCACGCAGGTGGTCATCAGCCAAGTGGCGAGACCATATCCTTTGTCACCAAACATCCAGCATTGACCTTGTGGCTGACTGGTGAACATATCAGATTCAGTGCTCAAATGCAGGATGTGAGCATCATGGATGCAGCCCGGAAATTTTGCATTCACTGCCATAATAATTTGTTGGTGGTCAACAACGAGTTGCACATTCAGGGAATGGAATCCCTTGTGGTTCCTAAATACCTCTGCATCCTGAAAAGGTGCCTGCATCGCGATGTGCGTACAGTCTATTGCTCCCTGCACCTTGGGGAACTTATTAATTCGGTAGAATCCTAAAGCCCACTCAGTCTGAGCCTCCCTGGGCATAGGGAAGCTAATAAAGTCCATCCTGCGTGCGTAAAGGGCTTCAGTGATCTGTCTAATGCAGCAATGTGTAACATGCTGAGATATACCGCAAATGTCGCCAGCTGAGGCCTAAAAGTAACCTGACACGGAGAACGAAAGTGCTGTGGTGATCTTGACCTCGACAGACAGTGCAGTCCTGATGGTGCTGGCAGGCTGCGCATCTCCCCTGATGAGCTAGCATATTTCACTGATGACATCCTTGTGGAAGTGTAGTCTCCTACGGCAGGTGGTGTCGGACAAGTTGAGATAAGACCGCTTCTTCCTGTAAGTGCGTGGGGTGCTCATCAGTCTGGCACATCTTAGATTGGGCACATATTGCTGTTGAATGTACCTTCTGCCATCTCGAGTCTGCAGCATGTGCATACTCATCAAGACAGGCTGAGAAATGACAGGCCCAATTCCAATAGCTATCAGTATTACACCGATTGTTCAAACAATAAATGTCCCCACTAAGACACCTAAAGTAAATTCCAGTCGTCCACAGTATGAAAAGATGTTTGTTCAGGTGTTCACAGCACCTTAAAAGACCTCCAGCGTACATCCAAACTCCCCCGAAGTTGAAGCAGAGCAGCATTTTAAATGATGCGACCTGCGATTTAGAAAATGGCGTCATAACGCTGTGATTAGTTCAGGAGAGAGCAACTTTTTCACAGCGGTTTTCTTCAGCGAGCGATATTGTCGGCGAGGGTGTGCGAGGTGCCAAAAGTAAGGCTGGACAATTTTCTGGGTGTTAGGTTTCAGCAAATGTGATCTTTATGACAAAAAACAGTGGCCAGGCGGTATTATTAAATCTCGGCGTTAATTACGTGCCAAAAGTAATGTTGGGCGATATTATGGGCATTGGTTTCGCCCATTCTGATCTTTCCGCCCAAAAAAAGTATTATTTTTTATCGCTGTTACATGCATGCTGAAAGTAACGCTCGGTGATAAGTGACTGAGAAATGGCCGTTACTTTCCATTTTGTAGCTAAATGGGCGATATATGAGCATTGCACCTCATTTCAGCATTAAAATGGACGTTAAATGGGCAGTATGCATGCAAAAATAATGGAAAATCTAGCCCTTGGACTTCAAAAAGGGCTGATAGCAGGAGCTGTCTGTCTTTTGAATTGCCATGGGACCAGTCTCAAGGCTGACGTCATGAAAGGCAAAGAAAGGGCTTTTCATTTCCAACTTTGTGTGATTTGTGGAAAAACACCTTTTGTCCATGGGACCGGAATGTCTGGATGGACAATGAGGTTTGCAGGCCAAATCTAACACCTCTGGACTCTTTCAATGAAGGAGCAGACAATAACTCAATAAACAGTTAGCACTTCGAGAATTGCTCATTTACAGAAATGGCCTGCCATTGTTTACATCAAGTAGACCAATCCAGGACAGAGACATCATCAGGAAGACCAACCAGCATCTCTGTGACCCATCATCATCATCATCATCATGGTAAACAGGAATCGCCCAGCCAGTTTTGTGTATTATACGGGGTATAAAGCTGCTGAACTTGGGGGATTCAGTGGTTTACTTTTCTTCACCATCTGGAATAGGGTTCCCCACATGGCTACGCGTCTGTCAACTCTCCGGGAATGCCTGAAGTAAGTGCCTCGCTGTACCTCCGGAACGTAACTCTCTAGGCCTCATCGGATGCCTCTGTTAGGCACGGTTTTGTCTTTAGAGTTGAATGGACCAGGGACTGGGTGAATCAGCAACAAGGACTGGTAATTATATCCAGCATACACCTCTGGAAATCCCCAAGACCGCCAGCGTGTTTAGCTGCTGAGGAACTGCAAGTGTCCAAGACGCAGGCTAACACGTTTGTGTGTGTGAGGAGGCTTCCAAGTGTGGGTTCTGACCAAACCCGGAGAGGGGTTGAGTTAGAAGGGTTTCCATTATCTAGGTTTATATTCTGGGAAGGGGGTTGCTTCGGCGTAACCAACAGGGTGGGTATTTAGTCTAAGGTTGTAAGCTAGTGTCCACAGTCACCTAATCTTTAAGCCGTAAGCGAGGGGAGTAGGAGTTGTCGTTTTGTGAGTGTAGTAAAAGCCATCGATCTTCGACCAACCTGAATTGTTTTGTTTTGTGAGTCAATTATAATCTATCCATAGTAACTCCTTGTGTCCTAACTTGAGGGTTGTGGGGCTTGTGGTTCGCGGCATAATTCGGAAGACCAACCGGGTGGCATCCGCTCACGGCCGGGTTACACAGTAATCCCACTAAGGAGCTGCGCATCGGGCATAGGAGAAGACCTATCTGACCTTGGTCTCTCTCTCTCTCTGTGGGATTACCCGCTAATTGACGGGCTAGGCAGGAACTATTGGCATAAGCTCCTGCCATCCAAAGAGAAACAACTCGAACCCGGGAGTTCTAAAGCACGGGTCGACTCAAGGGAGAGTCATAGAGACACGGGGACACAAAACACCCTATAATACTCCATAAAAACATAAAAGATTTGTGGTGGGATTATTTTTTTTTATTCAACGTAATGTTCCACCTTTATTAGAGATCACTGTTGAGCCTGGAGTGTCTTGCACTGTCTTTTGTGTGCAGACCTTGGTCCTGGGCTCGCAGCGGGCCACGTGGGTGGAGGACCTTCGGCCAGAGGCTAGCAGCAGCTACAGTCGACGTCGAGGAGAATCGGGAGAAGGCTGTGCTGGATGCCAAAAGAAGAAGACTCCGATTTGCCTGCTGTTTTTTCATTATTGGAGGTTTCAAAAGGTTTCCCTGTATTACTTGGAGGTTTTTGGGCAGTGAGAACGTCAATGGAAATAAGTAAAGATTTTTTCTTTTTTTGCCAGCATTAATTTATCATCGCAGGAGCATCAGTATTGGTAAGTTTATATTTATTTTTAATTTTCTACCTGCATATACTTAGGATTTGCTTTTTAAATGACCTTAGTCTATTTGTAAGAGACAAGGAGTCCCTTCGGCCGGGGATAGGAGCGGCCCAGCACAGATTTCTCTAATTACAGGTAAGGGTTTTTCCTACGGTGCGTCTAGGTTCTCTGCGTCGGTTTATTGGTGGGGAAAGTTTGCCTCATGCACAGAGATGGCGCGCAACCTTCGTTTACAGGTATATCAATGCCAGAATGTATGGCGCCAAACATTGGGGCAAAATTGGGGCTTTAAGAGGGAATTAGAGGAAGAAAAAAACTAAATGATGGAGGAAAATGATATCAGATTAGATAGTTCCAATGAGGAAGCTGGCACAGGCATCAAATTTTCTATGATTCTACACCAAAGAATCCCTTCCGATTTTTTTCTCTCACACTAATGCACATTTAAAAGAGAAACAAAATGTGGAGGATAACATGTTGTGACGTGCCTTTAATCCGTAAGGCATGAAAATAATTTAATACAATAGCAAAATACTGCAGATGCTGGAATCTGAAATAAAACACAAAATGCTGGCAAGGGTGGCAGCTGTTGATGATCTGCCATTCCCATTTGCAGCATTTAACTACTCGGACCTTCCAACCTATCACACATCTTCCCTTTTGTTCTTTCCACCCCTTCCCCCCTTTTCATGCCTCTGCACCTGATTAAAATCTGTTACACCTCTAACTTTTCTCAGTTCACACACCTGAAACATCAACTCTGTTTCTGTCTCGACAGATGCTGCCGGACCTGTTGAGTAATTCCAGCATTTACGGTTTTTATTTATGAAAATAACCTAGTTCATTTTTGAAAATGAAATAAATAATGGTGTAAATGTCCACCATTTGTGAAGAGTAGGTCATGTTTGATTAAACTAGAATTATAGAATGATACAGCACAGGTCATTCAGCCCATTGCGCCTGTACTGACTCTTTCTAAGAGCTATTCTACTAGTACCATTCCCCTGCTCTTTCCCCATAGTCCAGCAAATATTTACTTTACAAGTATTTATCCAATTCCCTTTTGAAAGTTACTGAATCTGCCTCCACCACCCTTTCAGGCAGTGAATTTCAGATCCTAACCACTCGCTGTGTAAAAATGTTTTTCCTCATGTTGCCTTTGGTTCTTCTGCCAGTCACCTTAAATCTCTGTCCTCTGGTTCTCGAC
Source organism: Pristiophorus japonicus (assembly GCF_044704955.1). NCBI lineage: Eukaryota > Metazoa > Chordata > Chondrichthyes > Pristiophoridae > Pristiophorus > Pristiophorus japonicus. Next base: position 23,737,329 of record NC_091985.1, read on the forward strand.
CCTTCTGCCAATGGGAAGTTTCTCTCTATCTACTCTGTCTTGATCCCTCATGATTTTGAACACCTCTATCAAATCTCCTTTCAACCCCTCTGCTCGAAGGAGAACAACCCCAGCTTCACTAGTCTCTCTACGTCACTGAGGTCTTACATCCCTGGTACCATTCCAGTAAATCTCTTCTGCACCCTCTCTAAGGCCTTGACAACCTTCCTAAAGTGTGGCGGCCAGAATTAGCCAAAACACTCCAGTTGGGGCCAAACCAGTGTTTCATAAAGGTTTAGCATAACTTTATAGAAAAATGTAGTTGAGTTTTCTGAGGTAATTAATATGGTGGATAGGGGAGTGTCTATGGATGTTGTTCTATGGACTGTTAGAGGCATTTGTTAAGGCTTTGCACTTAAAATTATGATCAAAAACAAAAGCACATAGAATTGGAGGGAACCTTGTGACATAGGGTGGTAACTGGTTGGGATGTAGGAGATCGAGAGGTAGGGTAGGGATAAAAGGAACCATATATATTAATGACGTAGATGAAGAGAGTTATATATCCAAGTTTGCAGGTGACACTAAGTTAGGAGGCACGGTAAGTTGTGTGGGTAGGAGCAGGAAGTTACAAAGGGGCACATCAGGAAAGATATAGTGGCTTTGGAGTAGGTATGTTGGCCTTGGAGGGGGTACAGTGCAGATTCACCAGAATTATACCTGAGCTTAAAGGGTTAAGTTATGAGGACAGGTTGCATAAACTTAGTTTGTATTACCTTGGATTGAGAAGGTTGAAGGGTAAGCTAATTGGGGTAATTAAAATGATGAAGGGATTAAAAAATGATAGATACAGAGAAACAATTTTCTCTGATGGAGGATTCCAGAATAAGGAGGTACAGTCTTAAAATTAGAGCTAAGTCATGTAGGAGTGATATCAGGAAGCATTTTTTCCACACAAAGTGTAATGGAAATCTGGAGCTCTCTCCCCAGAAGGCTATGGATGCTGAATCAATTAAAATTTTCAAAACTGTGATAAGATTTTTTGTTATTTAAGGATATGGAGAGAAGTCGGTTAAATGGAGTTGCAGTACCAATCAGCCATGATCTAATAGAATACCCGAAAAAGGATCAAGGGGTTAGAAACATAGAAAATAGGTGCAGAAGTAGGTCATCCGGCCCTTCGAGCCTGAACCACCATTCAATAAGATCATGGCTGATCATGCAACTTCAGTACCCCATTTCTGCTTTCTCTCCATACCCCCTTATCCCTTTAGCCAAAAATGCCACATCTAACTCCCTTTTGAATATATCTAACGAACTGGCATCAACAACTTTCTGTGGTTGAGAATTCCACAGGTTCACAATTCTCTGAGTGAAGAAGTTTCTCCTCATCTCGGTCCTAAATGGCTTACCCCTTATCCTTAGACTGTGACCCCTGGTTCTGGACTTCCCCAACATCGGGAACATTCTTCCTGCATCTGACCTGTCCAATCCCGTCAGAATTTTATATGTTTCTATGCGATCTCCTCTCATTCTTCTAAATTCCAGTGAATATAAGCCGAGTCGATTCAGTCTTTCTTCATATGTCAGTCCTGCCATACCGGGAATCAGTCTGGTGAACCTTCGCTGCACTCCCTCAATAGCAAGAATGTACTTCCTCAGGTTAGGAGACCAAAACTGCACATAATACTCAACGTGTGGTCTCACCAAGGCCCTGAACGGCTGCAGTAAGACCTCCCTGCTCCTATACTCAAATCCCCTCGCTATGAAGGCCAGCATGCCATTAACTTTCTTTACTGCCTGCTGTACCTGCATGCCTACCTTCATTGACTGATGTACCATGTCACCCAGGTCTCATTGCACCTCCCCTTTTAATAATCTGTCACCATTCAGATAATAATCTGCCTTCTTGTTTTTGCAACCAAAGTGGATAACATCACATTTATCCACATTATTCTGCATCTGCCATGCATTTGCCCAGTAACCTAACCTGACCAAGTCCCCTTGCAGCCTCCTAGCATTCTCCTCGTAGCTCGCACTGCCACCTAGCTTAGTGTCATCTGCAAACTTGGAGATATTACACTCAATTCCTTCGTCTAAATCATTAATGTATATTGTAAATAGCTGGGGTCCCAGCACTGAACCCTGTGGCACCCCACTAGTCGCTGCCTGCCATTCTGAAAAGGACCTGTTTATTCCCACTCTTTGCTTCCTATCTGCCAACCAGTTCTCTATCCACTTCAATACATTACCCCCAATGCTATGTGCCTTAATTTTGCACACTAATCTCTCGTTGGGACCTTGTCAAAAGCCTTTCAAAAGTCCAAATACACCACATCCACTGATTCTCCCTTGTCCAATCTTCTAGTTACATCCTCAAAAAATGCTAGAAGATTTGTCAAGCATGATTTCTCTCTCATAAATCTATGCTGACTTGGACCGATCCTGTCACTGTTTTCCAAATGCGCTGCTATTACATCTTTAATAATTGATTTCAGCATTTTCCCCACCACCGATGTCAGGCTAACCGATCTATAATTCCCTGTTTTCGCTCTCCCTCCTTTTTTAAAAAGTGGAGTTACATTAGCTACCCTCCAATCCATAGGAACTAAACCAGAGTCCATGGAATGTTGGAAAATGATCACCAATGCATCCGCTATTTCTAGGGCCACTTCCTTAAATACTCTGGGACGCAGACTATCAGGTCCTGGGGATTTACCGGCCTTCAGTCCCTTCAATTTCCCTAACACCATTTCGTGACTAATAAGGATTTTCCTCAGTTCCCCCTTCTCGCTAGACCCTCGGTACCCTAGAATAACCCTAGGAGGTTATTCATGTCTTCCTTAGTGAAGGCAGAACCAAAGTATTTGTTCAATTGGACTGCTATTTCCTTGTTCTCCATTATGAATTCACCTGATTCTAATTGCAAGACATTAGTCTTCACTAATCTTTTTCTCTTCACATATCTATAGAAGCTTTTGCAGTCAGTTTTTATGTTTCCTGCAAGCTTACTCTCATACTCTATTTTCCCCCTCCTAATTAAACCCTTAGTCCTCCTCTGCTGAATTCTAAATTTCTCCCAGTCCTCAGGTTTGCTGCTTTTTCTGGCCAATTTATATGCCTCTTCCTTGGATTTATCACTCTCCCTAATTTCCCTTATTAGCCACGGTTGAGCAACTTTCCCTTTTTTATTCTTATGCCACACAGGGATGTACAATTGTTGTAGTTCATCCATGAGATATTTAAATGTATGCCATTGCCTATCCACCGTCAATCCTAGCTAATTCACGTCTCATACCGTAGAAGTTTCCTTTCTTTAAATTCAGGACCCTAGTCTCTGAATTAACTGTGTCACTCTCCATCTTAATGAAGAATTCTACCATATTATGGTCACTCTTTCCCAAAGGGCTCCGCACGATCAGATTGCTAATTAATCCTCTCTTGTTACACAAGACCCAGTAGAGGATGGCCTGCTCTCTAGTTGGTTCCTCGACATATTGGTCGAGAAAACCATCCCTTATACACTTCAGGAAATCCTCCTCCATCGTATTGCTACCAGTTTGGTTAGCCCAATCAATATGTAGATTAAAGTCACCCATGATAACTGCTGTACCCTTACTGCACACATTCCTAATTTCCTGTTTGATGCCATCCCCAACCTCCCTACTACTGTTTGGTGGTCTGTACACAACTCCCACTAACGTTTTCTCCCTTTGGTGTTTCGCAGCTCTACGCATATAGATTCCACATCATCCAAGCTAATGTCCTTCCTTACTATTGTGTTAATCGTCTCTTTAACCAGTAACGCTACCCCACCTCCTTTTCCTCCTGTCAGTCCTTCCTGAATATTGAATACCCCTGGATGTTGAGTTCCCAGCCTTGGTTATCTTGGAGCCATGTCTCCGTAATCGCAACTACATCGTATCCGTTAACAGCTATCTGTGCAGTCAATTCACCCACCTTATTACGAATGCTCCTCGCATTGAGACTCAGAGCCTTCAGGTTTGTATTTTAGCACTCTGTCCTTTTAGAATTATGGAATGATGTTGTAATGTGGCCCTTTTTGATTTTTGCCCTTGATTTCTCTGCCCTCCACTCTTTTTCTCCTTGCTACCTTTTGCTTCTGCCCTCTTTTTACTACCCTCTGCCTCCCTGCATAGATTCCCATCCCCCTGCCATTTTAGTTTAAACCCTCCCCAACAGCACTAGGACATCGGCTCCAGTCCTGCCCAGGTGCAGACCGTCCAGTTTGTACTGGTCCCACCTCCCCCAGAACCGGTTCCAATGTCCCAGGAATTTGAATCCCTCACCCTGCACCATTCCTCAAGCCACGTATTCATCTGAGCTATCCTGAAATTCCTACTCTGACTAGCACGTTGCACTAGTAGCAATCTTGAGATTACGACCCTTGAGGTCCTACTTTTTAATTTAACTCCTAGCTCCCTAAATTCAGCTTGTTGGACCTCATCTTGTTTTTTTTACCTATATCCTTGGTACCTATATGTACCATGACAGCTGGCTGTTCACCCATCCCTCCAGAATGCGTTGCAGCCGCTCCGAGACAACCTTGACCCTTGCACCAGGGAGGCAACATACCATCCTGGAGTCTCGTTTGCGGCCGCAGAAACGCCTAGCTATTCCCCTTACAATAGAATCCCCTATCACTATAGGTCTCCTACTCTTATTCCTGCCCTCTTGTGCAGCAGAGCCACCTCTGGTGACATGGACTTGCCTGCTGCTGCCTTCCCCTGATGGATCATCTCCCCTAACAGCACCCAAAACGGTGCACCTGTTTTGGAGGGAGATGCCTGCAGGGGACCCCTGCACTACCTTCCTTTCACTGCTCTGCCTGATGGTCACCCATTCCCAAACTGGCTGTGTAACCTTTACCTGCAGTGTGACCAACTCACTAAACGTGCTATTCACGACATCCTCAGCCATCGCGGATGCTCCACAGTGAATCCATCCGCAGCTCCAGTGCTGCAATGTGGCCTACTCCTGTTCCATGTGTCTCTGTCAGGATAATTCAACCTGCTTTGCTATGAATTCAGGTCATTCTAAATCGCTACATTATAAATTAATAATTTAGGAATAAAGCAATTACTGACTTTTATTTTTGTGGATTATGAGGGCATAAAATAAGCTAAGCAAGCTAATCTTGAATTTTTAACTTATTGAAAAGTTTGAATTATTTGGATTTGAATGAGACTGAAGATGACAAATCTTAGTAGACGGCAAAAATCACAGCCTTTCCTGAGTAGATGGGCTTGAAATGTTTTTGAGGTGCATGTACATCAATTTAGTCATTGCTAATTGAAATAAGTGATTAATAAGCAAATTAGAGTTATTAGAAAAGATATGTATTTTGTGTTAGTGGCTGTAGTGAGGTTGAGCACTGTAGGAAAATAGAAAAGGGGTCATATAAATTTTGAACAATTGCATCAATTGAAAAGACTGGAAATATGCGTATTTAAAATTGAAAATCCCAAGTACAGGAAGTGACAACTCAAAGATCCTAGTTGTTTAATCTTTCTAACAGTAATACATTTTTAACAACTGGGAGTTTAAATCCGACCTTGCAGCAATAAATCATGCAGCTGACATCCACCACCGGCATTACTTTTAAGTCCAAGTGAAAACTGATATAAATGCATGAAAATCACAATCGCCATTGACTTTAGTGGGGGCCGAGCTATGATAATTACTTTCTAACTGTTTCTGGCAAGGGTAATGTGGAATAGCGCAAAAATCCCAGGAAAATATGGGGCCTGAATTTGCTGGGAAATCATGCCATTATAGTGACGCTTTAACGTCGTCTGCCATTATTAATTTGAAAAAAAAAACAGTAATTTGCGGAGTGACTGAGATAAGGCATGAATTCCAATCCTCTGGCTGGACCATTTGTGGCGGTCCACTGTTAAGTCTCGCCAAAGCTGATCCCAGTCAACCTCCTTCTTTCTATGGTTGACAACAAGACGTTTCGAGTAACCACAAGACACTTGATGGGAGTATCTGGAACAGACTTTATTGATATTCAGTATAGGTGATTGATCTATGTCATACACAGAGCGTGGGTTTTGGTTTCTAGTTCTATCTTTTGAGCCCTCTGAAGAACTGTTGATCACAATGCTCCTTTATACACCATATTTTGCCTACGTCGAAGGTACATGCCACATCATGCCTGACGAACCTGACTGAATTTTTTGAAGAGGTGACTACTGCAATGGAAAGGGAAATGTCTATGGATGTTATTTATATGGACTCCCTCAAACAAGACTGCTAGCTAAAGTTTAAGCTCATGAAATTGAAAGCAAATTGTTGACCTCGTTAGGAAATTGGCTGAGTGGCAGGAAACTGAGAGTAGGGACAATGGGCAGTTACTCTCATTGACAGGATCTGATTAGTGGTGTCCCACAAGGATCTGCGTTGGGGCCTCAACTATTCACTGTATTTATTAACAACTTAGATGATGGGATAGAAAGCCACATATCAAAGTTTACCGATGACACAAAGATAGGCGGGCATTGTAAGCAATGTAGATGTAAACATAAAATTATAAAGAAATATTAATAGATAAATCGAATGGGCAAAACGGTGGCAAATGGATTTCAATGTAGGCAAATGTGAGGTCATCCACTTTGGACCTCAAAAGGATAAAACAGAATACTTTCTAAATGGTGAAAAGCTAGAAACAGTGAAGGTCCAAAGAGACTTGAGGGTCCATGTACATAGATCATTAAAATGTCATGGACAGCTACAGAAAATAATCAAAAAAGCTAATGGAATGCTGGCCTTTATATCGAGGGGACTAGAATACAAGGGGGTAAAAGTTATGCTACAGCTATACATCATCATTATCATAGGCAGTCCCTCGAAATCAAGGAAGACTTGCTTCCACTCTAAAAGTGAGTTCTTAGGTGACTGAACAGTCCAATACGGGTGTTATATCTGTAAACTTGTACTTATTCTGTACAGCCACCAGAGGGCTTATCCCCTGGAGTCCCAAGGGATCCCATAATCCCTTGGGAGCACAGGTATTTAAGGAGGCTTCAAAGGTTGGAGAGGCACTCTGGAGACCTGCAATAAAAGACTACGGTCACACTTTACTTTGAGCTCACAGTGTTGAGTCTGACTCTTTCTCCATACACTACAACTGACGACGAGATACAGATAGCGAACCCAAAGATGCAGAGAACAGTGGGCATCCTGGAGAAATTCTCGGAGGTAGATGATTGGGCAACTTCTGTGTAGCGACACGACCAATACTTCATTGCCAACGAGCTAGATGGGGAAGAGTGCACTGCCCACCGTCTGTGGGGCACCAACGTATGGCCTCATGAAGAATCTGCTCACTCCAGTGAAACCCACGTAGAAATCATACGACGATTTGAGCACACTAGTCTGAGAGCATTTGAACCCGAAGGAAAGCGTTCTGATGGCGAGGTACCGGTTCAACACCTACAAAAGGTCAGAAGGCCAGGAAGTGGTGGGTTATGTCGCCGAGCTAAGACACCTTGCAGGACATTGCGAATTTGAAGGACATTTGGAGCACATGCTCAGAGACTTTTTCATACTTGGCATTGGCCACGAAACCATAGTTCGCAAAATTTTGACTGTAGAGACCCCAACCTTGAGTAAGGCCATAGCGATAGCCCAGGATTTCATTGCCACCAGTGACAATACGAAGCAAATCTCTCGGCACACAAGTGCTGCTACAGGTAGTACGAACAAAGTGATGTTGTTTTCGAATCGTAAAGTACAGGGCACGCCACACATACCTGCAGCTACACGTCCACAGATGTCTCAAGAGTCCACCATCAAGGCTGATGAATGCAAGGCCATTAACACCTTGTTGGCGCTGCGGGGGTGATCATCGTTTCCATTCATGCCGATTCAAAGAGTACGTTTGCAAGGGCTGTGGAACAATGGGACACCTCCAACGAGTGTGCAGGCGAGCTACAAAGCCTGCAAACCACCATGTTGCAGAGGAGGACAGATCCACGGAGGATCACGATGAACCAGAGCCTCAGATACAGGAGGCAGAGGTACATGGGGTGCACACATTCACCACGAATTGTCCCCCGATAATGCTGAATGTTGAACTAAATGGACTCCCGGTGTCAATGGAGTTGGACACGGGCACGAGCCAGTCCATCATGGGCAAAAAGACTTTTGAAAGGTTGTGGTGCAACAAGGCCGCAAGGCCAGTCTTAACTCCAGTTCGCACGAAACTAAGAACCTACACAAGAGAACTGATTCCTGTTACCGGCAGTGCTACCGTAAAGGTCTCCTACGATGGAGCGGTGCACAAGCTACCACTCTGGGTGGTACCGGGCAATGGTCCCATGCTGCTCGGCAGGAGCTGGCTGGGAAAGATACGCTGGAACTGGGACGAAGTCGGAGCGCTATCGCCCGCTGACGACGCTTCGTGTGCCCAGGTCTTAAACAAATTTCCTTCGCTGTTTGAACCAGGCATCAGGAAATTCCAAGGAGCAATAGTGCAGATCCACCTAATTCTGGGGGCGCGAACCATCCATCACAAGGTGAGAGCAGTACCATACATGATGAGAGAAAGGGTAGAGATCGAGCTAGACCGCTGCAAAGAGAGGGCATCATTTCCCCGATCGAGTTCAATGAGTGGGCCAGTCGTATCGTCCCAGTCCTCAAGGGAGACGACACCGTCAGAATCTGTGGCGATTACAAAGTAACTATCAATCGTTTCTCCCTACAGGACCAATACCCACTACCAAAGGCCGACGACCACTTTGTAATGCTGACGGGAGGAAAGACCTTCATGAAGCTGGATCTGACTTCAGCCTACGCGACGCAGGAACTGGAGGAATCATCGAACGCCCTTACCTGCATCAACTCGCACAAAAGTCTTTTTGTTTATAACAGATGGAATCCGATCGGCAGTGGCGATATTCCAGAGAAACATGGAAAGCTTACTGAAGTCGGTCCCGCATACCGTGGTCTTCCAGGACGACATCTTGGTCACAGGTCGGAACACAGTCGAGCATCTGCAGAACCTGGAGGAGATTCTTAGTCGATGCAACCGCATGGGGCTCAGGTTAAAATGCTCGAAGTGCGTTTTTCTGGCGCCTGAAGTGGAGTTTCTGGGAAGGATGGTTGCGGCGGACGGCATCAGGCCCAACAACGCGAAGATAGAGGCAATCGAGAACACACTGAGGCCACAGAACAGAGCTGCGGTCGTTTCTGGGACTCCTGAACTACTTTGGTAACTTCTTACTGGGTCTCAGAACACTGTTAGAAACACTGCATGTCTTACTACAAAAAGGTGACAAATGGGTTTGGGGCAAAAGCCAAGAAAATGCCTTTGTAAAAGCGAGAAAATTCTTATGCTCAAACAAATTGCTTGTATTGTATGATCCATGTAAGCGTTTGGTACTAGCATGTGATGCGTCGTCATATGGTGTCGGGTGTGTATTGCAACAAGCTAATGATTTCGGGAAACTGCAACCGGTTGCTTATGCATCCAGGAGTCTGTCTAAGGCTGAGAGAGCCTATAGCATGATTGAAAAAGAAGCATTAGCGTGTGTCTATGGAGTAAAGGAAATGTATCAATACCTGTTTGGGCTAAAATTCGAATTGGAAACTGACCATAAGCCACTTATATCCCTGTTCTCCGAGAGTAAAGGGATAAATACCAATGCATCGGCCCGCATCCAGAGATGGGCGCTCACGTTGTCTGCATACAACTACGCCATCCGTCACAGGCCAGGCACAGAAAACTGCGCCGATGCTCTCAGTAGGCTGCCATTGCCCACCACGGGGGTGGAAATGACGCAGTCCGCAGATCTAGCCATGGTTATGGAAGCATTTGAGAGTGAGCAACCTGGACAAGCCAGGACCCCTTATTATCTCTAGTCAAAAGCTGTGTGCTTCACGGGAGCTAGTCCAGTGTCCTAGTGGAAATGCAGGAAGAAATAAAGCCTTTCCAGCGGCGCAAAGCTGAAATGTCTATACAGGCAGACTGCCTTCTGTGGGGCAATCGAGTAGTAGCCCCCCCAAGAAGAGCAGAGACACCTTCATCAATGAGCTCCACAGTACCCACCCAGGCATCATAATGATGAAAGCGATAGCCAGATCCCACGTGTGGTGGCCCGGTATCGATGCGGACTCACAGATGTAATATATGCTCGCAGTTAAGCAATGTACCCAGGGAGGTGCCGCTAAGTTTATGGTCTTGGCCCTCCAAACCGTGGTCTCGGGTATGCGTCGACTATGCAGGTCCATTCTTGGGTAAAATGTTCCTTGTGGTTGTAGACGCGTACTCCAAGTGGATTGAATGTGAGATAATGTCGGCTAACACGTCCGCTGCCACTACTGAAAGTCTGCGGGCCATGTTTGCCACACACAGCCTACCCAATGTCCTGGTGAGCGACAACGGGCCATGTTTCAAAAAGTGCTGAGTTCAAAGAATTCATGACCCATAATGGGATCAAACATGTCACATCTGCCCTGTTTAAACCAGCGTTCAATGGTCAGGCAGAGAGAGCAGTGCAAACCATCAAGCAAGGCTTCAAGAGGATAACTGAAGGCTCACTGCAGACTCGCCTATCCCAAGTCCTGTTTAGCTACCGCACAAGACCCCACTCACTCACTGGGATCCCATCTGCTGAACTGCTCATGAAAAGAGCACTTAAGACAAGGCTCTCGTTAGTTCACCCTGATCTACATGAACAGGTAGAGAGCAGGTGGCTTCAACAAAGTGCATACCATGATAGCGCAAATGTGTCACGCGAGATTGAAATCAATGATCCTATATTTGTATTAAACTATGGACAAGGTCCCAAGTGGCTTCCCGGCACTGTCGTGGCCAAAGAGGAGGGCACGGTGTTTTGGGTCAAACTTTCAAATGTACTCAATTCACCGGAAACACTTGCACAAATCCAACTCAGATTCACGGACTAGCCTGAGCAACCCACCTTGGACCCTATCTTTTTTGATCCTCCAACATACACACGGTTGACCACGAAGCAGAACCCATCATCCACAGCAGCCCAGCAGAGCCCAACACACCAGGCAGCCCAGCAAGGCCAGCTGCACAGTAACCCAGCAAGGGCACAACAAATGATTCAACAACACCAGCTTTCACACCAAGACGATCAACCAGGATAAGAAGGGTCCCAGATCAACTCACATTGCAAATAGTTACACTATTGACTTTGAGGGGGGGAGTGTTGTTATATATGTGGACTTGTATTTACTCTGTACAGCCACCAGAGGGCTCATCCCCTGGAGTCCCAAGGGATCCCATAATCCCTCTGGAGCACAGGTATTTAAGGAGGCTTCACAGGTTGGAGAGGCACTCTGGAGACCTGCAATAAAAGACTAAGGTCACACTTTACTTTGAGCTCACAGTGTTCAGTCTGACTCTTTCTCCATACACAACGGGAATTACAGTCTCTGTCACAGGTGGGACAGTCAGTCGTTGAAGGAAAAGGTGGGTGGGACTGGTTTGCCGCATGTTCCTTCCGCTGCCTGCGCTTGTTTTCTGCATTCTCTCGGCAACGAGACTCGAGGTGCTCAGTGCCCTCCCGGATGCACTTCCTCCACATAGGGCGGTCTTTGGCCAGGGACTCCGAGGTGTCGGTGGGGATGTTGCATTTTATCAAGGAGGCTTTGAGGGTGTCCTTGAAATGTTTCCTCTGTCCACCTGGGGCTTGCTTGCCTTGTAGGAGTTCCGAGTAGAGCGCTTGCTTTGGGAGTCTTGTGTCAGGCATGCGAACAATGTGGCCCGCCCAACGGAGCTGATCGAGTGTGGTCAGTGCTTCGATGCTGGGGATGTTGGCCTGATCGAGGACGCTAATGTTGGTGCGCCTGTCCTCCCAGTGGATTTGCTGGAGTACTGTGAGCAGTTCTGCGCAGCACACCTTAGGAAGGATATATTGGTCTTGGAGGGATATTGCATTGATTTAACAGAATGATATCTGGACTCTAAGGATTAAATTACGTAGCGAGATTACACAGACTAGGGTTGTACTCCCTGGAATTTAGAAGGTCACAGGGTGATTAGATTGATATTAAGGGGAAGTGATAGAGGAGATAGAAAGAAACTATTTCCGCTGGTTGGGGAGTCTAGGACTGGGAAGCACAGTTTAAAAATTAGAGCCAGGTCTTTCAGGAATAGCGTTAGGAGACACCTCTTCCGCAATTGGCAATTATTAATTTTAAATCTGAGATTGATAAATTTTTGTTAACGAAAGGTATTAAGAGATATCAGCCATGATCTCATTGAATGGCAGAATGGGTACGGGGGACTAAATGGTCTCCCCCGTTCCTATATCTCTGTTCCTGAATCGTTTGAAAACAGTCTTATTTGCTTAAATAGTTGTAGTTGTTTACTTCAAAGCTACTAATCTCAAACAACTTTTCTTGATTTAACTGTTCTCGAATCCTTTGAAGAATAGATTTTATTAACTGTTATCTTTCTATACTATCGTTAATAGATCTCTCTGTCTGTGCTTATTACTCCAGCCATAAAGTTATACTTTAATCACTCATACTTGATGTCTTGCCAGTCATTTATTTCCTTGCACAAGCATTTCTCGTAGATAATACTCAGACATCAATACCTGAAGATGAGCTATGCTTGCTTCTCATGGCAACCCAAAGTTATCTTCTTTAAATTGGAAAGCTTGTTGTTCCAAGATACAAGGAAGTTCGATGAGTAACTCTCCAAGATGTCCAACATACAACTCTCCACGATGTCCAACTCTCACATAACCCTCAACGAGGGAGGCCCACAAAGGGACCAGTGCAACTATTGAGTCTCGCTCTAGCAGTAAATTAATTGTTTCTAGAGCTTTTTAATTCTTTTTATTTCTTGGCAGTCTTTTTGAGCCAGTCTTGCCATTCACACTCCTGTTAGTGTCAGAAGGTAATAAATTTCAGGGCACAAAGAGGGTGAAAGCAGTTCAATGGTCTACGCTGGGTGTTCCATTATTCCTGATCATAATGGATGACCTGGAAGAGAAGCAGAGGGAATAGGCGCGGCGAGTGAGGCACCATGGCTGGACACTGAGGAGCTATAACTACTACTCGAACCCGCCAAGAGAGTCTGCAGAGAACTAATATCCTTTGAGACGTTGGTGGAGCTAAACGTGCGCAGACTGCATGTCACCAAGGAGACAATCAGCCATCTCTAAGATCATTAAACAGGACCTGAAGTCACGGTCCACCTCCCACAGGGCATTGCATTGGTCATGATGTTGATGATGGCTCTCAATTTCTATACATGTGGTTCCTTTCAGGTCGGCAACAGTAACCTCTAACATTACCCAAGGCGGTGTGAGAAGTTGCATTCAACAGGTCACAGATGCCCTATTCCACAGGGCATCCAACCTCATCAAGTGTGACATGTCCCCAGCGCAGCAAAGTTTCATTGATTTTCATAGGATTGTGGCTTCTCCAGAGTTCATGTGGCCATCGATGTGGATGAACCCATCACGTTCATAAATAGGAATGGTTACCATTCCCTGAGTGTCAAGATCCGTGATTCCCAAATACGCATCCTGCATGTTCATGCACAGGTTTGCAGAAGTGCTCACAATGCTCACAGGCCCTCCTCTCCAAAGTTTTACACTCTCTTTTTCAGATCTTTTTGAGACACATCTATTTAAAAGTGTATGCAAGATATTGTTACAGTAATTACTTTTTCTACATTTTTAAAATATTTGGGTTTTTTTAAAGTTGATTTAAGGTATTTTCTGAAGTTGCAGGTCACTCACCTCTCAGTGCCTCACCTCAATCTGAGTTATTGTGTCTGATTTCAGCATTTTATCGTGCCATGTGGTTGCTCAGAGAAATAAGCCATTGGGCAGGCCAGTCGCAAGGCCCCTGATGACACTGACCTTGCTATGCCGTTATTGGAGTGATGTTCCAGAAATTTGTGGCATAAATGTAGTGCGATGTTAATGGTGAGCACAAAAGTTCAATGTATGGCATTCACCGCCAATCCCGCCATTGCAGCCCCATGGAGCGCATAATTAATGGACTAACTCAATTACTCCATAATTTCCTCTTTCTTTTGCACCATCAAGGGTTCGGATGATGCAGATGCGCCATTGCTTTGACACAAGTCAGGAAAATCTGATCCATTGGCTGAATCTATTACTGTCAACTCCTGGTATTTTTAGTCCTTACATTCCTTTACATAGCCATTTGAAATCTCTGAGCGCTGCACTCAAATGACTGCAGCATGTAAATCCCAACTTGCTAACTTGTAATGGATTCCCAGTTTCATCTTTCCTTATCAGGCAGTGTGTATGCTGTCTGCCTTCTGATTTGGCTGCTTGATCAAATTAATCTTTGTTTCCTTTTGCTATATCAGAAGAACCTCATCATAGGCAGTCCCTCGGAATCAAGGAAGACTTACTTCCACTCGAAACATGAGTCTTTAGGTGGTTGAACAGTCCAATACGAGAACCACAGTCTCTGTCACAGGTGGGACAGATAGTCGTTGTGGGAAAGGGTGGGTGGGACTGGTTTGCCGCATGCTCTTTCCGCTATCTGCGCTTGATTTCTGCATGCTCTCGGCGATGAGACTCGAGGTGCTCAGCGCCCTCCCAGATGCACTTCCTCCACTCAGGGGCGGTCTTTGGCCAGGGACTCCCAGGTGTCAGTGGGGATGTTGCATTTCATCAGGGAGGCTTTGAGGGTGTCCTCATTTGGCTCATTTGCCCTGAAGGAGTTCCAAGTAGAGCGCTTCCTTTGGGAGTCTCGTGTCCGGCATGCGAACAATGTGACATGAGATGTCTCACTCACAGCCCATACATTTAATGTGATCAGGAGCCATCTGTTTACGAGTTCTGCATTTGCCATTGTTTCAGGTCTTCATCATAGGCAGTCCTTCGGAATCGAGGAAGATTTGCTTCCACTCCTGAAGTGAGTTCCTTGGTGGCTGAACAGTCCAATATGAGAGTCTGTTACAGGTGGGACAGATATTCGTCGAGGATGTCATGTATGTAGACCATGTATACTAACTGTATAGTCACATAGAAACATAGAAAATAGGTGCAGCAGTAGGCCATTCAGCCCTTCGAGACTGCGCCATCATTCAATAAGATCATGGCTGATCATTCACCTCAGTACCCCTTTCCTGCTTTCTCTCCATACCCCTTGATCCATTTAGCCGTAAGAGCCATATCTAACTCCCTCTTGAATATATCCAATGAACTGGCATCAACAACTCTCTGCAGTAGGGAATTCCACAGGTTAACAACTCTCTGAGTGAAGATGTTTCTCCTCATCTCAGTCCTAAATGGTATACCCCTTATCCTTAGACTGTGTCCTCTGGTTCTGGACTTCCCAAACATCGGGAACATTCTTCCTGCATCTAACCTGTCCAGTCCCGTCAGAATTTTATATGTTTCTATCAGATCCCCTCTCATCCTTCTAAACTCCAGTGAATACAGGCCCAGTCGATCCAGTCTCTCCTCGTGTCAGTACTGTCATTACTGCCATCCCAGGAATCAGCCTGGTGAACCTTTGCTACACTCCCTCAATAGCAAGAACGTCCTTCCTCAGATTAGGAGACCAAAACTGAACACTATATCTCAGGTGAGGCCTCACTAAGGCCTTGTACAACTGCAGTAAGACCTCCCTGCTCCTATATTCAAATCCCCCTGCTATGAAGGCCAGCATACCATTTGTTTTCTTTACTTCCTGCTTACCTGCATGCCTACCTTCAATGACTGATGCACCATGACACCCAGGTCTCGTTGCACCTCCCCTTTTCCTAATCTGCTGCTGATACGTCCTTACTATACAGTATAAATGCACACGAGGCCCATGCTTGAGAGAAGGTCAGTCTGTGACCTGCTCTTTATTCCTCAGCACTCAAGTACAGGAAATGGGTGGAGCTTCCCCTTTTATATCTGAAGGTCCAGGTTAGGAATGTCTCCCACAAGTTCACATCCTAGTGGTCATTGTTCTCACAGTGTACAACTTAGGTCAGATTATACATGGGTTACATTGCTGGTTGAATACATGACATCATCTCCCCCCCCCAAAGTCTTATTGGGATCATAGGTTGAGTCTCTCTGGTGGTTTACGCTCTCTTGTAGAGTGCCTGAGTTGGAGCTCCGGTTGTTGGGTGCTGGCCTGAGTGTCTGCTGTTTGCGGTGCCTCAGGCCTATCCGGACTGCCCATAGTGACTGGGCTCTCCTCCCTTTGGTCCCTGTGTTCGGTCACCTGTGGAGTAGTGAACTCTATATTGTGTTCTTCCTCTGCTTCTTCTATGGGGTTGCTGAACCTCCTTTTTGTTTGATCCACATGTTTGCGGCAGATTTGTCCATTGGTAAGTTTAACTACGAGAATCCTATTTCACTCTTTGGCAATCACAGTGCCTGCGAGCCATTTGGGCCCTGCAGCGTAGTTGAGGACAAAAACAGGGTCATTTACATCAATACATCGTGCCCTCGCATTCCTGTCATGGTAGTCATATTGTGGCTGGCGCCTGCTCTCGACAATTTCTTTCATGGTGGGGTGTATAAGGGATAACTGGGTTTTGAGCGTCCTTTTCATTAGCAGCTCTGCAGGTGAAACCCCTGTGAGCGAGTGTGGTCGGGATCTGTAGGCCAACAGGAAGCGTGATAAGCGGCTTTGTAGGGAACTCCCTGGGATTCTGAGCATCCCCTGTTTAATTATCTGCACTGCTCGTTCTGCCTGGCCGTTTGAGGCCGGCTTGAACGGTGCCGTTCTGACATGGTTAATTCCATTACCTGCCATGAAGTCCTGGAATTCAGTGCTTGTGAAGCACGGGCCACTGTCGCTGACCAAGATGTCCGGTAGACCGTGGACGGCGAACATTGCCCGTAGACTTTCTACCGTGGCAGAGGATGTGCTTGAATTTAAAATGTCACACTCGATCCATTTGGAGTAGGCGTCGACTACAACCAAAAAGATTTTTCTCATGAAAGGACCTGCGTAGTCCACATGGATGCGTGACCAAGGCTTGGCGGGCCATGGACAGGGGATAAGAGCGGCTTCCCTGGACGCATTGCTCAGCTGGGCACACGTGTTGCACCTGCGAACACAAAGTTCCAGATCTGCGTCTATCCCTGGCCACCAAACGTGTGACCTGGCAATTGCCTTCGTTATGACAATGCCCGGGTGCTCATTGTGGAGTTCTCTGATGAACACCTCTCTGCCCATCTGGGGCATGACTTCGCGGTTTCCCCACAGTAGGCAATCGGCCTGAATCGAGAGTTCATCCCTGCGCCTGTGAAATGGTTTAAATTCCTCAGGGCATGCCCTGTACGTGGCTGCTCAGTCCCCATTCAGGACACATTTCTTGACTAGAGACAATAGCGGGTCTCTATTTCTCCAGACTTTAATCTGACGGGCTGTCACGGGTGAGCCTTCGCTTCCGAAAGCTTCAACAGCCATGACCATCTCAGCAGCATGCTCCCTCAGTGGTGGCTAGTGGGAGCCTGCTGAGTGCATCAGCGCAGTTTTCGGTGCCCGTTCTGTGCCGAATTGTGTAGTCATAGGCGGCTAACGTGAGTGCCCACCTCTGTATGCGGGCCGATGCGTTTGCATTTATGGCCTTGTTGTCGGCCAAAAGGGACGTTAGGGGTTTGTGATCTGTCTCCAGCTCAAATTTCCTGCCAAACAGGTACTGGTGCATTTTCTTTACCGCACATACACATGCGAGCGCCTCCTTTTCTACCATCCCGTAGCCCCTTTCTGTCTGGGACAGACTTCTGGAGGCATAAGCTACCGGCTGTAATTGACCCTTGGCATTGACGCTGCAACACACACCCAACACCATAGGACGACGCATCGCATGTTAACACAAGTTTCTTACATGGGTCATATAGCGTTAACAGATTGTTGGAATATAACAAATTGCGTGCTCTATTAAAAGCCCTTTCCTGGCTGTCTCCCCAGACCCATTCGCGACCTTTGCATAGGAGCACGTGTAGCGGCTCTAGCAGCGTGCTCAATTTGGGAAGAAAGTTACCAAAATAGTTCAGGAGCCCCAGGAACGAACACAGCTCCATCGTGTTACGGGGTCTGGGTGCTCTCTGGATCGCTTCCGTCTTGGACGCAGTAGGGCTGATGCCGTCTGCTGCTACCCTCATCTCCAAGAATTCTACCTCTGGAGCTAGGAAGACGCACTTCGCCTTTTTCAATCGCAGCGCTACCCGGTCCAGTCTGCGTAGCACCTCCTCCAGGTTGTGGAGGTGTTCTTCAGTATCGTAACCCGTGATGAGGATGTCGTCCTGAAAAACCACCGTCCCTGGAATCGACTTGAGGAGGCTTTCCATATTTCGCTGGAAGATCGCGGCGGCCAAGCGAATCACGAACGGACATCTGTTGTACTCAAACAACCCCTTGTGTGTCGTGATGGTGGTCAGCTTCTTCGACTCACTCGCCAGCTCCTGGGTCATGTAAGCTGAGGTCAGGTCCAATTTTGAAAAAAATTTGTGCCACCGGATAGCGTCGCAAAGAGGTCCTCCGCTCTCAGTAGCGGGTACTGGTCTTGGAGTGACACCCGATTGATGGTGGCCTTGTAATCACCACATATCCTGACCGACCCATCCGCCTTGAGCACCGGCGCAATCGGGCTCGCCCAGTCACTGAATTCGACTGGCAAGATGATGCCTTCCCTCAGCAGGCGGTCCAATTCGCCTTCTATCTTTTCCCGCATCACGTACGGCACAGCTCTGGCCTTGTGGTGTACTGGTCTGGCGTCCGGGTTTATGTGAATCACTACCTTGGCCCCCATGAAAGTGCCAATGCCGGATTGAAATAATGAGTCAAATTTGTCCAGGATCTGTGAGCATGATACTCGCTCCAGAGTAAATTGCATTGACATCGCCCCATTTCCAGTTCATCACAGCAAGCCAACTCCTCCCGAGTAGTGCGGGACCGTCCCCCGGGACAACCCAGAGTGGCAATCTGTTCTCCGAATCTTTGTGGGTCACGACTACCGTGGCGCTGCCTAGCGCCGGAATGATCTCCTTTGTGTATGTCCGTAGCTGTGCGTCAATCGGCGATAATTTTGGCCTCCTGGCCTTGGACGCCCACAACTTTTCGAACTGTTTGATACCCATCAGAGACTGACTGGCCCCCGTGTCTAGCTCCATTGATACTGGGATGCCATTGAGGAGCACTTTCATCATTATCGGTGGCGTCCTGGTGTATGAATTGTATACGTGCTCCACACGAACTCGCTGAACTTCAGCTTCCAGTGATTTCCCCCAGCGTTCATTTCTGCAATTTCTGCAGGTATTTTGCTCATCTCTGCAAACTCCGGCTGAGTGTGTGCCTCCCACCTCCAACATGAGCTGCTGTTGGAAACAAAAGGTCCCTTGCCAGTCGATCGTCCGTGACTGCCCCTGGTATTGTCCTTGAGTGCGCCATTAACAGGTGTTGATGGCCTCATTACTGGCCGCGTTGTCCCTTGCAATGTCGTGAATCGCCGTTCAGCTTGCCATTGTCTCTGTCGATCTACCCCTCTGGGTTCGACTACATGTTGGGGCATGCCCGATTGCCCTTGTCTGCCTGGAGAACTCTGTGCTGCTTTAACAATGTTGAATCTCTCTCCCAACCATTCCTTAGCACAGTACCTCTCGTCTGTTCTGTTAGTGGCCATGCTCGCGTGGTTTAAATCCCAGTTTCTCGTCGCCATTGATACGTCCTTACTATACAGTATAAGTGCACACGAGGCCCATGCTTGAGAGGTCAGTCAGTGACCTGTCCTTTATTTCTTAGCACTCAAATGCAGGAAGTGGGTGGAGCTTCCCCTTTTATATCTGAAGGTCCAGGTTAGGAGTGTCTCCCACAAGTTCACCACCTAGTAGTCATTGTTCTCACAATGTACAACTTAGGTCAGATTATACATGGGTTACATTGCTGGTTGAATACATGACAGCTGCCATTCAGATAATATTCTGCCTTCGTGTTTTTGCCACCAAAGTGGATAACCTCACATTTATCCACATTATACTGCATCTGCCATGCGTTCACCCACTCACCTAACCTGTCCAAGTCACCCTGCAGCCTCTTAGCATCCTCCTCACAGCTCACACCGCCACCCAGCTTAGTGTCATCTGCAAACTTGTTGAGATAGTAACTCAATTCCTTCATCTAAATCATTAATGTATATTGTAAATAGCTGGGGTCCCAGCACTGAGTCCTGCGGCACCCCACTAGTCACTGCCTGCCATTCTGAAAAGGACCCGGTTATTCCGACTCTCTGCTTCCTGTCTGCCAACCAGTTCTCTATCTGCGTCAATATATTACCCTCAATACCATGTGCTTTAATTTTGCACACCAATCTCTTGTGTGGGACCTTGTCAAAAGCCTTTTGAAAGTCCAAATACATCACATCCACTGGTTCTCCTTTGTCCACATCCTCAAAAAATTCTAGAAGATTTATCAAGCATGATTTGCCTTTCATAAATCCATGCTGACTTGGACCGATCCGGTCACTGCTTTCCAAATGCGCTGCTATTTCATCTCTAATAATTGATTCCAACATTTTCCCCACTACAATGTCAGGCTAACCAGTCTATAATTCCCCGTTTTCCCTCTCCCTCCTTTCTTAAAAAGTGGTGTTACATTAGCTATCCTCCAGTCCATAGAAACTGATCCAGAGTCGATAAGATTGTTGGAAAATGATCACCAATACATCCACTATTTCTAGGGCCACTTCCTTAAGTACTCTGGGATGCAGAGTATCAGGCTCTGGGGATTTATCGTCCTCCAATCCCATCAATTTCCCGAACACAATTTCCCGCTTAAGAAGGATTTCCTTCAGTTCCTTCTTCTCACTAGACCCTCGGGCCCCTAGTATTTCCGGAAGGTTATTTGTGTCTTCCTTCGTGAAGACAGAACCAAAGTATTTGTTCAACTGCTCTGCCATTTCTTTGTTCCCCATTATAAATTCACCTGAATCTGACTGCAAGGGACCTAGGTTTGTCTTCACTAATCTTTTTCTCTTCACATATCTAGAGAAGCTTTTGCAGTCAGTTTTTGTGTTCCCGGCAAGCTTCCTCTCATTCTCTATTTTCCTCCTCCTAATTAAACCCTTTGTCCTCCTCTGCTGAATTCTAAATTTCTCCCAGTCCTCAGGTTTGTTGCTTTTTCTGGCCAATTTATATGCCTCTTCCTTGGATTTAACACTATCCTTAATTTCGCTTGTTAGCCACGGTTGAGCCACCTTCCCCATTTTATTTTTTACTCTAAACAGGGATGTACAATTGTTGAAGTTCATCCATGTGATCGTTAAATGTTTGCCATTGCCTATCCACCGTTAACCCTTTAAGTATCACTCGCCAGTCTATTTTAGCTAATTCACGTCTCATACCATCGAAGTTACCTTTCCTTAAGTTCAGCATCCTAGTCTCTGAATTAACTGTGTCACTCTCCATCTTAATAAAGAATTCTGCCATATTATGGTCACTTTTCCCCAAGGGGCCTTGCACAACAAGATTGCTCATTAGTCCTTTCTCATTACACATCACCCAGTCTAAGATGGCCAGCCCTCTAGTTGTTTCCTCGACATATTGGTCTCGAAAATCATCCTTATTACACTCCAGGAAGTCCTCCTCCACCGTATTGCTACCAGTTTGGTTAGCCCAATCTACATGTAGATTAAAGTCGCCCATTATAACTGCTGTACCTTTATTGCACGCATCCCTAATTTCTTGTTTGATGCTGTCCCCAACCTCACTACTACTGTTTGGTGGTCTGTACACAACTCCAACTAGCATTTTCTGCCCTTTGGTATTCCGCAGCTCCCCGCATACAGATTCGACGTCATCCAAGCTAATGTCCTTCCTGACTATTGCGTTAATTTCCTCTTAACCAGCAACGCTACCCCAATTCCTTTTGCTTTCTGTCTATCCTTCCTGAATGTTGAATACCCCTGGATGTTGAGATCCCAGCCTTGGTCACCCTGGAACCATGTCTCCGTGATGCCAATTATATCAAATTCATTAATTGCTGCCTGTGCAGTTAATTCGTCCACCTTATTATGAATATTCCTCGCATTGAGGCACAGAGCCTTCAGGCTTGTCTTTTTAACACACTTTGCCCCTTTATAATTTTGCTGTGATGTGGGCTTTTTGGATTTTTGCCTTGGGTTTCTCTGCCCTCCACTTTTCTTCTTTCTATCATTTGCTTCTGCCCCCATTCTACTTCCCTCTGTCTCCTCCATAGGTTCCCACCACCCTGCCATATTAGTTTAACCCCTCCCCAACAGCACTAGCAAACACTCCCCCTAGGACATTGATTCCGGTCCTGCCCAGGTGCAGACCATCCCGTTTGTACTGCTCCCACCTCCCCCAGAACCGATTGCAATGTCCCAGGAATTTGAATCGCTCCCTTCTGCACCACTCCTCAAGCCACGTATTCATCTGAACTATCCTGCAATTGCTACACTAACTAGCACATGGCACTGGTAGCAATCCTGAGATTACTACCTTTGAGGTCCTACTTTTTAATTTAACTCCCACCTCCCTAAATTCACCTTGTAGGACCTCATCCTGTTTTTTACCTATATCGTTGGTACCTATATGCACCATGACAACTGGCTGTTCACCCTCCCGCTCCAAAATGTCCAACATAAGGTATGCCACCAGAGGGCACTGCGGTGGGAGACCTGAGGGTCACTTGCATAGGTGTGCAGGGCCTAGTATAAATGGCTGCCCACCATGCTTGTGCCTTACTCTGGAGTTACAATAAATGGGACTCAGGTCACAACAGCTCAAGCACAATACTAGACCTCGTGGAGTCATTCATAAGAGTATTAAAGACATAACAACTGGCGACGAGATTACGAAATTTCACGCAAAAATGACTAACGTTGGTGCATTAGAAAAGTTTTCAGAGAGTGAAGATTGGGTTTACGGAGCGGCTCGACCAATATTTCGCAGCAAACGACCTGGTAAGCGGTGATCCGGCCACGTTGGCAGATAAGCGCAGAGCTATCTTGTTGAGCAGTTGTGGGCCCGCGGTCTACGGCCTCGTCAGGGATTTGATTGCACCAGAGAAATCAACGACCAAGTCATGCGAGGAGCTGAAAATGCTAATTCGGGACCAACTCAAACTGAAGGAGAGCATCCTCACGGCCAGGCATCGATTTTATGACACACCGCCGCCCTGAGGGCCAGGAAATCACGAAGTACGCTGCCGACCTCATGAGGCTGGCAGGACCGTGTGAATTCGGCACATCCTTCGCCGATGCGTTGCAGGACATCTTTGAAATTGGTATCGGTCATGAGGCCCTTCTTCACAGGCTACTGTCTGCCGAAATCACTCTGCAGAAGGCCATCAGCATCAGCCAGGCATTCATGACCTCAAGCTGCAGCTCCAAGCAGATGATGACTCACTATCAGGACTCAACCCCGGCAAGTAGCGTAAATAGAATGGCAGATCTGTTGAACATAAATCGCCCAGGGCAGAGTGTACAGGCCCCCTGAGCCCTTTAACTCAAGAGTCCGCTGAGGGGTGCAAATCTAAGTCGAGTAGCACCATGCTGGTGTTGCGGAGATAATCACAGGGCTCATCAGTGTCGGTTCAGAAACTATGTGTGCAAAGGCTGCAGTACAAAGGGTCACCTCCAGCGAATGTGCAAAAGAGCTGTGACTCACCATGTGGAAGAGGAGTCAGCAGATGGCTGTGAATCCAGCGCGGATTACGAAGAGATGGCGAGAGAGGCAGCTCAGTCCCAGGACAAAGTGTATGGAGTATATACCTGCACCACAGATTGTCCTCCAGTGATAATGGAAGTCGAGATAAATGGCGTTCCAGTCTGCGTGGAAGTGGACACGGAGTCGAGTCAGTCAGTAATGAGCCAGGAAGCCTTTGCGAGGCTATGGAACGATCAAGCTGAACAACCCAAGCCGGTCCCGGTTCAGGCAAAGCTGCGCATCTACACCAAGGAACTGATATCAGTTGTTGGTAATGCGGATGTAAGTGTATCCCATGATGGCATGGTGCACAATTTACCATTGTGGATAGTTCAGGTGATGGACCAACGCTACTTGGAAGAAGATGGTTGGGGAAGATTCATTGGAACTGGGAAGACTTCATCCCTCCAGCGATCGACATACCCAGTGCTCAGAGGCAGAGCAAGCCCCCACCTTCGGTTGGACCAGGCACCGGAGAGCAGATCCGCGCAGCCCCCGAGGCACAGACCGCTCATCACGACTGCGTGGACTTCCCGGATTCAGTGGCAGGATTCTTGGGGAGGAAGACTGGATCCGAGGGCGCCTTTCCAGCTTCAGTGACAGAATCCCTGGGAAAGAAGATCGTGGCAGTCGACATCATAGACAGGGAAAAGATGGCGTCCAAATCACAAGGTGCAGCGCTAATGGAGCAATGACATGTGGTTCCACGCAAGGAAGAAGATTGGGGTAAAAGTAGTAAGGCCATTTTAAAGGAGACCAGCAACCTGACATTTTTGAATGAACTGCTTGAAATTGGTAACCAATGTAAAAGTCCAGCTGTAACGAGCAAAATGTTGTTGAGCGATGTCGGATGCAAATTGCAATCAGCCAATGTAGCGGGCGAACACCTAACGGGCGTATACAGGTCCGCCGGGCTACCCAATGCTGTAGTCTGCTTCCCCGGGACCAGAACGATGTATCATAAAGTGTCCCCACAGCTGACAGAAGTAGACAAGCCGCGGAGTAAACGATCCCTGGAGAGCAGAGGCACCGGTAGCGATACCCTGCCTCAGATCGGTTTAACATTGCAGGGACCCGATGACATGAACCGCCATGGGCCAGAAACAGTAAACTGCGCCTATGCTCGCAGTCGGCTACCGTCGCCCACCACCCGGGTGGAAAAGACGCAGTCCACAAACCCACTCGCCACCACGGCAATGCCCAAGAGCGAAGGGTCACCCACAATGGCTCTTCCGAACGGGACCTGGAACAGCCAGGATCCAAAACTAGAGAGTGCTCACAATGGTGACCGCAAGGAAAGCGAGTTAGCAGTCCCCTGCGAACTGCTAGACAAGATGAGGCAGCCCCACCGTCGCTTAGACGAAACGCTCACTCTCTCAGACCGCTTCTCAGGAAACAGCAGCGACACAGTGCAAGTGAAAAGGACAGGGAGGTCACAGACACATCAGCTGTCTTTGGGCCTGCCTGACACTAGGAGTAACGGCAAGAGCCCTGAGCTCCGGCAACTCGAGCAAAATAAGCTCACCTCGACCACATACCCACTAGCATGGGGCGCTGCGCTGCCACCAGACAACCCGGATCTCATCCAGCTGTGCTGGAACTAGACTGTCCTTGTGTACCTGTACTGATATACCTGTACTGATCATGTAAATGTACCACACAAAAAGAAACGCAACTGTAATCCACCCAACAAATGTACCAAGATGTAAATTTAAAACCCATGTGATGAACTCGAATGCAACTTGCATGTAACGGGCCATTAGCATGATCTCTGTGTGAGTGGGGGGGGGGGGGGGGAGAATGGAGTAGTCATGGACTCACAACCAGAAACCACGGGGACCTCCACTGGCAACAAATCTCACCACCAACCCACCCAAGCTAGAAGTGACCCTCCAATGGTCAACCAGGAAGAGCAAAGCCCAGGTCACCGTCAATGTACGAGTTAATTTGCATTAAAGATTTGGGGGGAAGTGATGTCCTGTATGTAGACCATGTATACTAACTGTATAGTCACGTAAGGTGTGCCATCAGAGGGCACTGCAATGGGAGACCTGAGGGTCACCTGCATAGGTGTGCAGGGCCCAGTATAAAAGGCTGCCCACTATGCTTGTGCCTCACTCTGGAGTTACAATAAATGGAACTAAGGTCACAATACTCAAGTACAATACTGGACCTCGTGGAGTCATTCATAAAAGTATTAAAGACATAACAGAGGGAAGGAGTGGGTGGGAGGGACTGGTTTGCCGCGCACTCCTTCCGCTACCTGACTTGACCTCTTCATGTTCTCGGCGTTGAGACTCGAAGAGCTCAACGCCCTACCGGATGCACTTTCTCCACCTAGGGCGGTCTTCGGCCAGGGACTCCCAGGTGTCAGTGGTGATGTTGCACTTTACCGAGGGTGTCCTTGTAACGTTTCTGCTGCCCACCTTTGGCTCATTTGCCATGAAGGAGCTCCGCATAGAGCATTTGCTGAGGGAGTCTCGTGTCTGGCATGTGAACTATGTGGCCTGCCCAGCGAAGCTGATTGAGTGTGGTCAGTGCTTCAATACTGGGGATGTTAGCCTGGATGAGGACACTGATGTTGGTGTGCCTGTCCTCCCAGGGGATTTGCAGGATCTTGCTGAGACATCGTTGGTGATATATCTCCAGCGTCTTGAGGTGCCTTCTATACATCGTCCATGCCTCTGATCCATACAGCAGGGTGGGTATTACTACAGCCCTGTAGACCTATCAAGAAAGATTGGATCAACTGGGCTTGTATTCACTGGAGTTCAGAAGAATGAGAGGGGACCTCATAGAAACGTTTAAAATTCTGACGGGTTTAGACAGGTTAGATGCAGAAAGAATGTTCCCAATGTTGGGGAAGTCCAGAACCAGGGGTCACAGTCTGAGGATAAGGGGTAAGCCATTTAGGACCGAGATGAGGAGAAACTTCTTCACCCAGAGAGTGGTGAACCTGTGGAATTCTCTACCACAGAAAGTAGTTGAGGCCAATTCACTAAATATATTCAAAAGGGAGTTAGATGAAGTCCTTACTACTCGGGGGATCAAGGGTTATGGCGAGAAAGCAGGAAGGGGGTACTGAAGTTTCATGTTCAGCCATGAACTCATTGAATGGCGGTGCAGGCTAGAAGGGCTGAATGGCCTGCTCCTGCACCTATTTTCTATGTTTCTATGTTTCTATGAGCTAACTGCAGCACAGAATCTCAAAGAATAGCTTGGCCAATTCAGATAACGGTTTGGGTCAACAAATCGGACATTGAAAACTTCATTTTAAAAATTAGTCTACCTCATTTTCTCATGAGTAAATAAGGAGGAACAAAGAAATATGTACCTGGTTCAAAACTCTTGGAAAAATTGCATATATTCCACGCACCTGGCAGGATAATTCAGCAGAGAGGGATCTGCAGAAAAATAAAGAATGCTATTATACTTTTTTAAAAAGTAACTTTTATCTTACCCTTTTCATTTGGATTCTGGGAGCTAGCTTTAATGCCGTTAAATCTGCTTTACATAGCCTGTCAGCAGATTAATTACCTGGGTAGACGAGCTATTGCTGGGCTACAGAAAACTATAAAAGCAGCTTCATAAAAAGCAAAAGGAGGTCATTCGTGTCTCTGCTGATTGAAAAAGAGATCCCCAGCCCAATCCTACCTTCCAACACCAGGTCCGTAGCCCTGTAGATTACGGCTCTTTAAGTGCATATCCAAAAGCTTTTTATATGTGATGAGGGTTTCTGCCTTTACCACCCTTTCAGGCAGTGAATTCCAGACTTCAACCTGAAGAAATGTTTCCTAATCTCCCCTCTAATCTTTCTACTAACTACTTTAAATTTATGTCCCCTGGTTATTGACCCCTCTGCGAAGGGAAATAGGTCCTTCATATCCACTCTATCTAGGCCCTTCGGCCATAGGGAGAAGACAGCTGAGGAGCACTCTAGCAACAGCTTTCCCAGTAGCTGATAGCAGGGATATTCCTCTGTAGTTGCCGCAGTCGGACTTATCCCCTTTTTTAAAGATGGTCACGATCACGGCATCTCTGAGATCTCCCGGCATGCTCTCCTCCTTCCAGATGAGAGAGATGAGGTTATGTATCCACGCCAACAGCGCCTCTACGTCATACTTTAGTGCCTCAGCAGGGATTCCATCTGCTCCCGTAGCCTTGTCTTATGGCTTTTCTTACCTCGTGCAACATTGGAGTTTCACTGAGGTGGTGGCAGGTCACATGCTGCGGGATGGAGTTGAGAACACTCGAGCGTTATTAACTAACATTCGCGTCCTCAACCAGGCCAACATCCCCAGCATTGAAGCACTGCCCACACTTGATCAGCTCCACTGGGCAGGCCACATTGCCTGCATGCCAAACACGAGACTCCCAAAGCAAGCGCTCTACTCGGAACTCTTTCATGGCAAACGGGCCAAGGGTGGACCGAGGAAACGTTACAAGGACACCCTCAAAGCCTCCCTGATAAAGTGCGGCATCCCCTTCCCCACTGACACCTGGGAGCCCCTGGCCAAAGACCGCCCTGAGTGGAGGAAGTGCATCCGGGAGGGCGCTGAGCACCTCGAGTCTCATCACCAAGTGCATGCAGAAAACAAGTGCAGGCAGCGGAAGGAATGTAGGAAACGTGTGCGTAATGTAGGAAAGAGCGTGCAGCAAACCTGTCCCACCATCCCTTACCCTCAACGACTGTTTGTCCCACCTGTGGCAGGGATTGTGGCTCTCGTATTGGACTATTCAGCCACCTAAGGACTCATTCTAAGAGTGGAAGTAAGTCTTCCTCGATTCCGAGGGACTGCCTATGATGACGATGATGATGATTGAGGCCCCTCAGAATTTTATACACTTCAATTAAATCTCCCCTCAGCCTCTTCTGTTCCAAGGAAAAGAACCACAGCCTATCCAATCTTTCCTCATAGCTAAAGTTTTCCAGTCCTGGCAACATCCTTGTAAATGTCCTCTGCACCTTTTCTAGTGCAATCACATCCTTCCTGTAATGTGGTGACCAGAACTGCACGCAGTACTCAAACTGTGGTCTAACTTGTGCTGTATACAGTTCGAGCATAAATTCCCTGCTTTCGTGTTCTATGTCTCTGCCAATAAAGGAAAATATTCTGTATGCCTTTTTAATTACCTTATCAACCTGTCCTGCTACCTTTAAGGATCTGTGGACATATGCACAGATTGTGCTTTCTTGAATAAAATTTGACTGAATTAAATCACTGCCACCTTTTTAAGTGACCAATAATCAAATTAAACTAAATTTATTAATGATTTTTTAAAAATAAACACCTACCAATTAACACCCTATCACCCACTTCCCAATCATCAAAGTGATGGAAGTCATCAACAGTGCCACCAAGTGACACCTACTCACTAATAACCCACTCGCTGACTTTCAATCTGGGCTCCATCAGAACTACTCACTCCAGTCCTCCATACAACGTTGCTTCAATCATGCACACAAGCTGAATGCCAGGAAAAGAGGTGAGAGTAGCTGATAGCAAGGCAACATTCGACCAAGTATGGCACCAAGGATCCCCAGCAAAACTGAGTTCAATAGCAGTCACGGGGAAAACCCACCAACAGTTGGAGGCATGCCTTACACACAGGTTGCGGTTGTTGGAGGCCAATCATCACAGCAGCAGGACATCACAGTAGATGTTCCTCAGGGCAGTGTCCTTGGCCCAACTACCTTCAGCTGCTTCATTAATAACCTTCCATCCAAAGCAAGGTCAAAATGGGACTGCTTTCTTAAGCTTCTACATTGTTCGACTTCATTCACAACTCCTCTGACAAATGATGCAGCCCATGTTGGTCTACAGCAGGATCTGGATGACATCCAGGCTCAGGCTGACAAGTAGCAGGTAACATGACCTTCAACTGCACCGAATTGCCAAGCTCCATGGTGAACTGCAATGTTGCCGAACTATTATGCAACACTAAACACATGCAGCGAGTGGACTCCTCTACCTGACTCATTATCTGCAGTCTGCTGTTTGGCACAGTCCCAAAGCCTGCACCTGTATTTTCTTATTCGTTCCAGGGATTTGGGTGTCGCTGGCAAGGCCAGCATTTATTGCCCGTCCCTAATTGTCCTCAAGAAGGTGGTGGTGGTGAGCCGCCTTCTTGAACCGCTGCAGTTGTGTGGTGAAGGTACTCCCTGTGCTGTTAGGGAGGGAGTTCCAGGATTTTGACCCAGCAACGATGAAGGAACGATGATATATTTACAAGTCAGGATGGTGTGTAGCTTCGAGAGGAACTTGCAGGTGATGGTATTCCCATGCACCTGCTGCCCTTGCCCTTCTATGTTGTAGAGGTCGGCAATTTTGGAGGTGCTGAAGTGCATCTTGTAGACGGTACACACTGCAGCCACGGTGCGCCAGTGGTGGAGGGAGTGAATATTTAAGGTGGTGGGTAGAGCATCAATCAAGCGTGCTGTTGTGTCCTGGATGGTGTCGAGCTTCTTGAGTGTTGTTGGAGTTGCACTCATCCAGGCAAGTGGAGAGTATTCCATCACAATCCTGACTTGTATCTTGTAGATGGTGGAAAGGCTTTGGGAGTCAGAAGGTGAGACACTCACAGCAGAATACCCAGCCTCTGACCTGCTCTTGTAGGCACAATATTTATGTGGCTGGTCCAGTTAAGATTCTGGTCAATGATAACCTCCAGGATGTTGATGTTGGGGGATTTGGCGATGGTAATGCTATTGAACGTTATGGGGCGGTGGTTAGACGCTTTCTTGTTGGAGATAATCATTGCCTGTGTGGCGTGAATATTACTTGCCACTTATTAGCCTAAGCCTGAATGTCGTCCAGTTCTTGCAGCATGCAGCAGACTGCTTAATTATCTGCGGAGTTGCGAATGGAGTTGAACACTGTGCAATCATCAGCGAACATCCCCATGTCTGACCTTATGATGGAGGGAAGGTCATTGATGAAGCAGCAGAAGGTGGTTGGGCCTAGGACACTGCCCTGCAGCAATGTCCTGGGGCTAAGATAATTGGCGTCCAACAACCACAACCATCTTACTTTGTACTAGTTAGGACTCCAGCCAGTGGAGAGTCTTTCCCCTGATTCCCATTGACTTCAATTTTACGAGGGCTCCTGAATGCCACACTCAGTGAAATGCTCCCTTGATGTCAAGGGCAGTCACTCCCACCTCACCTCTGGAATTCAGTTCTTTTGCGTATGTTTGGACTAAGGCTGTAACGAGATCTGGAGCCGAGTGGTCCTGCGGAACCCAAAGTGAGCATTGGTGAGCAGTTTATTGGTGAGTAAGTGCCACTTGATAGCACTGTCGATGAAACCTTCCATCACTTTGCTGATGATTGAGAGTAGACTGATGGGGTGGTAATTGGCTGGATGGGATTTGTGCTGTGTTATGTGGACAGGGTATAGCTGGCCAGTGTTATGTATTTAACCCTTGGCAACCTGTATCACACCACCACCAGAGGGCCTACCTGTTGAAGTCCCAGCATCCCTTGGGAGCGCTGTATATAAGCAGGTCACCCACGAGGTACCTGCACGCTGGAGTCTTATTAAAGGAGCTAAGGTCACACTTACTCATTGTTCACAGTACTTAGTTTCATCCTTTATTATGAGCATATCAGCCAGTTTTCCACATTGTCAGATAGATGCCAGTGTTGTAGAAGTAATGCAACATTGCGGCTAATTCTGGAGCACAAGTCTTCAGCATGACAGCCGGCATGTCGGGGCCCATAGCCTTTGCTATATCTAGTGCACTCAGCCATTTCTTGATATCACGTGGATTGAATCGAAATGGCTGAAGCCTGGGTTCTGTGAAGATGAGGACCGATGGATCATCCAGTCCGCACTTCTGGCTGAAGAAGGTTACAAACACCTTGTCTTTTGTACTCTCCTGCTGAGCTCTGCCACCATTGAAGAAGGGGATGTTCCTCCCGTCAGTTGTTTCATGGTCCAGCACCATTCACGACTGGATGTGGCAGGACTGCAGAGCCTGATCTGATCCGTTGGTTGTGGGATCGTTTAGCTCTGTCTATAGCATGCTGCTTCCATTGTTTAGCGTGTATGCAATCCAGCTTCCCCAGGTTGGCAACTCATTTTTAGGTACGCCTGGTGCTGCTCCTGACACTCCTCATTGAACCAGGGTTGTTCGCCTGCCCTGATACCATGAGACTTCATGGGGTCCGGAGTGGCAACTCCCAGGGCCACTTCCTCCCGACAGGATATACCCAGGGATGGTAATGGAGGAATCTGGGACATTGGCTGAAAGGTATGATTCTGTGAATATCACTATGTCAGGCTGTTGCTTGACTAGTCTGTGGGACAGCTCTCCCAATTTTGGCACAAGTCCACAGATGTTAGTGAGGAGGACTTTGCAGGAGTGACTGGGCTGGGTATGCCGTTGTCGTATCTGAAGCCGGTGTTGAGGTCGATGCTGTTGTTGAGGTCGATCCATCCAGTTTTATTCTTATTGTAGTTTCTTGTAGGGGTGTGTTACAAAGTGGCTTGCTAGGCCATTTCGGAGTCAACCACTTTCCTGTTGCTCTGGTGTCACATATTCAGTTAATTAACTGAGTTTAAATCCCACAGCTGCCGTGGCGAGATTTGAACTCACGTCTCCAGATTATTAGTCCAGGCCTCTGGATTACTAGTCTAGTAACATGACCACTATGCTAACGTTATCATTCCTATATTTAATGCTCAAAACGTATCCTTCTTTAAACCTCCTTTGTGGTTCAGACCCCTAGGTTCAGCAGCTGTGATGGGACACAATCTGACCCCTCCTCCTTCTCTGCTGGCAACACCTGGCCACTCATGCTTACTCTCACGCTGTGCACTTGCTCACTGGCTAATGCCCCAGAAGAGCTGGCATTTGGGAGGGAGAGAGTGAGTACTGGTCTGTGCTACAAAGAGCTGACATGGCCAGATATAGCCTAAGATTTCCTTCCTTTGGCACATCTGGGGAAAAGGAGGAAAACAGGTTATAAAGATATCCTGATGAGCAGACTTCATATATAACTTTGAGTAGGAGTTAGATAGTAAAAGGGCTTAAGCATATGCTTTGTTGGCAGTAAGTGAATTGGAAATTAGGATAAAAAGGAAGAGCAGCAAATTTGCTAACCAACCATGGCAACCCTGTTAATTCCTCAACTCTGGCATGCCCTATGGCCTTCTTTCCTAGGATTCTGAGACTTCTTCCTCAAATAGAGTCACTGATCTACTGTTAAGGATTTTCCCTGTAAGTGATCTCTCACAATTATTACAAACTGCCATCTCCTGCAAGAGTAAAAGTGAGAAACAGCAATTGTTAAGAAGACTTGCAGTAATATCTATTTCTCAACATATATACGAGCAATCATCTCTAAGGAATAGAAGGACTTTTTGGATTGAATCTATGCAAAGATGTAAAGCAACAATTCTAGCCAAGGGTTGCGGGTACAGAGAACATCCTGTTGTATCATAAGATTTCACGACAAATTTTTAAATGACTTTGAAACAGTGTGGGGTGGATGTTTGGCTCCCCTCTGCTCCATTTTTCACCCCGGAGCGGCGGCAATGGTGACTGTGAGGTGTTCTGGCCAGGCAGTCAGCCTCCAGCGCCCTGTAGCGATCTTCGGGTCCATTTTGCGGTGGCGACGAGCAGCACCATCCAGAAGAGATGCACCGGTGTACAACGCCCCTGATTGCGACACCGGCATGAGTTTTGACTCTTGCCCAACCCGTACACCCCAAAGCGACCCCGCAGGGAACGCCTGAGAAAGCAGGTGTTGCAACGATACTGATAGCGGAGAGACAAATAATGGACTCCGAAGGTAAGTGTGATTGTTTTTCTTTTAGCGTGGGCTATGTTTTGGGAATGTTTTGGGAATGTTTTTATGGCTTTTTAAAAACATTTTTTTTCCCCCGCCGGCATCTCTCGGAGCGCTCCCAACCCGGCTCTTTAGCTCGGGAGCTTCCCATGCTAGCACCCAAGGGAGGTGAACAACCCTCTCTTAGAGCTGCGCCCCTGACTCAGGGCGCAGCTGCCCAATGTTACTTATATAGGCACAAACTGTTCCCGGGCACTAACCTTACCGCCTTGCCGCCCCAAAAATCCAGCCTTAGAACATAAGAACATAAGAATTAGGAGCAGGAGTAGGCCATCTAGCCCCTCGAGCCTGCTCCGCCATTCAAAAAGATCATGGCTGATCTGGCCGTGGACTCAGCTCCACTTACCCGCCCGCTCCCCATAATCCTTAATTCCCTTATTGGTTAAAAATCTATCAATCTGTGATTTGAATACATTCAATGAGCTAGCCTCAACTGCTTCCTTGGGCAGAGAATTCCACAGATTCACAATCAACTCAGTTTTAAATTGGCTCCCCCGTATATTGAGGCTGTGCCCCCTAGTTCTAGTCTCCCCGACCAGTGGAAACAACCTCTCTGCCTCTATCTTGTCTATCCCTTTCATTATTTTAAATGTTTCTATAAGATCACCCCTCACCCTTCTGAACTCCAATCTATCATCATAAGGTAACCCCCTCATCTCCAGTATCAGCCTAGTGAATCGTCTCTGTACCCCCTCCAAAGCTAGTATATCCTTCCTTAAGTAAGGTGACAAAAACTGTACACAGTACTCCAGGTGCGGCCTCACCAATACCCTGTACAGTTGCACCAGGACCTCCCTACTTTTGTACTCCATCCCTCTCGCAATGAAGGCCAACATTCCATTCACCTTCCTGGTTACCTGCTGCACCTGCAAACTAACTTTTTGGGATTCATGCACAAGGATCCCCAGGTCCCTCTGCACCGCAGCATGTTGTAATTTCTCCCCATTCAAATAATATTCCCTTTTACTTTTTTTCCCCAAGGTGGATGACCTCACATTTTCCGACATTGTATTCCATCTGCCAAACCTTAGCCCATTCGCTTAACCTATTTAAATCTCTTTGCAGCCTCTCTGTGTCCTCTACACAACCCGCTTTCCCACTAATCTTTGTGTCTTCTGCAAATTTTGTTACACTACACTCTGTCACCTCTTCCAGGTCATCTATGTATATTGTAAACAGTTGTGGTCCCAGCACCAATCCCTGTGGCACACCACTAACCATCGATTTCCAACCCGAAAGTCCAGGTAACTTGTAACTGCATTATTGCTTTGTACACTGCATTAATGCATAATCATGGTGTATTCTCATGCCTTCGTTGACCTGATAAAGTCACTGATTTTCTTGTATTGCTACCAGGTGAAGTTTGTGATGGTAACATTCACATTTAGCTCTCAAAGCCTAAGAGAGACTTCCAGCTGCTGAATCACTTTCTCCAGAAGAGCATTTATTGTAAATCTGCCTCCTCTGTAGCCCATAGTTGTTTTTTTTCCCACAGAAGCTTACTGTCTTACAATTTTTTTAAATCAGGATGCTTGTTCCTTTAAGCTGCTGCAGGCTTTTAAAACCTGCAACAAAATTTTCCACCTATTAGTGGGTAAGCTCCTAAGCACAGGCATTTCCAAACCTGGACCCTGCTCACTATATTTTAATTAGGCTGATTGCAGACTTGCACAGGGTCAGCACCATTACAGGTTAATGGGTGCGATTCGTCCAATTGGAAAATCTATGCAAACAAATAAAACCTATACAAATAATTATTTGGAGTTAAATTATAACAGCACCATTTTGTCATCATCGAAGAGTTTAGTACAATATATCAAAAGATGCCCCCTTACCCTACTAAAAAAAGACCAAAAGGTGTTCCTCCCCATTAAGCAGTCCCTTAAATTTAATCTTACCTTCTAGAGCTGATTGAACATGATGATGGAATGATCCATTCAACGAATGAATCTCCTTCATAAACCAAATGGAGCTGTAAATATTAAAATAGTTAATATTACCAAGTGTTGAACTAGCTCAAACACAAGCCTGAATCAAACGCACTGCCCTCATCGACTCTCTTTGTTACCTCCTCAAAAAATTCAATCAAGTTAGTCAGACATGACTTTCCATTAACAAATTCATGCTAACTGTCCTTGATTAATCTGTGTCTTTCTAAATGAAGATTTATCCCGTCTCTTAGACTGTTTTCCAGTAATTTTCCCACCACCGAGGTTAAGCTGATTGGCCGGTAATTACTTGGTCTATCCCTTTTCTCCCTTTTTAAACAAAGGTACAATCTTAGCAGTCCTCCAGCCAAAGAGGATTGGAAAATGATGGTCAGAGCCTCTGCTATTTCCTCTCTTACATAAGAAATAGGCAAGAGTAGGCCATTTGGCCCATTGAACCAGCTCCACCATTGAACAAGATCATGACTGATCTGATCTTGATCTCAACTCCACTTTCCTGCCCACTCCCCATAACCCTTGACTCCCCTCTTGCTTCTCTTAATAGCATGGGATACATTTCATCCGGGTTTGGGGATTTATCCACTTTCAAAAATGCTAAAACCCTTCATACTTCCTCTCTCACAATGTTTATTTTATCTAATATTTCGCACTCCTCCTCCCCGATTGCAATGTCTGATTCGTCCCTCGCTTTTGTGAAAACAGACGCAAAGTATTCATTAAGAATCATATCAACATCTTCCGCATCCACAAATAGGTTACTTTTCTGGGACTCAATTTTCCCCAGTGATTTGCGCCATTTTTTTGGAGCAGGCTGCTTTTTCTGGCCGAACTTAAAAATCCAGTTTCCCCAATCAATTTGCACCAGCGTAATTTAGTTACGTTTTTTCTTAGGTTAAGTTTTTTTTCATCCAAAGGGGGCGCAACCAGCCACCTACGCCAATTCTGACCATTTAGTGAACTTTGGCCAGCTGATAGTTACTCCATTTCTGCTTAGGCCAGCGTATGGGGCCTCTCGAGAAAACCCTTGCGGAGAGTTAAAGAAATCGGTGCAGGTAAGAAAATTGGAGGCCATTTTGCCTGAGCTAGGGGCAGGAACCGGAGTGGGCTGGGAAGGCACTCACTCGGGGACCGGAGAGGGTTGGCGGGGGAGGGAGCACATTGACTGACACTCACTCGGGGCCACAGCGGACCAGGAAGGCACTCACTCGGGACCACAACGGACCAGGACCGGCATTCCCTCGGGGCCAAACTGCGCATGCGGAACTATTTCAGTGACGTCAAAAACATAAGTTTTTTTTTCCTGCGCATGCGCAGAAGACCCGGCTGCGTTTTTCGGCGGAGACAGCAGGCTCCACTCCCCGAGGCGACTGGCCATGCTGCGCGGCTCCGGATTACATATAAAGATCGAGGAAAGTTTGGACATGTTTTTCTGGAGCATTTCTGGACCTAAAGACCCGGCATAAGTCTAGCAATACGCCAGAAAACGGGCTTGGGCAAAATTGAGCCCCATGGTCTCTAATAGACTCTTTCCTTCGTTATCTTCTTGATCTTAATGTATTTATAAAACATCTTTGGGTTTTCCTTGATTTTACTTGCCAATATTTTTTCCATGCCCTCTCTTTGCTTTTCTAATATTGTTTTTAATTTCACCCCTGCACTTTCTATACTCCTTCAAGGGTTTCTGCAATATTGAACACTCGGTATCTGTCATAAGCTTCCCTTTTTTTCCTTCTCCTATCCTGTATGCCTCTTGACATCCAGGGGGCTCTAGATTTGTTAGACCCACCCTTTTTCTTTACAACAGCAACTTGTATTTATATAGTACCTTTAACGTAGTGAAACACCCCACAGGCGCTTCACAGGAGTATTATGAGTTGAAACAAATTGACACCAAGCCGCATAAGGAGAAATTAGAGCAGGTAACCAAAAGCTTGGTCAAAGAGGTAGGTTTTAAGGAAGAAAGAGAGATAGAGAGGAAGAGAGGTTTAAACAGGGAATTCCAGAGCTCAGAGCCTAGGCAACTGAAGGCGTGGCCATCAATGGTTGAGCGATTATAATCAGGGATGCTCAAGAGGGCAGAAATAGATACATATTTGCTCTGAATCCTCACTATCTCCTCCTTGAATGCCTCCCACTGCTGACACTGATTTACCTTCAAGTAGCTGTTTCCAGTCCACTTTGGCTAAATCACATCTCAGCTTAGTAAAATTGGCTTTTCCTCAATTGAGAACTTTTATTCCTGGTCTATCTTTGTCCTTTTCCTTAACTACCCTAAATCTAACTGAATTATGGTCATTACCACCAAAATTCTCTGCCAGTGATACCCCTTCAAACTACCCAGCTTCATTCCCCAAAACTATGTCCAGAACCACTCCTCTCTTGTTAGGCTTGCCATGTACTGGGTAAAAAAGTTGTCCTGAATGCATTTAACGAATTCTGCACACTCTATACCTTTTCACCCTAATTCTATCCCAGTTAATATTGGGGCAGTACTATTACTGCCCTTTTGTTTTTGCTCTTCTATCTCCCTCTGACTGTTTGGGGGTCTATAGTACACTCCCAGCAGTATGACTGCCCCTTTTTTGTTCTTCAGTTCAATCCATATGGTCTCAATTGATGATCCTTCTAACATAGCGTATTATAATCAGGGATGCTCAAGAGGGCAGAATTAGATACATTCTTGCTCTGAATCCTCACTATCTCCGCCATGAATGCCTCCGATTTAAAAAAGGAGGCAGGCAAAAAGCAGGAAACTATAGACCAGTTAGCCGAACATCTGTGGTTGGGAAAATGTTGGAGTCCATTATTAAAGAACCAGTAGCAGGACATTTGGAAAAGCAAAATTCGGTCAGGAAGAGTCGGCATGGGTTTATGAAGGGGAAGTCATGTTTGACAAATTTGCAGGAGTTCTTTGAAGATATAACGAACAGGTTGGATAAAGGGGTGTTGTGTATCTGTAAAGCATGCACTCCCATGTTCTGCCACCAGGGAGTGCATCCCCATCAGTCCCAAGGGATCCCAGCATCCCTTGGAAGCACTGTATATAAGCCAGCCCTTAAGGCCTGTTCCTCACTCTGGAGTGTCTTGATAAAGACTGAGGTCACTCTTACCTTAACCTCCCTGTGTGCAGTCTCATCTGTTCGGAACACAATAACTGGCGACGAGTATACGAATCCAACACAAAGATGCAGCAAACTGTGGGCATCCTGGAGAAGTTCTCGGAGGGTGAGGACTGGGAAGCCGATGTCGAACAGCTAGACCAGTACTTTGTAGCCAACGAGCTGAACGGAGAAGGAAGCGCTGCAAAAAGGAGAGACGTCCTCCTCACGGTCTGCGGGGCACCGACCTACAGCATCGTGAAGAATCTTCTGGCTCCGGTGAAACCCACAGATAAGTCATATGAGGAGCTGTGTACACTGGTTCGGGAGCATCTTAACCCGAGGAAGAGCGTGCTGATGGCGAGGTATCGGTTCTACACGTGCCAGCGAATTGAAGGTCAAGAAGTGGCGAGCTACGTCGCCGAGCTAAGGCGACTTGCAGGACAATGTGAGTTTGATGGCTACCTGGAGCAAATGCTCAGAGACTTTTTTGTACTGGGCATTGGCCACGAGACCATCCTACGAAAACTTTTGGCTGTAGAGACACCGACCCTCAGTAAGGCCATTGCGATAGCACAGGCGTTTATGTCCACCAGTGATAACACCAAACAAATCTCTCAGCACACAAGTGCTAGCAATGTTCATAAATTAACTGGAACTGTGTTTGCATGCAGAAATGTACAGGGCAGAAACCACGAGTCTGCAACTGCCAGCAGGCCTCAAGTGACCCAGATGACTCAGAGTCCACAACAAACGATGAATGCAAGACAATTCATACCTTGTTGGCGTTGTGGAGGCTTCCATTCAGCCTAGTCATGCCGTTTCAACGGGTATGTTTGCAAGAGCTGTGGAACAATGGGGCACCTCCAACGAGCTTGCAGACGAGCTGCAAGCTCTGCAAAACCTGCTAACCACCACATGGCAGAAGAAGATCGGTCCATGGTGGATCAAAGCAATTTCAAGCCTCCGAGAGAGGAAGTAGATGCTGAAGTATACGGGGTGCACACATTTTGGACAAAATGTCCATCTATAATGCTAAACGTAAAATTGAATGGCTTACCCGTAGCCATGGAACTGGACACTGGCGCTTGCCAATCCATCATGAGTAAAAAGATGTTTGAGAGACTGTGGTGCAACAAGGCATTCAGACCAGCCCTGAGCCCCATCCACACGAAACTGAGAACGTACACCAAAGAGCTTATCACTGTCCTGGGCAGCGCCATGGTCAAGGTCAACTACGAGGGCACGGTGCACAAACTGCCACTCTGGATTGTCCCGGATGATGGTCCCACACTGCTTGGAAGGAGCTGGCTGGACAAAATCCGCTGGAACTGGGATGACATCCAAGCGCTATCACATGTTGATGAGGCCTCAAGTACCCAGTTTCTTAAAAAATTTCCTTCCCTTTTTGAGCCAGGCATTGGAGACTTTTCCGGGGCGAAGGTGCGGATCCACTTGGTTCCAGAAGCACGACCCATTCACCACAAGGTGCGAGCGGTACCTCACATGATGAGGGAGAGAGTGGAAATCGAGCTGGACAGGCCGCAACGCAAGAGCATCATCTCCCCAGTGGAATTCAGCGAGTGGGCCAGCCCGATTGTTCCAGTACTCAAAAGTGATGGCACGGTCAGGATTTGCGGCGATTATAAAGTAATTATTAATCGTTTTTCGCTACAGGACCAATACCCGCTACCTAAGGCAGACGACCTATTTGCAACGCTGACAGGAGGCAAGACGTTCACCAAGCTCGACCTGACTTCGGCCTACATGACGCAGGAGCTGGAGGAGTCTTCGAAGGGCCTCACCTGCATCAACACGCACAAGGGACTGTTCATCTACAACAGATGCCCGTTTGGAATTCGGTCGGCTGCAGCGATCTTCCAGAGAAACATAGAGAGCCTACTCAAGTCAGTACCACGCACGATGGTTTTTCAGGACGACATATTGGTCACGGGTCGGGACACTGCCGAACACCTACAAAACCTGGAGGAGGTCCTCCAGCGACTGCATCGCGTAGGGCTGCGGCTGAAGAGGTCGAAATGCGTCTTCATGGCAACAGAAGTGGAGTTTTTGGGGAAACAGATCGTGGCGGACAACATTCGGCCCACAGACGCCAAGACAGACGCTATCAGGAACGTGTCCAAGCCACAGTACGTCACGGAGCTGCGGTCGTTCCTGGGACTCCTCAACTATTTTGGTAACTTCCTACCGGGGTTAAGCACCCTCTTAGAGTCCCGACATGTGTTATTGCGTAAAGGTGAGAACTGGGTATGGGGAAAAAAAACAAATAATTACTTTTGAGAAAGCCAGAAATATTTTATGCTCCAACAAGCTGCTTGTACTGTATAACCCATGTAAAAGACTTGTGCTAGCATGTGATGCATCGTCGTATGGAGTCGGGTGTGTATTACAACAAGCCAACATTGTGGGGAAGTTGAAACCTGTCGCCTATGCCTCGTCTGAGGCCGAGAGGGCCTACAGCATGATTGAGAAAGAGGCATTAGCGTGTGTTTGCGGTAAAGAAAATGCATCAGTACCTGTTTGACCTCAAATTTGGGCTGGAAACTGATCACAAGCCCCTCATATCCCTGTTCGCTGAAAACAAGGGGATATATACGAAAGCCTCAGCCGCATACAAAGGTGGGCACTCGCGCTATCAGCGTATAACTATACCATCCGCCACAAGCCAGGCACCGAGAACTGTGCAGATGCTTTCAGTCGGCTACCATTGCACACCACAGGGGTGAAAAGGGCGCAGCCTGCAAACTTGTTGATGGTGGCGCAGCCCGCACGTTTGTTGATGGTCATGGAAGCGTTTGAAAATGATAAATCACCTGTCACGGCCCGCCAGATTTGGACTTGGACCAGCCAAGATCCTCTGCTGTCCCTAGTTAAAAACTGTGTACTGCATGGGAGCTGGGCCAGCATCCCCGTTGAAATGCAAGAGCTAATCAAGCCATTCCAGCAGTGAAAGGACGAGCTGTCCATCTTGGATCTCCACAGCACACACCTGCGTATAGTAATGATGAAAGCGATAACCAGATCCCACGTGTGGTGGCCCGGTATCGACTCTGACTTAGAGTCCTGTGTATGGCAATGCAGCATGTGTGCTCAGTTGAGCAACGCGCCCAGAGAGGCATCACTACGTTTGTGGTCCTGGCCCTCCAGACCATGGTCGAGGATCCATGTCGACTATGCGGGCCCGTTTCTCGGTAAAATGTTCCTGGTGGTGGATGCTTTTTCAAAATGGATTGAATGTTAAATAATGTCGGGAAGCACCGCCACCGCCACCATTGAAAGCCTGAGGGCCATGTTTGCCACCCACGGCCTGCCTGACATACTGGTCAGTGACAACAGGCCATGTTTCACAAGTGCCGAATTTACAGAATTTATGACCTGCAATGAGATCAAACATGTCATCTCGGCCCCGTTTAAACCAGCCTCCAATGGGCAGGCAGAGCGGGCAGTACAAACAATCAAACAGAGCCTTAAACAAGTCACAGAAGGCTCACTCCAAACCCACCTGTCCCGAGTACTGCTCAGCTACCGCACGAGACCCCACTCGCTCACAGGGGTGCCCCCGGCTGAGCTACTCATGAAAAGGACACTTAAAACCAGACTCTCGCTGGTTCACCCCAACCTGCATGATCAGGTAGAGAGCAGGCGGCAGCAACAAAATGTAAATGATGGTCGCGCCACTGTGTCACGGGAAATTGATCTGAATGACCCTGTGTATGTGCTAAACTATGGACATGGTCCCAAGTGGATCGCAGGCACGGTGATAGCTAAAGAAGGGAGTAGAATGTTTGTCGTCAAACTACACAATGGACAAATTTGCAGAAAGCACCTGGACCAAACGAGGCTGCGGTTCACAGACTGCCCTGAACAACCCACAGCAGACACCATCTTTTTCGAGCCCACAACACACACCCAAAGGATCAACGACACCACCCCAGACCAGGAAATCAAACCCATCATGCCCAACAGCCCAGCAAGGTCAGACTCACCTAGGAGCCCTGCAGGGCCAACAACACGCCAGCCCAGTGAGGGCACAGCCAACACACCAGAACAGACATTTGTACCGAGGCGGTCCACCAGGGAAAGAAAGGCTCCCGACCGCCTCACCTTGTAAATAGTTTTCACTTTGACTTTGGGGGGGCGGGGAGTGATGTTATGTATCTGTAAAGCATGCACTCCCATGTTCCTCCACCAGGGAGAGCATCCCCTTAAGTCCCAAGGGATCCCAGCATTCCTTGGGAGCACTCTATATAAGCCGGCCCCTAAGGTCTGTTCCTCACTCTGGAGTGTCTTAATAAAGACTGAGGTCACTGTTACTTTAACCTCCCTGTGTGCAGTCTCATCAGTGTTAGGAACACAATAAGGGGAACCAATGGATGTGGTGTATTTGGACTTCCAGAAGGCATTTGACAAGGTGCCACATAAAAGGTTACTGTACAAGATAAAAGTTCACGGGGTTTGGGGTAATATATTAGCATGGATAAAGGATTGGCTAACTAACAGAAAACAGAGTCGGGATAAATGGTTCATTCTCTGGTTGACCACCAGTAACTAGTGAGGTGCCGCAGGGATCAGTGCTGGGACCCCAACTATTTACAATCTATATTAATGACTTGGAAGAAGGGACTGAGTGTAACGTAGCCAAGTTTGCTGATGATACAAAGATGGGAGGAAAAGCAATGTGTGAGGAGGACACAAAAAATCTGCAAGAGGACATAGACAGGCTAAGTGAGTGGGCAAAAATTTGGCAGATGGAGTATAATGTTGGAAAGTATGAGGTCATGCACTTTGGTAGAAAAAATCAAAGAGCAAGTTATTATTTAAATGGAGAAAGATTGCAAAGTGCCACAGTACAGCGGGACCTGGGGGTACTCGTGCATGAAACACAAAAAGATAATATGCAGGTACAGCAAGTGATCAGGAAGGCCAATGGTATCTTGGCCTTTATTGCAAAGGGGATGGAGTATAAAAGCAGGGAAATCTTGCTATAGCTATGTAAGGTATTGGTGAGGCCACACCTGGAATACTGCATCCAGTTTTGGTTTCCATATTTACGAAAGGATATACTTGCTTTG
Organism: Pristiophorus japonicus; assembly: GCF_044704955.1. Taxonomy (NCBI): domain Eukaryota; kingdom Metazoa; phylum Chordata; class Chondrichthyes; family Pristiophoridae; genus Pristiophorus; species Pristiophorus japonicus. The sequence continues at coordinate 23,780,976 of NC_091985.1, forward strand.
GAGGCAGTTCAGAGAAGGTTCACTAGGTTGATTCCGGAGATGAGGGGGTTGACTTATGAGGAAAGGTTGAGTAGGTTGGGCCTCTACTCATTGGAATTCAGAAGAAACGTATAAGATTATGATGGGGCATGACAAGGTGGATGCAGGGAGGATGTTTCCACTGATGGGGGAAGACTAGAACTAGAGGGCATGATCTTAGAATAAGGGGCCGCCGATTTAAAACAGAGATGAGGAGAAATTTCTTCTCTCAGAGGGCTGTAAATCTGTGGAATTCGCTGCCTCAAGAGAGCTGTGGAAACTGGGACATTGAATAAATTTAAGACAGAAATAGACAGTTTCTTAAAAGATAAAGGGATAGAAACATAGAAAATAGGTGCAGGAGTAGGCCATTCGGCCCTTTGAGCCTGCACCACCATTCAATAAGATCATGGCTGATTATTCCCTCAGTACTCCTTTCCTGCTTTCTCTCCATACCCCTTGATCCCTTTAGCCGTAAAGGCCATATCTAACTCCCTCTTGAATATATCCAATGAACTGGCATCAACGACTCTCTGCGGTAGGGAATTCCACAGGTTAACAACTCTCTGAGTGAAGAAGTTTCTCCTCATCTCAGTCCTAAATGGCCTACCCCTTATCCTAAGACTGTGTCCCCTGGTTCTGGACTTCCCCAACATCGGGAACATTCTTCCCGCATCTAACCTGTCCAGTCACGTCAGAATCTTCTAAGTTTCTATGAGATCCCCTCTCATCCTTCTAAACTCCAGTGTATAAAGGCCCTGTTGATCCCGTCTCTCTTCATATGTCAGTCCTGCCATCCCGGGAATCAGTCTGGTGAACCTTCGCTGCACTCCCTCAATAGCAAGAACGTCCTTCCTCAGATTAGGAGACCAAAACTGAACACAATATTCCCGGTGAGGCCTCACCAAGGCCCTGTACAACTGCAGTAAGACCTCCCTGTTCCTATACTCAAATCCCCTAGCTATGAATGCCAACATACCATTTGCCTTCTTCACCACCTGCTGTATCTGCATGCCAACTTTCAATGACTGATGAACCATGACATCCAGGTCTCGTTGCACCTCCCCCTTTCCTAATCTGCTGCCATTCAGATAATATTCTGCTTTCATGTTTTTGCCACCAAAGTGGATAACCACACATTTATCCACATTACACTGCATCTGGCATGCATTTGCCCACTCACCTAACCTGTCCAAGTCACCCTGCAGCCTTTTAGCATCCTCCTCACAGCTCACACCGCCACCCAGTTTAGTGTCATCTGCAAAATTGGAGATATTACACTCAATTCCTTCATCTAAATCATTAATGTATATTGTAAAGAACTGGGGTCCCAGCACTGAGCCCTGTGGCACTCCACTAGTCACTGCCTGCCATTCTGAAAAGGACCCGTTTATCCCGACTCTCTGCTTCCTGTCTGCCAACCAGTTCTCTATCCATGTCAGTACATTACCCCCAATACCATGTGCTTTGATTTTGCACACCAATCTCTTGTGTGGGACCTTGTCAAAAGCCTTTTGAAAGTCCAAATACACCACATCCACTGGTTCTCCCTTGTCCACTCTACTAGTTACATTCTCAAAAAATTCCAGAAGATTTGTCAAGCATGATTTCCCTTTCATAAATCCATGCTGACTTGGACCGATCCTGTCACTGCTTTCCAAATGCGCTGCTATTTCATCTTTAATAATCGATTCCAACATTTTCACCACTACTGATGTCAGGCTAATCGGTCTTTAATTGCTCATTTTCTCTCTCCCTCCTTTTTTAAATAGGGGATATGGGGAGCGGGCAGGGAAGTGGAGCTGAATCCATGATCAGATCAGCCATGATCTTACTGAATGGCAGAGCAGGCTCAAGGGGCCATATGGCGTACTCCTGTTTCTATTTCTTATGTTCTTATATCATTCCTCCTCACAGCTGTAATTATTTCTTTAATCAATACTGCGATCCTCCTCCTTTTTTATCCCCTTCTCTATCCCGTCTGAAAACCCTGTAACCTGCCATTCCTGCCTTTCTTTCAGCCATGCCTCAGTAATAGTTATATCATACTCCCACATGTCCTCACCTCATCCGCCTTATTCCCTAGACTCCCTGCATTGAAGTATATACCATTTAGCACTGCCAAACTAACTAGTTGTCTATTTTCTAGTCTTTGTTTCCTCTGCCTAGCAAACTCACTTGCTTGCCTTCCATTACCAGCTTTGCTTCTCTCCCTTCTGTATCTACTCTCAGATTCCCATCCCCCTGCCAAGCTACTTTATCCCTCCCTAACAGCACTAGCAACCCTCTTTACCCCACCCCCCCCCCCCCCGCCTCCCAACCCCCATCACAAGAATATTGGTTTTGGTCCTGTTGAGGTGCAACCCATCCGGCTTGTACAGGTCCCACCTCCCCCAGAAACGGTCCCAATGCCTCAGGAATCTAAAGCCGTTCCTCCTGCACCATCTCTCCAGCCACATATTCATCTGCTCTACCACTATTGTTCTTCCACTCCTCTTCCTCCCCCCCCCCCCCACCCCCCACTGCCCCCGCTGTGCAGCTAACCACTCATAGTGCCGTGAACTTGGTTCTGGCTACACAACCCAGAGGAACCATCCCCCTCACCAGTATCCAGAATTGAAAATCAGTTAGCGAGCAAGATGCACTTCAGGGAATCCTGCCCTACCTGCCTGGTCACACATTCCCTCACTGCCTGCACTCTCTTAAGCTGCAGGGTGACCACCTCCTGAAATGTGGTATCCACGAAGTTCTCAGCCTCACGGCTGCACTGCAGTGACATCAGCCGCCGCTCAAGCTCCAAAAGCTTGAGTTGGCTCTAGTTGGCAACACTTCCCACCTTCCCACACACGATTGTCCAGGCCATGAAAAGCCTCCAGGACATCCCACATGGCACCGGATGTGCATTCCACGGGACTGATCTGCCCTGCCATGCCTTCATATATTAGATTTTTAAATAAAGTTTTTAGTATACCCCAGTGCTCTAAGCTAGAGAGAAGATAAGATAACAGTGATACTCACCGGCCCCTAACCTGAATAGCAAAAAAACAACAATGTTACCGTAACCAATCAGTTACCAGCTACCCTGTGATGTCATTCCTGGATTTTATTTTTGGTCTCGAGCTCCTGTCGCCATGCTATTTATTCCAGCTCCGCTCTCGCTGTGCTCCTTTTACTTGTACCAGCATCTTGTTTCCAGATTTTGTTGTTTTTTTAATTGAATTCAAACTCTCAAACTGCCATGGTGGGATTTGAGCTTAACTTGATTAAGAGGAGATTTAATCGAGGTGTTCAAAATCATGAATGGTTTTGATGGAGTAAATAAGGAGAAGGGGCAGAAGGGTAGGTAACTGGAGGACATAGATTTAAAGTGATTGGCAAAAGAACCAGAAGTGACACCAGTCAACATTTTTTTTAAACACTTCCATGTTGTTGTGATCTGCAAGGCACTGCCTGAAAGGTTGGTGGAAGCATATTCAACAGTAACTTTCAAAAGGGAAATGGATAAATAGTTAAATGGAAATAAAATTCAGGGCTATGTAGAAAGAGCAAGGGAGTGGGACAAGTTGGATAGGTTTACCAAAGAAGTGATACAGCCAAGATGGCCTGAATGGCCTCCTTCTGTGTTATATCATTCTATGATTCTCTAGATTATTAGTCCCGGCCTCTGGATTACTAGCCGAGTAACATAACTACTACACTAACATACGTCCAACCAAAAGCTCCTACTCCAGCTGGTCCGGTTTGTGAATAATCCTAAACATTAATAACGGGTAATCAAGGCTCTAATATAATAATTAATCACTGCTATTGTGGCAATATCACTTACAGTGCTGTGTGTATTGAGTGAAATTCGACCTTCCATTTTGATGTAATATCTAAAAAGAACATTTTAAAATTAGAACAGAATTACAATTACAATATTCTGTTTAAAAATGCTCTTGTATAGTTCATTTATTTTCTCTAAAGATTTGGCGCCTTTCACAACCTAAGGACGTCCCAAAGCACTTTACAGCCAATGAAGTACTTTTGAAGTATAGTCACTGTTGTAATGTAGGAAAAGCAGCAGCCAATTTGTGCACAGCAAGGTCCAACATACAGCAATGAGATAATGACTTGATAGTCTGTTTTTGTAATGTTGGTTGAGGGATTAATATTGGCTAGGACACCGGGAAGAACTCCTGCATTTTTTCAAATACCGTCATATTTTCCTTTACTTTCACCCGAAAGGGCAGGCGGGGTCTTGGTTTAATGTTTCATCCGAATTGGGAAATTATTTTATTAATTCAGAGGATTATCATATATATATATATACATTGTACATAGGGCAAAACTCAATTTGGAGCCAGTGCCAAAATAACATAGATGGAGTTGAAACAAGATCATAACCTGCAGAAGTGAAACCCGTAGCTCATTAACATCAACTCGAGCTGAAGATTGGAGTTTGTTCCAATGTTACATATTGAAATCATAAACGGTGAAACTAAAGAACTAGGAGCTCACAAACATCAACGGAAGCTCGAGAAGTTTACCACTTCAGAACACACTATTGAACATGTTATTTTTTTTAACAGATTAGATCCTCCATGTTGACTGCCATGTTAGATAGTCTGAGAAGTGGCTGTGGTTTTTGATGCCTACACTGAGCCTACAGCAGCTCAACACAACATTGGCTTTCCCATCACCTAATTCAGTAATATACTTGACCAACAAGGTGAAAATATTCCATGCATTACCAATATTGAAAAACACAGGCCTCAGACCTCATATTGTTTACCTACGCTGTAGAAATCTTGCTTAAGATGCAAGTAAGAGGATTTGAAAATGTTAGTTCTTGCTGAAATGATCATCGGTATAACAATTGCACTAGTCTTTCCATGGTTCAATGTCCAATCACAAAGGCTCTTAGCAGGTGGCCATTTGCCATTGTAGGCAAAGCTGACTGACTGCTGGCTCTGAATGTGGCTGAGCATCCTCGCGTCTCATTAAAATCCCATTTCAGCCTCAGCGTAGGCATCAGTGCTCCTCAGCAACACAAAGAAAACACCTCAAACACCGTAAGCTCAGCCTCAATGACTCAAAATGCATGAAATAATTAAATCTTTATACTTTTGAGTTTTTTCTCTACCATTCAGATCCCGAATGTGTCAATAAGCGAACTTGAATACAGTCATTTAGGATCTTGCTGAGAAGAGAAAAGGGACACTATGGTCTTAGTTCACTACAGCAAATTACCACTGCAGGTTATGCTTGACGTATCCAAACAAATGCTTTTCATCGTTCAGACCTCCTGGGCATGGAATGGAAGAGCTTCCATTGGCCCATCTGAAAAACTTCTTGTAAGCATAACATTAAATGATCAAGTAATTTTAGGGCATTTTTTAATGTGCCTTTGTTGTAAATGTTATTTATACAACTACATATTCAGCTGTATATGAAAAGTTGAGATGTAATGGTGAATCTATATAAAACCGTAAGATCACAGTTGGAGTACTGTGTGCAGTTTTGGGCTCCACAACAAATGGTATTTATGTAGTGCCTTTAAAATAGTGAGACGTCCCAAGCCACTTCACAGGAGCGTTATCAAACTAAATTTAACACCGAACCACATGAGGACAGGAGAGCTTTAGAATAGTCAAGTCTAGCGGTAACAAAGGCATGGATGAGGGCTTCCGCAGAAGATGAGCTGAGGCAGGAGCGGAGTCAGGTGATGTTATGAAGGTGGAAGTAGGCAGTCTTGGTAATGGAGCGGATTTGCGGTCAGAAGCTCATCTCGGGGTCAAACACGACACCAAGGTTGCAAATGGTCTGGTTCAGCCTCAGTTGCCATGGAGTCGGTGGCTAGGGAACGCAGTTTGTGACAGGGATCAAAGACAATGGCTTTGGTCTTCCCAAAGTTCAGCGAGAGGAAATTTCTGCTCATCCAGTACTGGATGTTGGACAAGCAGTGTGACAAATCAGACAGTGGAGGGTGTTATATATGTGGACTTGCATTTACTCTGTACAGCCACCAGAGGTCTTATCCCCTGGAATCCCAAGGGATCCCATAATCCCTTGGGAGCACGGGTATTTAAGGAGGCTTCACAGGTGGGAGACGCACTCTGGAGACCTGCAATAAAAGACTACGGTCACACTTTACTGTGAGCTCGCATTGTTCAGTCTGACTCTTTCTCCATACTCAACAACTGGCGACGAGATACAGATAACGAACCCAAAGATGCAGAGAACAGTGGGCATTCTGGAGAAATTCTCGGAGGGAGATGATTGGGAAACTTTTGTGGAGCGACTCGACCAATACTTCGTGGCCAATGAGCTAGATGGGGAAGAGAGCACTGCCAAACGAAGGGTGATCCTCCTCACTGTCTGTGGGGCACCAACGTATGGCCTCATGAAGAATTTGCTCTCTCCAGCGAAACCCATGGAGAAATCTTTTGACGCTGTGTGCACACCGCCCCGAGAGCATTTGAACCCGAAGGAAAGCGTTCTGATAGTGAGGTACCGGTTCTACACCTACAAAAGGTCTGAAGGCCAGGAAGTGGTGAGTTATGTCGCCGAGGTAAGACGCCTTGCAGGACATTGCAAATTTGAAGGATATTTGGAGCACATGCTCAGAGACTTTTTCGTACTTAACATTGGCCACGAAACCATACTTCGCAAACTTTTGACTGTAGAGACCCCAACCTTGAGTAAGGCCATAGTGATAGCCCAGGCATTCATTGCCACCAGTGACAATACGAGGCAAATCTCTCGGCATACAAGTGCTGCTACAAGTACTGTGAACAGAGTGATGTTTTTTCGAATCGTAACATACAGGGCAGGTCACACGTACCTGCAGTTGCACATCCGCAGATGACTCAGAGTCCACCATCAAGGGTGATGAATGCAAGGCCATTAACACCTTGTTGGCGCTGCGGGGGTGATCATCGTTTCCATTCATGCCGATTCAAAGAGTACGTTTGCAAGGGCTGTGGATTAATGGGACACCTCCAATGAGTGTGCAGGCAAGCTGCAATGCTTGTTAAACCTGAAAACCACTACGTGGAGGACAGATCCATGGAGGAGCATGATGAATCAGAGCCTCAGACCGAGGAGGCAGAGGTACATGGGGTGCACACATTCACCATGAGTTGTCCCCCGATAATGCTGAACGTTGAAATAAATGGACTCCCGGAGTCAATGGAGCTGATGGAAAAAGACTTTCGAAAGATTGTGGTGCAACAAGGCCTCAAAGCCAGGCTTAACTCCAGTTCGCACAAAACTAAGAACTTACACGAAAGAACTGATTGCTGTAATCAGCAGTGCTCCCGTAAAGGTCTCCTATAATGGGGCGCTACACAAGCTACCACTCTGGGTGGTACCGGGTGATGGTCCCACACTGCTCGGCAGGAGCTGGCTGGGAAAGATACGCTGGATCTGGGACGACGTCCGAGCGCTATCACCCGCTGACGACACTTCATGTGCCCAGGTCTTAAACAAATTTCCTTCGCTGTTGGAACCAGGCATTGGGAAATTCCAAGGAGCAAAAGTGCAGATCCATCTAATTCCGGGGGCGCGACCCATCCATCACAAGGCGAGAGCAGTACCGTACATGATTAGAGAAAGGGTAGAGATCGAGCTAGACCGGCTGCAACGAGAAGGCATCATTTCACCGATCGAGTTCAATGAGTGGGCTAGTCCTATTGTCCCAATCCTCAAGGGAGATGGCACCATCAGAATCTGTGGCAATTACAAAGTAACTATCAATCATTTCTCCCTGCAGGACCAATACCCACTACCAAAAGCCAACGACCTCTTTGCAACACTGGCAGGAGGAAAGACGTTCACGCAGCTGGATCTGACTTCAGCCTACATGACGCAGGAACTGGAGGAATCATCGAAGGCCCTCACCTGCATCAACACGCACAAAGGTCTCTTTGTTTATAATAGATGCCCATTTGGAATCCAATCAACGGCGACGATATTCTAGAGAAACATGGAAAATTCACTGAAGTCAGTCTCGCACACCGTGGTCTTCCAGGATGACAACTTGATCACAAGTCGGAACACAGTCGAGCACCTGCAGAACCTGGAGGAGGTTCTTAGTCGACTCAACCGCGTGGGGCTCAGGTTAAAATGTTCGAAGTGCGTTTTCCTGGCGCCTGAAGTGGAGTTCTTGGGAAGGAAGATTGTAGCTGGTGGCATCAGGCCCACCAATGCAAAGACAGGCAATTGAGAACGCACCGAGGCCACAGAACGTGACGGAGCTACGGTCGTTTCTGGGACTCTTGAACTACTTTGGTAACTTCTTACCGGGTCTCAGCACACTGCCAGAACCACTACATGTCTTACTACAAATAAGACAAAAGCAAAGAAAATGCTTTTGTAAAAGCGAGAAAATTGTTATGCTCAAACAAATTGCTTATGTTGTATGCGTTTGGTACTAGCATGTGATGCGTCGTCATATGGCGTCGGGTGTGTATTGCAACAAGCTAATGATTTCGGGAAACCGCAACCGGTTGTTTATGCATCCAGGAGACTGTCTAACGCTGAGAGCCTACAGCATGATTGAAAAAGCGTTAGCGTCTGTCTATGGGGTAAATAGAATGCATCAATACCTGTCTGGGCTAAAATTTGAATTGGAAACTGACCATAAGCCACTTATATCCCTATTTTCCAAGAGTAAAGGGATAAATACCTTTATTCGCATCCAGAGATGGGCGCTCACGTTGTCTGCATACAACTATGCCATCCACCACAGGCCAGGCACAGAAAACTGCGTCGATGCTCTCAGTAGGCTGCCATTGCCCACCACGGGGGTGGAAATGGTGCAGCCCGCAGATCTAGCCATGGTTATGGAAGCATTTGCGAGTGAGCAATCACCCGTCACTGCCCGGCAGATCAAAACCTGGACAAGCCAGGAACACTTATTATCTCTAGTCAAAAGCTGCGTGCTTCACGGGAGCTGGTCCAATGTCCCAGTGAAAATGCAGGAAGAGATAAAGCCGTTCCAGTGGCGCAAAGATGAAATATCTATCGAGGCAGACTGCCTTCTGTGGGGCAATCGAGTAGTGGTCCCCAGGAAGGGCAGAGACACCTTCATCAATGACCTCCACAGTACCCACCCAGGCATCGTAATGATGAAAGCAATAGCCAGATCCCACCAGTATCGATGCGGACTTAAGAGTCCTGCGTTCACAGATATAATACAGGCTCACAGTTAAGCAATGTACCCAGGGAGGCGCCGCTAAGTTTATGGTCTTGGCCCTCCAAACCGTGGTCTAGGGTACATGTCGACTATGCAGGCCCGTTCTTGGGTAAAATGTTCCTTGTGGTTGTAAACGCATACTCCAAGTGGATTGAATGTGAGATAACGTCGGCTAGCACGTCCGCTGCCACTACTGAAAGCCTGCGGGCCATGTTTGCCACTCACGGCTTACCCGATGTCCTGGTGAGCGACAACGGGCCATGTTTTACCAGTGCTGAGTACAAAGAATTCATGACTCGTAACGGGATCAAACATGTCACATCTGCCCAGTTTAAACCAGCGTCGAATGGTCACGCAGAGAGAGCAGTGCAAACCATCAAGCAAGGCTTGAAGAGGGTAACTGAAGGCTCATTGCAGGCTCGCCTATCCCGAGTCCTGCTTAGCTACCGCACGAGATCCCACTCACTCACTGGGATCCCACCTGCTGAACTGCTCATGAAACGAGCACTTAAGACAAGGTTCTCGTTAGTTCACCCTGATCTACATGAATAGGTAGAGAGCAGGCGGCTTTAACAAAGTGCATAACATGATAGCGCAAATCTGTCACACGAGATTGAAATCAATGATCCTGTATTTGTATTAAATTATGGACAAGGTCCCAAGTGGCTTCCCAGCACTGTCGTGGCCAAAGAGGGGAGCAGGGTGTTTCGGGTCAAACTTTCAAATAGACTCATTCACCGGGAACATTTGGACCAAATCAAACTCAGATTCATGGACTATCCTAAGCAACCCACCTTGGACCCTACCTTTTTTGATCCCCCAACATACACACTAGTGGCAACCGGCACCACGGTTGACCACGAAGCAGAACCCATCATCCACAGCAGCCCTTCAGTGCCCATCTCACCAGGCAGCCCAGCAAGGCCAGCTGCACAGCAGCCCAGCGAGGGCCCAACAAATGATTCAACAACACCAGCTTTCACACTGACACGATCAACCAGGGCAAGAAGGGCTCCAGATCGACTCACATTGTAAATAGTTACACTTTTGACTTTGAGGGGGGGTGTGTTGTTATATATGTTGACTTGTATTTACTCTGTACAGCCACCAGAGGGCTCATCCCCTGGAGTCCCAAGGGATCCCATAATCCCTTGGAAGCACAGGTATTTAAGGAAGGTTCACAAGTTGAAGAGGCACTCAAGATCTGCAATTAAAGACTACGGTCACACTTTACTTTGAGCTCACAGTGTTCAGTCTGACTCTCCATACTCAACAGAGGGGTCAAGAGAGGTGGTGGTGAGGTAGAGTTGAATGTCGTCAGAATCTGTATCACTGTAGCTACCAACTTTATATGTATTATCCGTACTAATTTCAAATGTATTAACTCTTTCTAAAATGGCCGCTCATGGTTATTGCTGACTCTTTAGATCTCACTGTAGGGGAAAACAATGAGTGACTTGTCTTTGTTAAATAACCTTGAAGAACCGTCTGATCATGGGAATGTAGCAACAGATGTAGGAGCTAAACTGTGGGAATACCCAGGGAAGCAGAACTGTGTCTTCCTTGCCTGCAAAACAAAGATAAGCTGGAGATGACTTAATCTTCTCTCATGATTAGGGGCATTGCTTAATTAACTATGTAAATGACTAATTTAGCTTGTATCTATGCCACGGTAGCTGATGTGATAGGACAATGAAAAGGGGTTGTACCATTCACGAATTGTATAAATGTATTGATTTTGTAATGATTTTTGCTTGCTCTGATGGATTCGACAGACTCATTAAGTCGGTGTCCCTTTATCAGAGCAATACCTCATCGATGAAGCCTGAAAAAAGTTAGTCTGAACTAAACTTTAAAGTGTTCGAATCAGTGTATTCGCTGAAACAGATTGAGGAAAAAGAATCCGTATCAACAATTGGTGTCAGAAGTGGGATCTCAACAGACGACTGGCAAAAGCTTGTGAATTAAGAGCCGAACTAGCCTTGGACGAGACAGGAGGAAAGTGGCCACTGGAGTGAGTATCCTTTAAATACCACTTCGGTTTCCTTCAGTCCCAAAAGTCTGAGGAAAGTTTGGCCACTCGCTAGTTCTCAGGTAGCGTCTGAACGAGATCCAGATCAATCTGTCGAATACCTTTTAAACTTAGAAAATAAGCGTCCAAGTCAGGTACGACGTCGACCTTGTATATCACTTGGCCCGTCTAGGCGCTGATTGGACTTAAACAGACTAACCGGGATATGATTACCGCAGGGCGACGCGAGTAATTGTGTAAAACTAAATCGCGGGGCGACGCGAGGAATTGTGTAAAACTAAATCACGGGGCGATGCGAGGAATTGTGTAAAACTAAATCGCGGGGCGACGCGAGGAATTGTGTAAAACTAAATCGCGGGGTGACGCGAGGAATTGTGTAAGGATAAAAGGAATTGTGTAAGGATAAAATATTTCTTTACCGCGAGGCGACGCAGGAATGGGCAATCATGGATCCAAAAATAGAGCCGGCCAAAGAAAAAAATTAATTAATAAGCTTTGTTGAATGAAGAGAGACTTTTGTGAATGTCTGTCGTTGAGTGAGAGTCCTTGTGTAATTTCTTTGACTGCGGAATGAATTTTTATCTTTTCATGTTTTTTAAAAGCCTGTTTGGAAAAGTGGTGCAGCTGTCTATTAATTTAGGCTCCTCCCACTTCTCCAAACAGAGTGAAAGTTTTTTTCAACCCTTTGTAGTGTTGTCCTGTATGTGGGAAGTTTTAAGACATTTTAAGTTAGGAACGCAGGTGCGGATATATTCGGATAATAAGTTACGGAGCTAGGAAATGCACAAAGGATAGGTTTGTTGAGTAAAAGATAAAAAATACATGGTCCCGGTGGTTGAAAAAAAATGAATTTATTTGACACGCTCACTTACTTGTCGAAAGAAAACATGCAGTGATTGATTACATTGGGTTGAAAGACATAAATTTAGTCTAGGAATGAGATAAAGAATGCCTTTTAAAAAAAAAAGCTTCTAGCTCAAAAAAAAAGTTTTAAATAAAGATTGAAATTACAAAATTTGAATTGGGATTTTGAGATATTAAGAGAAGGCACAGCAAAATACTGAGGTGGATTCAAACAAAAAAAAATATTGTATTAAATCTGATCTCTTAAAGAAAATAGGAGATATAAAACTAAAAGGTTTGGAAACAATCTAGAAATACCTTCAGGGATCAGGTCAAACTCCTGGGCGAGTGGTGAGCTATCTGCGAAGGTGTAAAAGGGACTTTTGAAAAATGTTAAAAACAGCAAGCTTTAGCAGTTTAGAAGAGACATTTTAACGACTTTGAAACTGGAGCATTTTGAGATAACGAAAAGCGGCCCTCAAAGCCTACGTTGCGATGGAAAAAGACATACTAGTTGATATCGGCTGTGAAAAAGATATTGGTTTAATTGGGAAAAAAAGAATTTGAAGCAGTAAAAGACACTCTCCATTGATAATGATTTTAAATTATGAGAAAGTTTCACTGCAGTTTGAAAGATTTCCAAAATGGACGTTGTTTATCAAGAAAAGTCCCGAACAGTCTAAACAAGCAGGAGGGTTTTGAAAATAACGAGGAGAAAAGATTTAAGCTATGCGAACTCAGCACAGAAAAAAACTGGGAATTAGAGAATCTTACTGAATTTTTAAATTCTTATAGAAAATGGAACTGGCACAGATGTTTAGATTTTGTGCTGAGAGAAAAAAACCCACAAGATTTGCCCAGTGAACGGGACCGTAAAATAAAACGAAATGTTAGAATGTACACAGCGTGTGTGAAAATTGGATTTCAGTAAACAAAATAGCTATTAAAAATTTGTGGTCTCATTTTAAATCAATCAAATAAAAAATCTTTGGCAATTAGAAGAAAACATTGGAGTTTACTCTAAAATGCCATCTTTCCTGATGAGAAGACTTTTATTATGACGGCTCTACTAATGATTTCTGCTGTTTTAGCCGATTCCTAATTTCTAAGCAAGTTTTGAAGGCACAAAGACTTAAAAAAAAAAATTCGGATGATTACGCGAAGTCACGTAATGACATCAGCTCTTCTTACAAACCTGTAAAGGAGTTAACCCTTTCCATTGACAGCTGTTTTATACTGGACATTATTAATTTGGATTTCTTAATAGAATAAAAAACTCACCTGACAGATAGAGGAAATGGTGGGATAGTCAGAATAAAAATAAAACAGAACTAGCCTATGTAATAATACTCGCCTGATACAAATAAAAGAAAGATATTCAAACAAAACAAATTCAAGAGTTAAAAGCTAAGATAAATAAGCTGGAAGAGATTTTTTTTTTAAATGGGACCAGACGGATAGTCACCTATGGCAATAGAGCCAATGTAGCCCACGATGGGTAATCATAGTCTACAAACCCAACCTAACTTTACCTCCGATTTCACAGAGTGACCGCAACATGCATGGATTAAAGATGAGTAGACCAGAACCTAACACCTGGTGACGACCAGGCTATCTGTTTAAAATTTACAGATAAAACACTCACCGAGATGGGACCGCAGCGGCTAATTCGACTCTGGAGACTCGGGATACTGGGAACCTTAAGGCCCACGCAAGCACTGGATAATACAGATGGACTACGAGAGATATAGCACACGCAGGAAAAACACAACTACATGAACTAGCTTTGTTTAATTTGACTGCCGAAATATGCATCCCAGCAGCCAATGACTGGAGCAAGGACAGAACTTATTTTAACGCATGGCTATGTATAGTGTATTAAGTAAGGTTGTAATGCAGCAGGCTGCCGATGCCATGGGCGCCAGTAGATTCCGAGGGCAGGAGCAATCTCATATGACCAAAAGGGGAAGGACGCAGAAATCCAACTGGATGGAATTTCAGTTCTAGAAGCTCATGCCTGGGCAGACGAAGCTGCAAAACAAGCAGCCAAATCCACCCCGCAAGAACAGAAGGGTGGGAAGAGAACGGAGCAAAGGGGGGGGCTAGTAATAAAAGAATCTAAAGGATATAATTTGGGGTGCGTCAGCGACTACTTATCCTAAACCTAATGGATATAATTTTTCCTAGCTTCTGTGGGAATGAAACTATAAGTCTATACCAGAACCTGACACAACGGATCCTCGAAGGCCCGGAATCCACTACCCTGAGATTTAATGTCAGAAATGGAACAGGGCAAGGTCGAACAAAAAGGGGAATACTGGAAACACTAGGCACGGGTTATGCGGCAGGGGTTACGACGATGAATTCCATAGGCCTGTATGCAATATATGACCAGGTTAACCACTTAATGGCGTAGTCTTGAGGGGTTTACTGGGGAGGGACTTGGATAACCAAGCCCTACAAGCGCGTTTGGGAGATGGCGCAGAAGGGGAACTGTTACAGATGGCCCATACATTATAGAAGCATGCCAAGACAATAAATTTGATCCACGCAATGGGGAACGATATAAATAAATGATTACAGGCTGAGATAGTTTGCTCCGGGTATGGGACCTGGATATTAAGTGAGGTACAACATAATTTGGAGCAACTCCAGAATGGGGACATACCAGATTGGATTCCAAACAGCATACTTAACAATTGGACTCTAGATAAAAAAAATGAATAACACATGCGAGGTACGAAGGAGTAGTCACGCATGGGTGCCAGAATTCAGATGTATTACTGGGTGGGTGAATATGATCAGATTTATGTTGTCTATACCACAGTATGATGTAACAAAGGGAGACCCCTTATATCAGATCGATAATATTGGTGAAGTGAGAAACCAAACTCGGTTACGTTACCATCAGCCTTCCAGACGGGTGGTTAAAATTAACAATAGTACCAAAGGCATTGACATAACTGATTGCTATAAAAATAATCAAGTGATTTTATGTCGAGGTACGCCACGAATGACGAATGATGATTGCAGATTCCACCAAACAAACGGATGCATGCTGAGCATCACTCCTCTCAAACACGATTCCGAAACAATCGCTGCTCCACAAGGGAATGGAGCACAGGAGCAGCCAACCCGACGATTAAGACCAGGGAAGGAGTCACCCCCTATGTCATCACCAACCCTAACTTGTGTTTCAGGCCCATGGGAAAAATAGATGTAAATGGATACCACTTATATCCCGAGACAACGGAAATCATCCACGGAACAATCACGGATACCCTCCGAGAAGGGTACGAAGTGTCAGTATGGGAACCGCAAGGCAAACAGATACCAGAACTAAATGAGGAACAATTACGTTTGGTGCAAGGAATCCAGAATCAAAGACGACAGTATGTCCGGCTGATGGAAGAAATAGACAACTTACAGAGAGACACTAACGCAATGCTGGCTGATCAGCCCTGGTACTCAAAGCTATGGGACATTGGACTTAATATTCAAATTCACCCATGGATAAGAATAATATCACATGTACTTGTAGTAATACAGGGTCTGGTTCTGATGGTCATGATGGGATTAACATGTGCATGAATTAAACAGGCCAAACTATAAGTCAGGGCACGCACTATGATTAAGGCCATAAGGGATGAAAATTTAAGCAGTCCTACAGGAAGGACTTACCTTATATAGCTCTGTGGGAAGGTTTCAGGAGATCCCGAAGCTTGGGAGATGGCCACCCAGGTGAACAAACCTATCTGGAACTTGCCTACAGGGAGATAGTTATTGGGAAATATGGCCAGCTTGGCGTATAGCCAAGGGCCAAAAGGGGGGAATTGTAAGAGAAATTTGGCATTAGAGATACCAGCGGGACAAGGGTGAAAGTGCTGGTTCCTGCACTGGCCCATAAGGAGGTAAAAGGCCTCTCTTCGGCCTTGTACCAAGACTCCAGAAATTATCAATTCAATAATATTCCGACAGGATACGATGTGAGAACCTAAACAGACGTTGATAAGACTTTGCGAAGAGGCTCGAGGCGAACTCACAGATAACAAGGAGGATCAGGAAAGAGAGTGCGAACGGCTGAATGCGATACTCCTGGAATAGTCACCAGAGTTATCATGAAATAATAAAAGGGGGGAATGAGAATCTGTATCACTGTAGCTACCAACTTTATATGTATTATCCGTACTAATTTCAAATGTATTAACTCTTTCTAAAATGGCCGCTCATGGTTATTGCTGACTCTTTAGATCTCACTGTAGGGGAAAACAATGAGTGACTTGTCTTTGTTAAACAACCTTGAAGAACCGTCTGATCATGGGAATGTAGCAACAGATGTAGGAGCTAAACTGTGGGAATACCCAGAGAAGCAGAACTGTGTCTTCCTTGCCTGCAAAACAAAGATAAGCTGGAGATGACTTAATCTTCTCTCATGATTAGGGGCATTGCTTAATTAACTGTGTAAATGACTAATTTAGCTTGTATCTATGCCACGGTAGCTGATGTGATAGGACAATGAAAAGGGGTTGTACCATTCACGAACTGTATAAATGTATTGACTTTGTAATGATTTTTGCTTACTCTGATGGATTCGACAGACTCATTAAGTCGGTGCCCCTTCATCAGAGCAATACCTCATCGATGAAGCCTGAATAAAGTTATAGTCTGAACTAAACTTTAAAGTGTTCGAATCAGTGTATTCGCTGAAACAGATTGAGGGAAAAGAATCCGTATCAACAGTGAGGTAGAGTTGAATGTCGTCAGTGTACACTAGGAAGGATGCTAAAGCAACAGGAGGTTACAGATTCATTAGAATGGTGTCTTGTATAAGAAAATACAAAGAAAAATTGGGGCTATTTTCATTAGAGCAGGGGACGTAGTGGGATGGTTTGATAAAGGTGCTTAAAGTTATTGGGCTCAATTTTCCCCATTCATTTGCGCCGTTTTTTTTGCCGCATTTATTTTTTTCAAAGTTTCCCTCTGCGATCTGCGCTGGCGTAACTGACATAGTTACGATTTTTCCAGGCCAGTTTTTTTTTTAATGTCTGCACCGGTTTTTTCAAGTGTTTGCAGTTTGACCAACATTTTTTTCTCTCAGGTCGGCGTACCTGGCCACTCCCAAAAAATCTTCTGGTGAGTTAGGAAAACCAGCGCACATTCACAAATCTGCGCTGAAAGACACCATTGTTTTTAAATCGAAGATTTTGGAGGGAGTCAAGAACACTGTCAAAATCAATAATAAAGTTCAACTTTTTTTTTACTTGTCAACGTAGAACATAAGAACATAAGAAATAGGAGCAGGAGTAGGCTATATGATCCCTCAAGCCTGCTCCGCCATTTAATACGATCATGGTTGATCCGATCATAGACTCAGGTCCACTTCACTGCCCATGCCCCAAAACCCCTTATTCCCTTATCGGTTAAGAAACTCTATCATTGTCTTAAATTTATTCAATGTCCCGGCTTCCACAGCTCTCTGAGGCAGCCAATTCCAGATTTACAACCCTCTGAGAGAAGAAATTCCTCCTCATCTCAGTTTTAAATGGGCGGACCCTTATTCTAAGATTAAGCCGCCTAATCCTAGACTCCCCTATTGGTGGAAACATCCTCTCTACATCCACTCTGTCAAGCCCCCTCATTATCTTATACGTTTCGATAAGATCGCCTCTCATTCTTCTGAATTCCAATGAGTAGAGGCCCAACCTACTCAACCTTTCCTCATAAGTCAACCCCCTCATCTCCGGAATCAACCTGGTGAACTGCCTCCAAAGCAAGTATATCCTTTCGTAAATATGGAAACCAAAACTGGACGCAGTATTCCAGGTGTGGCCTCACCAATACCCTGTATAACTGTAGCAAGACTTCCCTGCTTTTATACTCCATCCCCTTTGCAATAAAGATCAAGATTCCATTGGCCTTCCTGATCACTTGCTGTACCTGCACAAGGACCCCCAAGTCCCGCTGTACTGCAGCACTTTGCAAATCTTTCTCAGAATCGGTCCCACACCCGGGCTACAAAACAAGCCGTTGGGGGAGGGGGGGGGTTCGCTGGGGGGGAGGAGAGAGAGAGCGAGGTGCTGATCAGAAGGCTTGGAGCCCGGGGAGGGGGAGGAAGAGAGAGAAGTCACAAAACTCCAAGGGGGGGGGGAAGGGAAAGAGAGCAGAAGTCACAAGACCTTTGGGTGTGGTCCATCCATACAAACCTGGAGAGATACAACTGCGAACCTGTGCTGCCTGCTATCCTGCCGTTTTGCGCTTCTTTCAAAGGTTAAATTTAACTATGGGGGCAATAATGACAAGGCCATACCTTGTGCGAGCCTTCTGCATCATGGTGCTACATACGAGACAATTGATTTGACTTCATCACATCAGGAACATCAGAGCCCTTAGGGTGCTGGGCAGGAGGCCTTACCCACCTCGGGTATATCGAGACAGGTGTTCGTACCTCTGATGCAGACTGTGTCAGAAGACTGCGTTTCCGCAAAGAGGTTGTAAGTGAGATCTGTGAATTGGTCATAGCAGATGTGCAACCTAGAATATCAGGAGGACTGATTTGTCAGTTGAAGTGAAGGTTACAGCTGTACTTTCATTCTGTGTGTTATATATGTAAACTTGTATTTACTCTGTACAGCCATCAGAGGGCTCATTCCCTGGAATCCCAAGGGATCCCATAATCCCTTGGAAGCACAAGTATTTAAGGAGACCTCACAGGTTGGAGGGCACTCTGGAGACCTGCAATAAAAGACTACGGTCATACTTTACTTTGAGCTCACAATGTTCAGGCAGACTCTTCATACACAACCACTGGCGACGAGATACAGATAGTGAACCCAAAGATGCAGAGAACAGTGGGCATCCTGGAGAAATTCTCGGAGGAAGATGATTGGGAAATTTTTGTGGAGCGACTCAGCCAATACTACGTGGCCAATGAGCTAGATGGGGAAGAGAACGCTGCCAAACAAAGGGCGATCCTCCTCACCATCTGTGGGGCACCAACATATGGCCTCATGAAGAATGGGCTCACTCCAGCGAAACCCACGGAGAAATCGTACGACGATTTGTGCACACTGGTCCGAGAGCATTTGAACCCGAAGAAAAGCGTTCTGATGGCGAGGTACTGGTTCTACACCTACAAAGGTCTGAAGGCCAGGAAGTTGCGATCTATGTCGCCGAGCTAAGGCGCCTTGCAGGACATTGCGAATTTGAAGGACATTTGGAGCACATGCTCAGAGACTTTTTCGTACTTGGCACTGGCCACGAAACCATACTTCACAAACTTTTGACTGTAGAGACCCCAACCTTGAGTAAGGCCATAGCGATAGCCCAGGCGTTCATTGCCAGCAGTGACATAAGGAAGCAAATCTCTCAGCACACAAGTGCTGCTACAAGTACTGTGAACAAAGTGATGTTGTTTTTGAATCGTAACGTAAAGAGCAGCTCACACATACTTGCAGCTGCACGTCCGTAGATGTCTCAGAGTCCACCATCAAGGGTGATGAATGCAAGGCCATTAACACCTTGTTCAAATGGTACGTTTGCAAGGGCTGTGGAACAATGGGACGCCTCCAACGAGTGTGCAGGCGAGCTGCAAAGCCTGTTAAACCTGCAAACCACCATGTTGCAGAGGAGGACAGATCCACGGAGGATCACGACGAACCAGAGCCTCAGATCGAGGAGGCAGAGGTACATGGGGTGCACACATTCACCACGAATTGTCCCCCGATAATGTTGAATGTTGAACTAAATGGACTCCCGGTGTCAATGGAGCTGGACACGGGCGCGAGCCAGTCCATCATGGGCAAAAAGACTTTCGAAAGATTGTGGTGCAACAAGGCCTCAAGGCCAGGCTTAACTCCAGTTCACACAAAACTAAGAACTTACACAAAAGAACTGATTCCTGTAATCGGCAGTGCTATCGCAAAGGTCTCCTACGATGTAGCACTACACAAGCTACCACTCTGGGTGGTACCGGGCAATGGTCCCACACTGCTCGGCAGGAGCTGGCTGGGAAAGATACGCTGGAACTGGGACGACGTCCGAGCGCTATCGCCCACTGATGACACTTCATGTGCCCAGGTCTTAAACAAATTTCCTTCGCTGTTGGAACCAGGCATCAGGAAATTCCAAGGAGCAAAAGTGCAGATCCACCTAATTCCGGGGGCGCGACCCATCCATCACAAGGCGAGAGCAGTACCGTACATGATTAGAGAAAGGGTAGAGATCGAGCTAGACCGGCTGCAACGAGAGGGCATCATTTCACCGATCGAGTTCAACGAGTGGGCCACTCCTATTGTCCCAGTCCTCAAGGGAGACGGCACTGTCAGAATCTGTGGCGAGTACAAAGTAACTATCAATCGTTTCTCCGTGCAAGACAAATACCCACTACCAAAGGCTGAAGACCTCTTTGCAACACTGGCGGGAGGAAAGACGTTCACGAAGCTGGATCTGACTTCAGCCTACATGACGCAGGAACTGGAGGAATCATCGAAGGCCTTCACCTGCATCAACACACACAAAGGTCTTTTTGTTTATAACAGATGCCCATTTGGAATCCGATCAGCAGCGGCGATATTCCAGAGAAACATGGAAAGCTTACTGAAGTCGGTCCCACACACCGTCGTCTTCCAGGATGACATCTTGGTCACAGGTCGGAACACAGTCGAGCATCTTCAGCACCTGGAGGAGGTTCTTAGTCGACTCAACCACATAGGGCTCAGGTTAAAACGCTCAAAGTGTGTTTTCCTGGTGCCTGAAGTGGAGTTCTTGGGAAGGAGGATTGCGGCGGACGGCATCAGGCCCACCAACGCAAAGACGAAGGCAATCGAGAATGCACCGAGGCCACAGAACGTGACGGAGCTGCGGTCGTTTCTGGAACTCCTGAACTACTTTGGTAACTTCTTACCAGGTCTCAGCACACTGTTAGAACCACTGCATGTCTTACTACGAAAAGGGAACGAATGGGTTTGGGGCAAAAGCCAAGAAAATGCCTTTGTAAAAGCGAGAAAATTGTTATGCTGAAACAAATTGCTTGTGTTGTATGATCCATGTAAGCGTTTGGTACTAGCATGTGATGCGTTGCCATATGGCGTCGGGTGTGTATTGCAAGGAGCTAAAGATTTCGGGAAACTGCAACTGGTTGTTTATGCATCCAGGAGTCTGTCTCAGGCTGAGAGAGCCTACAGCAGGATTGAGAAAGAAGCGTGTGTCTATGGGGTAAAGAAAATGCATCAATAGCTTTTTGGGCTAAAATTCAAATTGGAAACTGACCATAAGCCACTTATATCCCTGTTTTCCGAGAGTAAAGGGATAAATACCAACGCATCGGCTCTCATCCAGAGATGGGCGCTCACGTTTTCCGCATACAACTACGCCATCCGCAACAGGCCAGGTACAGAAAACTGCGCCGATGCTCTCAGTAGCCTGCCATTGCCCACCACGGGGGTGGAAATGGCGCAGCCTGCAGATATAGCCATGGTTATGGAATAATTTGTGAGTGAGCAATCACCCATCACTACCCGGGCAGATCAAAACCTGGACAAGCCAGGACCTCTTATTATCTCTAGTCAAAAGCTGTGTGCTTCATGGGAGCTGGTCCAGTGTCACAGTGGAATACAGGAAGAGGTAAAGCCGTTCCAGCGGCGCAAAGATGAAATGTCTATACAAGCAGACTGCCTTCAGTGGGGCAATCGAGTAGTGGTCCCCAAGAAAGGCAGAGACGCCTTCATCAATGACCTCCACAGTACCCACCGAGACATCATAATGATGAAAGCGACAGCCAGATCCCACGTGTGGTGGCCCGGTATCGATGCAGATTTAAGAGTCCTGCGTTCACAGATGTAAAACATGCTCGCAGTTAAGCAATGTACCCAGGGAGACGCCGCTAAGTTTATGGTCTTGGCCCTCCAAACCGTGGTCTAGGGTACACGTCGACTATGCAAGCCCGTTCTTGGGTAAAATGTTCCTTGTGGTTGTAGACGCGTATTCCAAATGGATTGAATGTGAGATAATGTCGGCTAGCACGTCCGCTGCCACTACTGAAAGCCTGCGGGCCATGTTTGCCACTCACGGCTTACCTGATGTCCTGGTGGGCAACAATGGGCCATGTTTTACCAGTGCTGAGTACAATGAATTCATGACTCGTAACGGGATCAAACATATCACATCTGCCCAGTTTAAACCAGCGTCCAATGGTCAGGCAGAGAGAGCAGTGCAAACCATCAAGCAAGGCTTCAAGAGGGTAACTGAAGGCTCACTGCAGACTCGCCTATCCCAAGTCCTGCTTATCTACCACACGAGACCCCACTCACTCACTGGGATCCCGCCCGCTGAACTGCTCATGAAAAGAACACTTAAGACAAGGCTCTCGTTAGTTCACCCTGATCTACATGAACAGGTAGAGAGCAGGCGGCTTCAACAAAGTGCATACGATGAAAGCGCAAATGTCATGCAAGATTGAAATCAATGATCCTGTATTTGTATTGAATTATGGACAAGGTTCCAAGTGGCTTCCCGGCACTGTCATGGCCAAAGAGAGGAGCAGGGTGTTTCGGGTCAAACTTTCAAATGGACTCATTCACTGGAAACACTTGGACCAAATCAAACTCAGATTCACGGACTATCCTGAGCAATCCACCTTGGACCCTACCTTTTTTGATCCCCCAACATACAGCACTACGGTTGACCATGAAGCAGAACCCATCATCCACAGCAGCCCAGCAGGACCCAACACACCAGGCAGCCCAGCAAGGCCAGCAGCACAACAGCCCAGCGAGGGCCCAACAAATGATTCAACAATACCAGCCTTCACACCGAGACGATCAACCAGGGCAAGAAGGGCCCCAGATCGACTCACATTGTAAATAGATACACTATTGACTTTGGCCGGTGGGGGAGTGTTGTTCGATATGCAAACTTGTATTTACTCTGTACAGCCACCAGAGGGCTCATCCCCTGGAGTCCCAAGGGATCCCATAATCCCTTGGGAGCACAGGTATTTAAGGAGGCTTCACAGGTTGCAAAGGCACTCTGGAGACCTGCAATAAAAGACTACGGTCACACTTTACTTTGAGCTCAGTGTTCAGGCTGACATTTTCTCCATACATAACACTGTGCCTCTGGATCGTTTCAAGCTACAACTGGGGATGCGTGCGCCATCTCTCAACATGCAACACATGTCTCCATTTGCCAAGTCACGGCTGCACTGTACGTACATGGGGAATTTTATGCAGACAGGGCTGTAGGCTTCTCCAGGGTTGCTGGTTTCCCAAAGGTATAGGGCTGCATTGATTGTGCCCACATCGCCTTGCGAGCACCTTTGAAGGATTCAGAAATGTACAGGAACAGAAAAGGCTTCCACTCTATTAATGTGCAGCTCGTGTGTGACGACATGCATCATATCATGTCAGTCAATGCAACATACCTAGTGCCTGAGGCCCTAGCAGCATCCATGATGTGTTCATCCTACACAACAGTGTTACATCTGTCATGTTTCAGCAGCAGCAGCCAGAAGGTCACAGCAGGCTACTGGGAGACAAAGGGTATGGCCTCGGCACCTGGCTTATGACGCCCCTAGGCGTAATCCGGACGGAAGCTGACCGTCAATACAATATATCGCAAATTGCGATGCGCAGCATCATTAAGAGGACCATTGGCATATTGAAACAGCGTTTCTGATGCCTGGACCATTCCGGAGGCTATTTGCTGTACTCCCGTGATTGTCGGTCAGTTCACTGTTGTGTGCTGCATGCTGCATATCTTAGCCATCATGAGGCAGCAGCACCTGGTTGTGGAAGACCCACCTGCGGTGAGAGTGGGTGATGATAATGACGTGGAAGATGCAGGTGACGAGCAGGAGGAGGACGATGAGGAAGCCATGCAAGTGCCTGAGGCCGGAGCATGACAGTGGAGGAGGGCAGGCCATCATGCCCCTTTAACGATTGCTTGAGCCTTGTGCCAGCAGCTCATCCGTGAATGCTTTACTGATGCCCGAGGGCTCAGCAACAACTATTCTACATGGACATGTTTACTGTTTGGAGCTGTTCCGTAACGTTGTGTTGGGTTAATGGAACATGATTCAGTTTTAATGTAAAATACATTTTATTCAAAAGTTTACAATGTACTTAACTTAAATAAAATTATTCTTGTATCTTTACTTTAATATCACTCTTTAAGATCACTTAAAAACTTTAAGATCACTTATAAACTTGTAAATTTACATAACTTACAAAAAACTTTTAATTTGAGAAGTTACAACATCAACAACAGCAGCAAAGAAAGGCTGCACCCATCTCTCATCCCCCTTATTCTAACATTGCCTGCTGCGCTTGGTCTTGTACACTCCACCACCCCTGCCCGCAGGCAGTGGTGCAGTGTTTCTGGGCTTGATACCAAGCTTATTCTTTCTAACATCTCGGGTACTGCGCACCTATTGAGGGTGGGGGGCGTCGGCGTCAGGTCGCAAGTTGGAGGGCCCAGGCGGCAAGTTGGGGGGCCCGGCTTTGGGCCCTTCAGAGGCTGGTGTGGGGATTGGAATGGGAGTGACAGTTGATTCTGTCAATGGACACGGGGTCTGGGCGTATTCTCTTATTGCAGCAGCTAACTCCAACATGCTGTCCCTCATGCGCCCTGACAGTGTCTCAACGACCTGCAACATTCCCTCCCTCATATTGAGCAAAACTGTCTGAAATACCAGCAACATTCCCTCCCTCATGGTCAGTGACGTGGTTTGTACTACTTCTGACATTCCCTCCCTCATGGCCACTATTCCCTCACTGATGGTCCCGGATATCGTTCCCATTTCTCATGTGATTGCTGTTATTTCTCCCGACAGTGCCGCTACCTCATCACTCACCCCACTTATGGCGTCCAGGAATGATTGGGTAAGGTCAATGCTCTCCGCATTCAATGACATCATCTGAACCACATCTGTTAGATCCTGCACCTCAGCAGAGCACGGTCGAGCTTTCCATCCCCTCCTTCCCACGGGTGTGGCTCGCACCCCAACACGGGGATCCGCAGCCCGGGATGATGGGCATCTGGGTGTGCCTCACTGCATCACACCACTGGGACCCGCAACCTCGGAAGGTGTGAAACCATGGAATGTCGCACCAACATTCATAGCACTAGTCACAGAAGGAGCTGTCACCTCCATGAGCGGCACCTCCTCCAAAGTCAATACAACAGTGGGAGTTTCATCCAGCTCCATCCCCTTCCCCTCCATCTCACCCCCAAAGTGTGTTAAAAACACAAGCCTGAAGCCTGAGTATTTGTAATAAGTTGGACGAATTAACTGCACAAGCAGCAATTAATGAATATGATATAATTGGCATCACGGATACATGGCTCTAGGGTGACCAAGGCTGGGAACTCAACATCCACGGGTATCAACATTCAGGAAGGATAGACAGAAAGCAAAAGGAGGTGGGGTAGCGTTGCTGGTTAAAGAGGAAATTAACGCAATAGTAAGGAAGGACATTAGCTTGGATGATGTGGAATCTGTATGGGTGGAGTTGCGGAAAACACTAAAGGGCATAAAACACTAGTGGGAGTTGTGTACAGACCACCAAACAGTAGTAGTGAGGTTAGGGACAGCAACAAACAAGAAATCAGGGACGCATGCAATAAAGGTACAGCAGTTATCATGGGCGACTTTAATCTACATACAGATAAGGTTAATCAAACTGGTAGCAATACGGTGGAGAAGGATTTCCTAGAGTGTATTAGGGATGGTTTTCTCGACCAATATGTCGAGGAACCAACTAGAGGGCTGGTCATCCTAGACTGGGTGATGCGTAATAAGAAAGGACCAATTAGCAATCTTGTTGTGCGAGGCCCCTTGGGGAAAGTGACCATAATATGGTGGAATTCTTTATTAAGATGGAGAGTGAAACAGTTAATTCAGAGACTAGGATCCTGAACTTAAGGAAAGGTAACTTCGATGGTTTGAGGCATGAATTGGCTAGAATAGACTGGCAAATGATACTTAAAGGGTTGACGGTGGATAGGCAATGGCAAACATTTAAAAATTACATGGATGAACTTCAACAATTGTGCATCCCTGTCTGGAGTAAAAACAAAACGGGGAAGGTGGCTCAACCGTGGCTAATAAGGGAAATGAAGGATAGTGTTAAATCCAAGGAAGAGGCATATAAATTGGCCAGAAAAAGCAGCAAACCTGAGGACTGGGAGAAATTTAGAATTCAGCAGAGGCGGACAAAGGGTTTAATTAGAAGGAGGAAATAGAGTATGAAAGGAAGCTTGCCGGGAACATAAAAACTGACTGCAAAAGCTTCTCTAGATATGTGAAGAGAAAAAGATTATTGAAGACAAACTTGCAGTCAGATTCAGGTGAATTTATAATGGGGAACAAAGAAATGGCAGACCAGTTGAACAAATACTTTTGTTCTGTCTTCACGAAGGAAGACACAAATAACCTTCCGGAAATACTAGGGACCGAGGGTCTAGTGAGAAGGAGGAACTGAAGGATGTCCTTTTTAGGTGGGAAATTGAGCAGATTGAAGGCCGATAAATCCCCAGGGCCTGATAGTCTGCATCCCAGAGTACTTAAGGAAGTGATCCTAGAAATAGTGGATGCATTGGTGTTCATTTTCCAACAGTCTATCAACTCTGGATCAGTTCCTATGGACTGGAGGGTAGCTAATGTAACACCACTTTTTAAAAAAGGAGGGAGAGAAAATGGGTAATTATAGACCGGTTAGCCTGACATCAGTAGTGGGGAAAATGTTGGAATCAATTATTAAAGATGAAATAGCAGCGCATTTGGAAAGCAGTGACAGGATCGGTCCAAGTCAGCATGGATTTATGAAAGGGAAATCATGCTTGACAAATCTTCTGGAATTTTTTGAGGATGTAACTAGGAGAGTGGACAAGGGAGAACCAGTGGATGTGGTGTATTTGGACTTTCAAAGGCTTTTGACAAGGTCCCACACAAGAGATTGATGTGCAATATCAAAGCACATGGTATTGGGGGTGATGTACTGACGTGGATAGAGAACTGGTTGGCAGACAGGAAGCAGAGAGTCGGGATAAACGGGTCCTTTTCAGAATGGCAGACAGTGACTAGTGGGGTGCCGCAGGGTTCAGTGCTCCCCAGCTCTTTACAATATACATTAATGATTTAGATGAAGGAATTGAGTGTAATATCTCCAAGTTTGCAGATGACATTAAACAGGGTGGCGGTGTGAGCTGTGAGGAAGACGCTAAGCAGTTAGGTGAGTGGGCAAATGCAAGGCAGATGCAGTATAATGTGGATAAATGTGAGGTTATCCACTTTGGGAGCAAAAACACAAAGGTAGAATATTATCTGAATGGCAGCAGATTAGGAAAAGGGGAGCTGCAACGAGACCTGGGTGTCATGGTTCATCAGTCACTGAAAGTTGGCATGCAGGTACAACAGGCGGTGAAGAAGGCAAAAGGTATGTTTGCCTTCATAGCTAGGGGATTTGAGTATAGGACCAGAGCGGTCTTACTGCAGTTGTACAGGGCCTTGGTGAGGCCTCACCTGGAATATTGTGTTCAGTTTTGGTCTCCTAATCTGAGGAAGGACGTTCTTGCTATTGAGGGAGTGCAGCAAAGGTTCACCAGATTGCTTTCCCAGGATGGCTGGACTGACATATGAGGAGAGACTGGATCAACTGGGCCTTTATACACTGGAGTTTAGAAGGATGAGAGGGGATCTCATAAAAACATAAAATTCTGACGGGACTGGACAGTTTAGATGCGGGAAGAATGTTCTTGATGTTGGGGGAGTCCAGAACCAGGAGATATAGTCTTAGGATAGGGGTAGGCCATTTAAGACCGAGATGAGGAGAAACTTCTTCACTCAGAGTTGTTAGCCTGTGGAATTCCCTATCGCAGAGAGTTGTTGATGCCAGTTCAGTGGATATATTCAAGAGGGAGTTAGATATGGCCCTTACGGCTAAAGGTATCAAGGGGTATGGAGAGAAAGCAGGAAAGGGGTACTGAGGGAATGATCAGCCATGATCTTATTGAATTGTGGTGCAGGCTCGAAGGGCTGAATGGCCTACTCCTGGACCTATTTTACATGTTCTTGGTCTGGGGGGTTGGATTGGAAGATGTTCTCTTCAGGTTCAGCCTCGTCTGAATCTTCTATATTGTCAGGGTTGGCCTCAAGTTCTGCAAAAGATAACAGAACAGTCAAATGGTTAGCAACAGAGAGGGGGGGTAGGGTGGGTGGCATGAGAAGGCCCCCACATCACAGGCCAGGCAACAGGCTGATTTGAAGGACCATGTTGAATTTGCAGGACTTACCCTCTCCCTTGAGTGAGGACCCAGCTTGTGCAGTACCGATTGCTTTATTCCAGGCAGGATCCATCAAAGCAGCAATTCTCTTATCCAAAGGTGTCAGTGGGTGAAGATTTGCCGGGCCTCCTCCTGTTCGAGTTCTTTCCCTTTTATTATGTGCCACCTTCCTATGCAAAGATGAAAATGCAACTTTTTAGCGAGGGTGACTTTCTGCTGGGTCGACCATATACAGCTGGTCACATTTACAATTGCAATTCTATTGAATAAGTGAAAATATTACTTACACTAACTACTTGACCAAGGTCCTGCCATTTCTTTTTACACTGGCCTCCAGATCTCGTGGTGGTCACCACTGCGCAGTAATCTTCTGCAACTTGGTTCCAGTGTTTCTTCATTTCTTTGGGTGGAACTTATTTGTGACATCTGCTGGTGTCCAGCTCCTGCCATCTTTTCTCAATCACAGTAACTAGTGCCTCCACTTCTTCCTGTAAGAAATTCTTGGTCCTTGCACTGCATTACATCTTTTATTGCTCCAGCTGCAATTTTTCCAATGCTCTCACACAGCACTCGACGTTCGCACACACACAACTGGCTCTTTCAAAATGGCCGATTGCCAAATCCGAGCTGTACTGAGCATGCGCATCTATTGGAACGTCAAAAACGTAACTTTATTTTCCACACATGCACAGAAAGTGTGGCTTCACGCTCCGAGGTGACTGGACACGCTGCGCGGCGTCAAATTCGAATTATACATCAGGGAAACTTTGGCAAAATATTTCTGCCGCATTTCTGGCCTAGAAAAACGGCCGTAACTCTGGCAATACGCCAAAAACGGGCTCGGGGAACATGGAGTTCATTAAGAGGTGGGACACAGTCGATTGAAATAGGCTGTTTTCAGTGCTTATAGGATCCAGAACGAGGCAACATTGAATGTAAGAGATTTAGGACCGAGAACAGGAGAATTGTTTTTTTGCAGCCAGGATTGTAATGCTGCGAAATGCACTACCAGATTTTGTGATTGAAGCAGAGACATATATTTAAGAATAGGCTAGAATCATAGAATGGTTACAGCGCAGGAGGCCATTGGGCCCGTCAAGCCTGTGCCGGCATACGGCAAGAGCACTTCATCAAGTCCTACACCCCTGCCCATTCCCCGTAGCACTGCATTTTATTTTCCTTCAGGTACTTATCCAATTCCCTTTTGAAGACCACAATTGAATCTGCCTCCACCACCCTTTCAGGCAATGAATTCCAGATCCTAACCGCTAGTTGTGTAAAAACATTTTTCCTCATGTCGCCTTTGGTTCTTCTGCCAATCACCTTAAATCTCTGTCCTCTGGTTCTCGACCCTTCTGCCAATGGGAAGTTTATCTCTAACTTCTCTGTCTCGATCCCTCATAATTTCTCTATCAAATCTCCTCAACCTCTCTGCGCTAATGAGAACAACCCCAACTTCTCTAGTCTCTCTACATAACTGCAGACTTACAGTAAATCTCTTCCGCACCCTCTCTAAGGTCTTTACATACTTCCTAAAGTGCGGTGGCCAGAATTAGCCAAAATACTCCAGTTGGGGCCGAACCAGTGTTTTATAAAGGTTTAGCATATAGAAAAAGCTAGTTGAGATTTTTGAAGTCATTAATATGGTAGACAGGGGAGTGTCTATGGATGTTGTTGTATGGACTGTTAGAGGCATTTGATAAGGTTCTGCACATAAAATTATGATCAAAAATGAAAGCACATAGTGTTAATGTGGATTCTTTTCCCTCAATCTGGTTCAGCGCATTCACTGAGTCGAACACCGTTACCGCTTATAACAAAGCAGACTTTATTGTTATTCACCGGCCGGGACTTATCAGAAAGAAGGAATGCTCTCTCGATAGAGCGCACCCACTTCCTACGGACAAGTGACGTTACATTGTAAAGGCACAATGGTTATACATTTTCATTACAAGATACAATCAGAGTGACATTCAGTCCAGCCTATCCTCTTTGATCCCTCCTTCCTTTTGTCCACTCATGAGCCGACATCTGTACGGGCTGTTTTTACACAAAGGAGCCTTTCAGAGCCTTACTCGCCCTTTATTGTTTCAAGTTTACTGATGTGACTTAGCAAGACCTTGAAGCCAGTCTGTTAGATGTATCAATGTTGTAACATTTGCAGTCTGAGATTCTTAAGGCTATTCCTCCATGAATCCTTTGTTCAATTTTCACTGTCCCTATATATTTTCCCACATTCTCAACTTCAATGTCTGTATACATTCTCATTCCCCCCTTTTATCATTCCATGATGACTCTTAGGATTATTCTAGGAGTATTGCATTCAGCCATTCGCACTCTCTTTCCTGATCCTCCTTGTCGAGTAGGTCTTTTTAGTTTGCTGGATCATAACCCGGGAGCCCGTGACCACAAGAGGGTTTGCTAACCTTGCCATCATGACTTTACAACAAAGGTTAAAGCAACCAACAATCAAGCAACAGGTAATTATTACTACGATGAGAATAATTGCCCCATGCGTTAGATAGGATCCCCAGGATCCACCTAATAGCCAATCAAACCAGCTAGATCCTCCTGCTGGCGTGGATAACTTCTTCACCTCCCTTCTTATGTGATCAGCGAGATTGGTTATATTTTCTGAACTATCGGGAATGTAAGTGCAACATTCAGATCCTATCAGGACACACGTTCCCCCTTTCTCAACTAACAGATAATCGAGGGCCATTCGGTTTTGTAATGCTACGGTCCGCATTGCTACCATTTCGGCCGTGATGTCCTCTAGAGCTTCAGCAGTATAGTTAGCTATCTGTTCCAATACTCTCTCTAGGTTCTATACTTCATCCATGATGCATTCTATCCCGAATGGGAACATCATGACCCCAAAGAACCTTTCGGCGGGGGTGAGGGCTCGCTTGTGTCGGCTGGAGGCATGTGCTTCCGCCAGGGTACGTATTTGCCGCACAAATGGCACCACATATCCCAGATAGCAGGACCCTGTCCATCGCCTAGGAAACCAGGGATATGCCCTATGACCGCACACAAAATACGTGCCGTTATACGCTGCCTTCTGATATATTGTGTTGGGGTCCCAAGACTGGGCCCACAGACCTCCACCTGTTTTATTCGGAAGGTGAGAGAGGATAGTGACTCGTGCACCTGTTGTGATGTTGAGACTGTGGGCAATTGCTGTACCCTATGATATGTCCCTTGCTACTGGTGTCATTTCGGGTTAAACATATGTTCCCGGTTGGCCTCCCAATCCCCGAGGTATTGGTCAGGGCTAAGAATGGGGGTTCCTTTTCACGGTCGTAGGGTGGCTGGTATCATCCGTGGAACGTTTGACTAATGGGGTACCCAGCACTCTCCCTTGGTAACGTCCCGTGGTTGTCCACACGGTAACGGTATGATGCTCCTCCTGTCCTCCGTGATCCCTCTGACGATACCTGTTAGATTGCAATCTTTGAAAGTAATAGGGATACGTGAGAAGCAAGTATCGTTATTATCTCTTTCACAGTTGGGGGAAAGCTCCGAAGGGCAGGCCGCCTCGCAGCTGAAAATCTGGTTGCTCCCAGACCAACGTCGTGACCCGCCTTTCATCTTTCGTATTTGCATTGGCCCCCCCTCCCCCCTCCTCTCATGCTAGTCTGGCTCAGAAGCCACTTGACAGTCTCAGTTAGGGTCAGTGGAACGGGGCGCAAAGGAATTCCCCCTTTGGAATGTATAGGGATATGTGAGCACACCCAGCAAGTAGAAAAGTTCCCATTTCGCGCATAAACATAAGACATGTACAAAAAAGTGTTTACATGGAGCTCTCGCTTCAGTCTCCCCTCCCATGCGCTGCACCTGACGTACACCAACGCTACTATACAGACTGTGGCACACAGACACAGTTTCATCTTATCGCTCTAGGTTAACAATTACTCGGGAACAAAATATTTCTTGTAGCATCTCTATGGACAAGGATAAATAGTCCGAATATTTTGCTGATTCAACGAGTTCGGTTTTCTCGCCTCTCTTCTCAGGTCACCGTCGGTGTAGTTGGTTGTCTATCACTACGGGTAGGAGTTCAAACTGTTCTTCTCGGGACTCACTCGTTTAGTCAGGACGCTCCTAGAAAGGACCTTGTTTAGCTATGGAGAAGAGGAAGTCTGGAACAGAAACAGGAGTTAGAATAACCAGTAAAATAGGTTCGTTAGAGGGTGGTGAGCTTGCAGTGGTGCAGGTGAACCCAGGCACTTCTCCCCTCAACCTTAGCTGCAGTGGGGGTAGTGACTAACACCTGAAAAGGCCCCTCCCATCGTGGCTCTAATCCCTTCCGAATCCATTTCTTAATCAGGACATACTTCCCTGGTGCCACGAGGGACGATTCGGGTAAAACTGGGAGGTCGAGGTGAGCCTCTCGAACCTGGTTGTGGGCTATTTGCAGAGCCTGAGTCAGAGAAAGAACATAGGTGGTCATTTCCTCAGTCATGTGGTGGAATTGGACATTGGAGGGGACATTCTGATTCCAAGGGGTCCTAAGGGGCCTACCATAAATGACCTCAGCGGGGGTCAGTCTAGCCTTACCGGTGGCAGTAGTTCGGATCTGGAATAGGGCTATGGGAAGGAGTTTGAGCCAATTGAGTCCGGTTGATGCTACCAGATTTGCAAGCTTGGTTTTAAGAGTTTGATTAGCACGTTCAACCAGTCCCGCAGCTTGGGGTCGGTAGGCACAATGCAGCTGCTGGTTAATGCGCATCTGGAAACAGAATTCTTTGTTAACTTGGCTAATAAAGTGAGGGCCATTATCGGAACTCAGTCGAGCTGGGATACCATATCTAGGAACAATTTCCCTCATTAACACCTTAACAACAGTTTGAGCCTTATTGTCCAGGGTAGGGTAGGTTTCGATCCATTTGCTAAACACATCTACTATTACTAACACATGTTTGTAACACTGAACTCTTTGCAACTCAATGTAGTCCAACTGCAATGTCTCAAAGGGACCTTCGGGTAGGGGCGTCTTACCCCAATCACAGGAGACTCCCTTCCCTGGATTATGCTGTTGGCAAACAAGGCAGCGACTACTGATGTTCTGGGCCAGCGCCTGGAGTCTAGGGTGCCACCAAGTGGCCAAAAGCGTGTCACTTGTTGTCCTTGCTCCACAATGAGTAGCAAAGTACATACATTCAATAACCTATAGGGCCATCTCATCAGACATGCAAGTCTGTTCCGCGGGAGTGGTCCAGAGTTTAGAAACATTATCATAAGTACATCCATAATCTTTCCACAACAGTTTATCTTTTTCAGGAGCGTCCTCCTGTGCTTTAATGACATCTTGGATGGTTGGCATTGGTTTTTCCAAGGCTAACTTATCCTTTGCAGGATTTTTAGTCTGACTCATCTTTTATCCATGCATGTCGAGGTCACTCCGTGAAATCGGAGGTCAGGGTTAAGTTGGGTTTGTGGATCACTTTCAGCTTATTTATCTTAGCCTTTTAACTCTTCAATTTGTTTTGTTTGAGTATCTATTTCTTTATTGTATCAGGCAAGTATTATTACATAAGCTAGTTCTGTTTTTATTTTTATTCTGACTATCGCACCATTTCCTGTTAGGTGAGTCTTTTTTCTATTAAGAAATCCAAATTAATAATGTTCAGTTTAAAACGGCTGTCAATGGAAAGGGTTAACTCCTTTACAGGTTTGTAAGAAGACCTGATGTCATTACGTGATTTCATGTAATCATCTGAAAAAAAAGTCTTTGTGCCTTCAAAACTTGCTTAGAAATTAGGAATCCGTTAAACAGCAGAAATCATTAGTAAAGCCATCATAATAAAAGTCTTCTCATCAGGAAAAGCAGCATTTAGATTAAACTCCAATTTTTTAACTTCTAATTCAAGTACTTGCCAAAGATTTTTTTTTAAAACTGATTTAAAACGAGACTACACATTTTTAATAGCTATTTGTTTACTGAAATTCAATTTTGTCATCAGCCTCGGTCAATGCAAAGCCAACCATTTGACTACGTAGTCTATCGATACCTTTCTCAGAGGTCCCAGTGGAACTTTTAGTACGTTTCTCGTGCGCGCACTTTCTTTAAGACGTCTACAGTTTTAACATGTCCTCCTTCCTTTAATGAAAGCCCTAATTTAGTGGCGTTCTCTTGCCAACTCGACAGAAGTGATGCATCTTTTCAAACTGCAGTGGAACTTTCTCATACTTTAAAATCTCAGAACATTTTTTGTTTCCTTTCAGCACCTATTTAGTACGTTACGTCTTTTTTTTTCTTTACGATCTCCTTTCTTCAAATTAGGTTTTGTATTTTACACCGAGTGCTCGGGTCTCGGTAAATTTGTTAATTTAAAATCTCAGGCAATCGAAGACACTTTTTCTTTCAAATTCGTTCAATTTGTTTTCTTTCAAGGTTGCGTCTTTTTTTTCGTCTTTTCCATAACTAGAGGGAAGTCTGGCACGTAGGCTGAGGGCTGCATTTCGTTATCTCAATTGTTCCAGCCTCAAGGTCGTGTTATACTGTCTCTTCTAAACTGCAGATTTAATATAATAATTTTTTTGAATCCACCTCAGTATTTTGCTGTGCTTTCTCTGAATATCTCAAAATCCCAATTCAAACTTTGTAATTAAAATCTTTATTTAAAAAAAATTTTGAGCTTAGAAGTTTTTTTTTTAAAGGCATTCTTTATCTCATTCAGAGACTAGATTTATGTCTTTCAACCCAATGTAATCAATCATTGCATGTTTTCTTTCGACAAGTAAGTGAGCGTGTCAAATAAATTCTTTTTTTTCAATCACCGGGACCATGTATTTTTTATCTTTTACTCAACAAACCTATCCTTTGTGCATTTCCTAGCTCCGTAACTTATCATCCGAATTTATGTAATTCAATAAGGTTCACACTCTTAAACTTCCCACATACAAGACAACACTACGAAGGGTTAAAAAAAACTTTCACTCTGTTTGAAAAAACAAAAAAACCACAACTCCCCGGTTTCCCAAACAGGCTTTCTTATCCACAGTCAAAATCACACAAACACTTCTCATTTAAAACAGACGTTCACAAAAGTCTTTCTTCTTTCCTATTAATTGTTTTGTCTGGCTCTATTTTTGGATCCGTGACCTTTCAGGGAATTCGTAGTTTTATCTAAATTACCCATCCTCGCGTCGTCCCGCGTAGGATGTCCTAATTAATCTCGATCCCTTGCATCGCCCTGCGTTGGATCCGGGTCCTAATTAATCCCGATTGTCCCCGCGTCGCCCCGCGGTGGTTTAAGTTATCTTATCCAGAGCCTAGGCGGACCAAGTGATATACAAGATCGACGCCGTACCTGAAATAAGTACAATTTTAAATTTACACAGTCCCGCGGCTTAATTTACCTAACTCCCTAACCTCCGCGTCTCCCATGTGGTTTGCGCGATTGTCTATCCCTCCGCGTCACCGCGCAGTTTTCCTTTTCGCGTCGCCATGCCATCTATCCCTCCGCGTCTCTGCGCGGTAAGCCTTACTTAATTTGTTCTAGGTTCCAGATTTACCTATTCTAACCAATCCTTCCGAGTCGCCGCCCGGTTCGTGTCGCTGCGCAATTTCCCTATCCTTCCCTATTCTAAGTTTAAACGGTATTCACCAGATTGCCCTGGATCTCGTTCAGACGCTACCTGAGAACCAGCGAGTGGCCAAACTTTCCTCAGACTTTTGAAACCAAAGGAAACTGGAGCGGTATTGAAATTATACTCACTCCAGTGGCCACTTTCCTCCCGTCTCGTCCAAGGCTAGTCTGGCTCTTAATTCGCAAGTTTTCGGCAGTCGCCTGTTGAGATCCCACTTCTGACACCAAATGTTAATGTGGATTCTTTTCCCTCAATCTGGTTCAGCGAATTCACTGAGTCGAATACCGTTACCCTTATAACAAAGCAGACTTTATTGTTATTCACCGGCCGGGACTTATCAGAAAGAAGGAATGCTCTTTCGATAGAGCGCACCCACTTCCTACGGACAAGTGACGTTACATTGTAAAGGCACAACGGTTATACATTTTCATTACAAGATACAATCAGTGACATTCAGTCCAGCCTATCCCCTTTGATCCCTCCTTCCCTTTGTCCACTCATAAGCCGACATCTGTATGGGCTGTTTTTACACAAAGGAGCCTTTCAGAGCCTTACTCGCCCTTTATTGTTTCAAGTTTACTGGTGTGATTTAGCAAGACCTTGAAGCCAGCCTGTTAGATGTATCAACGTTGTAACATTTGCAGTCTGAGATTCTTAGGGCTATTCCTCCATGAATCCTTTGTTCAATTTTCACTGTCCCTATACATTTTCCCACATTCTCAACTTCAATGTCTGTATACATTCTCAATAGAATTGGAGGGATCCTTGTGTCATAGGTTGGCAACTGGTTGGGATGTAGGAGATAGAGAGTAATGTAGGGATAAAAGGAACCATATATATTGAAGGCGTGGATGAAGAGAGTTATGCATCTCAGCTTGATGCCACGCAATGTCTTGGTGCTGTCATGCAGTCAGTGAGTGCTAGCATCGAGTCTCAGACTGCTCTCACACTATCTCAGCTGGATGCCACGCATGCTCTGACTGCTGCCATCGCCGCTGGGTCCACCACTGTCCACCGGGGATCTCACGGTGTTGCAGCTCAACAAACTGTGCTCCAGATTTGTAGGGATGCTGAGGTGCTGCCCCGGGGGTTTAGCACTGGGTCAGTGATGCAGGTACCTGCTGTCCTCTCTCAGGATGACAGTATTCATGAGACCACCACTGCCACTCCGACATTGTACTTGTCGCTGGCGGTCACCCAGCCAGCCCAGATGGCCGCTGCCCAGCCTGAGGTGGTGCAGTATACAGCCAGGCCTTCCAGGCCGAGAGCTGGTCAAGGGCATCCTGCAAGGCCACCTGTATTCTCTGGCCCTGACACACAACAGCCTTCCACCAGTCGTACTGCAGCCACTCCGCTGGAGTGGAGCTAATCTACAGGATGAATGGGAAATTGTTCAACCTCCATCGCCTCCAGTCAAGTACCAAGGTTGTCCCAACCTCTGTCATTGAATATACACTATGCAGACGATGCTTGTGTTTGTGCACACTCTGAGGCTGAACTCCAAACCATCGTTGACACCTTCACTGGGCCTTACATTAAATATCTATAAGACAAAGGTTCTCTACCAACCTGTCCCCACCTCACAGTACTGCCCCCCGATCATCAAGATCCACGACAAGACCTTGGACAGCATGGACCACTTTCCTTAGCTTGGGAGCCTTCTGTCGGCGAGGGCAGACATCAAAACCCAACACTGCTTTCAGTGTGCCAGTGCAGCCTTCGATCGTCTAAAGAAAAGTGTTTGAAGACCAAGATCTCAAACCCGGCACCAAGCTCATGGTCTACAGAGCAGTAGTGATTCCTTTATGCTTCAGAGACATGGGCAGTGTACAGTAGGCACCTCAAAGTACTGGAGAAGTACCAATAACGCTGGATAGGCGTACCAATGTCAGTGTTCTCTCTCAGGCCAATATCCCCAGCATCGAAGCATTGACCACGCTCAATCAGCTCCGTCCAATGGGCGGGCCACATAGTCTGCTTGCCTGATACAAGACTCTCGAAACAGGCACTCTACTCCGAGCTCTGTCTCGGCAAGCCCCAGGCGGGCAGAGAAAACGCTTCAAGGACACCCTCAAAGCCTCCTTGAAAAAATGTAACATCCCCACCGACTCTTGGGAATCCCTGGCCCAAGACCGCTCAAAGTGGAGAAGAAGCATTCGGGAAGACGCCGAACACTTTGAGGCTCTTCGTCGGGAGCACGTGGAAGTCAAGTACAAACAGCGGAAGAAGCATACGACAAACCAAGCAACCCATCCACCCGTCCCTTCAAACACTACCTGACCCACCTGTGATAGAGCCTGTAAATCCCTCATTGGACTCATCAGCCACCTTACAACTCATGTTAGTGGAAGCAAGTCATCCTCGACTCAGAGACTGCCTAAGAAGAGAACAGGGGACACAGTGTGGAGAAGCACTAGATTAGTTAAAGCAAAGAAGGAAAATACACAAGCATGATTAGTATATACATTATGAAAGCGTTTATTGGTGTGACATAAATTTGGATTGGAATGTTTAATCTTTGCTGTTGTCTCTCATTTAAGTTTTGGGGCTTTGGTATGGAAGGGAGAGTGAATGTGGTGATGGAGACGTCCGGGAAGTGGGATGGAATTCACTGGAACCAAACTCTGATGAGACTGTCGAGGTCCTTCCTTGTAGAATCGGGATGGACTCGCTGCCTCCTCCATCACTGTTGTTGCTGCTCCTGCTCATCGTCCCCCTCCTCCTCCTCCTCTTCCTCAGATGTTGTGGCTATGCCTGGTGGCAATGGCTGTGCCCTCATGATGGCGAAGTTGTGCAGCATGCAGCAGACGACGATAAATAGAGACACCCTCTCAGACGAGTACAGTACTCCTCCCAAGCGGTCAAGGCAGCGGAACCGTTGCTTCAGCACTCCGATGGTCTGCTAAATGATGTTCCTTGTGGCGGCATATCTCTCATTGTATGAGTGCTGGGCAGGAATGTTGAGGTTGCGGAAGGGAGTCATGAGCCAGGTGGAGAGAGGATAGCCCTCGTCTCTGAGTAGCCAGCCGCGAGCTTGATGTGGTGGCTGGAACAGAACTGGCACACCAGTCTGGCGCAGGATGAAGGCATCGTGGCTGCTGCCAGAATAGCGGGCATTCACAATGAGGATTCTGCGTGTGTGGTTGCACACCAGCTGCACAGTGAGTGGAAGCCTTTGCGGTTACGGAAGATCTCAGGATTATGATGCGGTGCCTGCAAAGCGACGTGGGTGCAGTCAATGTAACCCTGCACTATGGGGAAGCCCGTTATCCTGCCGAAGCCACCTGCATGCTCGTGCTGCTTCTCTCTGGTCACGGGGAAGGAAATATAGTCCCTCCTCCTTCTGCACAGAGCACTCGTGACCTCGCGGATGGAGCAATGGACAGCAAACTGGGAGGTGTTGGAGGTGTCTCCTGTCGCTCCCTGGAATGATCCATTGGTGTAGAGATTAAGTGCGATGGAGATCTTGACTGCTAGAGAGCCATCCTGGTCTGAAGCTCGAGGTCTGGTTGCAGCAGATGATAGAGATCTGTGATCATGTCCTTGCTGAAGCGCAGCCTTCGAACACACTGTTCCTCAGTGAAATTGATGTAGGAGAACTGCTGGCAAAATACCCTGGGAGAGCAAGGTCTCCTGTTGCCAGCCCTGTTGGGCATTCTCCCTCTAGCCACATTTTGCTGCCTTTCTCCGTCTTTCTCCATGTGATTCCCCGCGAGCCTCTCCCTGTCTTGTTCGATGTTCTTCTCCCTGCCTTTCTCTCTGCTTTTGTCTCCGCCTAAGCAGCCTCCAACGGTGATGTCAGAGCAGGAGGTTGAGTGGCAACACAGTCTGCATGAAACAAGATAAATGTTGTGATTTCCAATCTGCCCTCAATGATACAAGGGAATAGTAGGGAGGCAGAACAGTCCTTGAAGTCAAAATTGCTGTGATCTATCCACCAGCCACTCTGCTTACATGTTCGCAAGCTGCAAAGAGTAATGGCCATTAATTTTTATTTCAAGATCGAATCTTTAAATAGCACTCTTCCGGCCGACTCCAACTCAACAGCTGAAGCTGCCATTGTCACCGTCAGGCAATTAATCATAGAATCATAGAAATTTACAGCACGGAAGGAGGCCATTTCGGCCCATTGTGTCCACGCCGGCTGACCAAGAGCTATCCAGCCTAATTCCACTTTCCACCTGTTGGTCCGTAGCCCT
Organism: Pristiophorus japonicus; assembly: GCF_044704955.1. NCBI lineage: Eukaryota > Metazoa > Chordata > Chondrichthyes > Pristiophoridae > Pristiophorus > Pristiophorus japonicus. The sequence goes on from NC_091985.1 coordinate 23,821,129, forward strand.
GTAGGTTACGGCACTTTAAGTGCTCATCCAAGTATTTGTTAAATGTGGTTAGGGTTTCTGTGAAGAAATTTCCCCTTATATCTCCTCTAAACCTTCCACCATTACTTTAAATCTATGCGCTCTGGTTATTGACCCCTCTGCCAAGGAAACCAGGTCCTTCCTATCCATTCTATCCAGGCCCCTCATAGTTTTATACGCCTCAATAAGATCTCCCCTCAGCCTCCTCTGTTCCAAAGAAAACAGACCCAATCTTTCCTCATAGCCAGAATTCTTCAGTCCAGGCAACATTCTTGTAAATTCCCTCTGCACCGTTTCCAGTGCAATCACATCTTTCCTGTAATGTGATGACCAGAATTGTACAGTACTCCAGCTGTGTCCTAACAAATGTTTTATACAGTTCAAGCATAATCTCCTTGCTCTTGTATTCCATGCCTTGATTAATAAAGACAAGTATCCCATATGCCTTCTTAATCACCTTATCTACCTGGCCTGCTACCTTCAAACTGTCACAGGAGCATCCAGTCGTGCCCCGGTAACTGCCCCCAAAAGAAGTGGAGTGTGGGTAATTGCACTCCGCTTCCATTGAGGGGTGGTAAGGCCAATTCTGCGGCAGGAGCAGGACTTCCACGCTGGGGGCTAAAATTCCCTGCCCCAGAAGGTTATCGTCCCCAAGATGGGAGCCTGTGCGGGGAGGCAGAGGGAAGTTGAGGGGAGATGGGGGCGGGGGATGGAGGGGAGAGTGGGGGGCGGAGAAACCCAGGGCGGGGGACAGGAGGGGCCACATTGCAGCGGAGGTCTGGGGGGGGGGCGAAGTGTGTTGGAGGGGCGGGCCTGGGGGCTCTGTGCCTCGGTGCGGGGAGTGTTCAGAGTGGTGTGGACGGGTTGACTGCACAGATGGCGGTAGGTGGATGTGGTGTGGTTGGCGTCACGGGGGCGTGGCTCCGGGGTGGCCGGGGCTGGGGGCTCGACATCGAGGGCTGTTCGGCATTTGGGAAGGATTCTGACGGGATGGGGCGGGAGGAGTGTTCCCGGTGTTGGGTGGGTCCGGAGCCGGGGGGTGGGGGGTCACTCTCTTGGGATGGGGGGTGGGCTGTTTGGGGCTGGGATTGGGAGAGACTTCTTCACTCGGGGAGTTGTTGGCCTGTGGGGTTCCCTGTCGCAGAGCGTTGTTGATGCCAGTTCATTGGATGTGTTCGGGAGGGAGTTGGATGTGGTCCTTGCGGCTGGGGGGGGTCGGGGGGTGTGGAGGGGGCGTGGGGGAGGGAGGTGCTGGGGTGGGTGATCTTGTTGAATGGAGGTGCAGGCTCGAAGAGCCAAATGGCCTACTCCTGCACCTATTTTCTATGTTTCTATGTTTAGGGATCTGTGGACATGCACTCGAAGGTCCCTTTGTTTCTCTACACATTTCTGTGTCGTACCATTTAATGTGTATTCCCTTGCCTTGTTCGACCTCCCCAAATGCATTACCTCACACTTATCCGTATTGAATTCCATTTGCCAGTATTCTGCCCACCTGACCAGTACAATGATATCTTCCTGCAGTCCGCAGTTTTCTTCTTCATTGTCAACCACACGGCCTATTTTAGTGTCATCTGCAAATTTCTTAATCATACACCCAACATTCAAGTCCAAGTCACTGATATATACCACAAAAAGCAAGGGACCCAGTACTGAGCCCTGTGGAACCCCACTGGATACAGCCTTCCAGTCACAAAAACACCCATCAACCATTACGCTTTGCTTCCTGTCTCTGAGCCAATTTTGGATCCAATGTGCCACTTTGCCCTGGATCCCATGGGCTTTTACTTTTGTGACCAATGTGCTATGTGGGGTCTTACCAAAAGCTTTGCCAAAATCCATATACACTGCATCATACGCACTGCCCTCATCGACCCTCCTCAAAAAATTCAATCAAGTTAGTCAGACACGACCTTTCCTTAACAAATCCATGCTGACTGTCCTTGATTAATCCATGTCTTTCCAAATTCTGTCCCTCAGGAGTTTTTTCCAATAATTTTCCCACCACTGAGGTTAGCCTGACCAACCTGTAATTACTCGGTCTATCGCTTTCTCCCTTTTTAAACAAAGGTACATCATTAGCAATCCTCCAGTCCTCCGGCACCACCCTGTATCCAGAGAGGACTGGAAAATGATGGTCAGAGCCTCTGTTATTTCCTCTTTTGCTACTCTTAACAGCCTGGGATACATTTCATCCAGGCCTGAGGATTTATCCACTTTTAAAGCTGCTAAGCCCCTTAATACTTCCTCTCTCACTAGGTTTATCTCGTCTAATATTTCACACTCCTCCTCCCTCATTGCAAAGTCTGCATTGCCCCTCTCTTTTGTGAAAACAGATGCAAAGTATTCAATAAGAATCATACTGCCTCCACACATTTATCCTTTATGGTCTTTAATAGACCCCACTCTTTCCCTAGTTGTCCTCTTGCTCTTAATGTATTTAGAAAACATCTTTGGGGTTTCCCCAAATTGACTTGCCAACAGTCTTCCATGCTCTCTCTTTGCTATCCTGATATATTTTTTAATTGCACCCCTGCACTTCTGATTTGGATGAAGGGTCCGAGTATAATGTAACCAAGTTTGCTGATGATGCAAAGATGGGTGGGAAAGCAAGTTGTGAGGAGGACACAAAAAATCTGCAGAGATATAGACAGGCTAAGTGAGTGGGAAAACATTTGGCAGATGGGAGTATAATGTGGGAAAGTGTGAGGTTATCCACTTTGGCAGAAAAAATAACAAAGCAAATTATTTAAATGGAGAAAAATTACAAAATGCTACAGTACAGAGGGACCTGAGGGTCCTTGTGCATGAAACACAAAAAGTGAGTATGCAGGTACACCAAGTAATCAGGAAGGCAAATGGAATATTGGCCTTTATTGCAAGGGGGATATAGTATAAAAGCAGAGAAGTCCTGCTACAATTATACAGGATATCGGTGAGGCCACACAGAGAGTACTGCGTACATTTTTGGTCTCCATATTTAAGGAGGGATATACTTGCATTGGAGGCTGTTCAGAGAAGATTCACTCAGTTGATTCCTGAGATGAAGGAGTTGACTTATGAAGAAAGGTTGAGCAGGTTGGGCCTGTACTCATTGGAGTTCAAAAAAATGAAGTGATCTTATAGAGACATATAAGATAATGAGGGGTCTCGACAAGGTAGATGCAGAGAGGATGTTTCCACTCGTGGGGAATCTAGAACTAGGGGGCATAGTTTAAGAATAAGGAGTCGCCCATTTAGAATGGAGATGAGGAGGGATTTCTTCTCTCATAAATCTGTGGAATTCTGGGTCATTGAATGTATTTAAGGTGGAGATAGACAGATTTTTGAGCGTTAAGGGAGTAAAGGGGTATGGGGAGTGGACAGGGAAGTGAAGCTGAGCCCATGATCAGATCAGCAATGATCTTATTGAATGGTGGAGCAGGCTTGAGTGGCCATATGGCTTACTCCTGTTCCTATTTCTTATGTTCTTAGAGTTTCTGCATTATTCAGTTCTCGGTATCTGTCCTAAGCTTCCATTTTTTTCTTTATCTTACTCTGTATGTCCCTTGACATCCAGGAGGCTCTAGATTTGTTAGCCCCACTCTTCTTTTAAGGGAACTTACTTGCTCTGTACCCTCAGGATCTCCTCCTTGAATGGCTCCCAATGCTCTGACACTGATTTACCATCAAGTAGCCGTTTCCAGTCCACTTTGGCCAAATCCCATCTCAGCTTAGCAAAATTGGCTTTACCCCAATTGAGAACTTTTATTCCTGGTCCACCTTTGTCCTTTTCCATAACTACCCTCAATCGTACTGAATTATGATCACTAACACTAATACCCCTTCCACCAGCCCCTCTTCATTCCCAAAAACCAAGTCCAGAACCGCCCCTCCCTTGTTGGGCTTATTACATGCTAGCTAAAGAAATTCTACTGAATGCACCCTCTGTACCATTCATACTGCTTTTTTCCAAGTTAATATTAGGGTAGTTGAAATCCCCTACTATTACAGCTCTATAGTTTTTGAACTTTGCAGCAATTTGCATACATATTTGTTCTTCTATCTCCCTCCGACTGTTTGGGGGTCTGTAGTACACTCTCAGTGGTGTGATCGCCCCTTTTTTGTTCTTCAATTCAACCCATATGGCCTCGTTTGTTGACCCCTGTATCTGTATTTTTTGCGCGGCTCGGCGGCGTACTCCGTAGCTATGCCGCCGGCCGCAATTTCTGGGCCACTATTTCAGGTCGACGACCATTTTGTTTTCATTACAAGCAGGGTCAGGGCATACATTCAATAATGGAACTGACAACTACATTCCCGATGTTGTGGTATCATTCAACAGGACCTAAATGCTTTGATCTGTGCATTTACACAAGGTGCTATTGCATCGCTTGGTTTCAGTAACCGTTGGGACTTTTAGGACTGCTAACTGAAAATAACGCATCGCTTTTGAACACGCTCGCGTTGTTTATTGCACAAACCCTTTTCTTAAAAAGGGGATACTTTCAACTCGTGGGGGATCCACATTGCCTTTAACTGCGCTGCCCCGCCTTGCCTACCTCCACACGCCCGAAATAACATCGACGCTAATCAGCAGTACCATCGCAGCCGCCGCCGCACCCCGGCACAGCATGCTCGCGCCCTGCAGGCAGCCGTTGATCGGCTCGAGCTCGAGCCGTCAACCGCTCGCTCACTTCCCGCCCGCCTGCGTCATCCCGTGACGCCCAGAATGCAAAAAAGCTTGCTCCTTATTGGATAGCCCACTAACGAGCTGATGAGTTTGTTTTTAAATCGCGCGTCGGTTGAACCGCTGCTCCTCCTCGAGCCACGTAGGGCCGCGTGATATCGACCCCCTCTCCAACGCTAAAGACATGTTGGCAAGGGGTAAGAGCCCATTTTGTGTTCTGAGGAAAGGAAAACGTTCGTATTTGATTTTACACTAACTATTTGTAGTAAGTCTCTCTTCCGCGCATGCGTCGGGCGAGAATTAGGACAAATCATCATCATCGGCAGTCCCTCGGAATCGAGGAAGACTTGATTCCACTCTTAAAATGAGTCCTTAGGTGGCTGAACAGTCCAATATGAGAACCACAGTTCCTGTCACAGGTGGGACAGATAGTCGTTGAGGGAAGGGGTGAGTGGGACTGGTTTGCCACGCGCTCCTTCCGCTGCCTGCGCTTGATTTCTGCATGCTCTCAGCGTTGAGACTCGAGGTGCTCAACACCCTCCTGGTTGCACATCCTCTACTTAGGGTGGTCTTGGGCCAGGGATTCCCAGGTGTCAGCGGGGATGTTGTACTTTATCAGGGAGGCTTTGAGGGTGTCCTTGTAACAAATATCTCCGACTCCACACCCCCCCCCGCCCACCCAGCGCAATTCCCACTAACACTTTTTTGCGCATGCGTCGAATACCACATTGCCTCCACTGAGCAGCCGAACGCATCCGCCGATCCTCGAGCCGACCCCAAGCCGCCCCACAGCGCCGTAGAGAGCGAGCGGCCAGGAGAGAGAGAGGCAGACTGGGAGAGCGAGAGCTTGGGGAGAGGAGGGAGAGAGAGAGCTTGGCGGGAGAAGGGAGAGCGAGCTTGGGGGGGGGCGGGGGAGGAAGAGAGAGAGCTGCGGAGGGAAGAGAGCTGGGGAGGGGAAGAGAGGGGTGGGGGAAGAGAGAGCTTGGGGGGGAAGGGAGCTTGAGGCAGGGGGGAGGAGAGAGCTTGGGGGGGAGGGAGAGAGAGTTTGTGGGGGGAAATGAGCTTTTGTCGGGGGGGAAATAGCATTTGTGTGGTGGGGGGGAAGAGAGAGTTTGTGGGGGGGTGGATGGGGAAGAGAGAGTTTGTGGGGGGGTGGATGGAAAAGAGAGTTTGTGGGGGGGTGGATGGAAAAGAGAGTTTGTGGGGGGGTGGATGGAAAAGAGAGTTTGTGGGGGGGTGGATGGGGAAGAGAGAGTTTGTGGGGGGGTGGATGGGGAAGAGAGAGTTTGTGGGGGGGTGGAGGGGGAAGAGAGAGTTTGTGGGGGGGTGGAGGGGGAAGAGAGAGTTGGGGGGGAAAGAGAGCTTGAGGGGGGAAGAGAGAGAGAGAGTTTGGGGGGGAAGAGAGCTTGGGGGGTTGAGGGAGGGAGAGAGAGCTGGGGGGGAAGGGAGGGAAGGAGTGAGAGCTAAGGGGAAGGGAGGGAAGAGAGATTGTGGGGGGAGGGGAAGAGAGCTTCGGGGATAAGGGAAAGAGCTTGGGGGGGAAGGAGAGAGAGAGAGAGTTTGGGGGAAGAAAGAGAGTTTGACGGGGGAGAGAGAGAGCTTGGGTGGGATGGGAGGGAGAGAGAGAGAGCTGGGGGGGTAAGAAAGAGCTTGAGGGGGGGAAGCGAGACCTTGCGGCTGGGGGGGGGAGAGAGAGCTTGGAGGGGGGGAGCGTTTGGGGGGGATGGAAGAGAGTGTTTCGGGGGGGGAAGAGAGAGGTGGGGAGGGGCGATGAGAGCTTGGGATGGAAGGGAGAGAGTGAGCTGGGGGGGAAGAAAGAGAGTTTGTTGCGGGGCGGGGTAAGAGAGTTTTATGCGGGGAAGGGAGAGTTTGTGGGGGGGGACGGAAGAGTGTTTGTGGGGGTGGGGGGGGGAAGGAGGGTTAAAGAGAGCTGGGAAGGTGTAGTAAAAGCATTTTGTGGGGGGGAGGAGAGCATTTGTGGGACGGGGAGAAAGAGCGTTTGTCGGGGGTGGAGAGCGTTTGTGGGGGCGGGGGAAAGAAAGCGTTTGTGCTGGGGGGGAGAGAGTGTTGTGGGGGGAAGAGAGTGTTGGGGGCGGGGAGAGAGAGTTGGAGGGTGAAGAGAGAGCTTGGTGGGGGAGAGAGAGCTTGTGGGGGGGAGAGAAAGCTTGGGGGGCCGGAGAGAGCTTGTGGGGGGGAGAGAAAGCTTGGGGGGGCCGGAGAGAGCTTCGGGGGGGAGAGAGGAGCTTGAGGGGAGGGGGAAGAGAGAGCTTGAGGGGGGTGGAGAGAGAGCTTGCGGGGGGTCGAAGAGAGAGCTGGGGGTGGGGGAGAGAGAACTTGGGGGCGGGGAAGAGAGCTTGGGGGCAGGGAAGAGAGAGCTTGGGGGCGGGGGAAGAGAGAGCTTGGGGGCAGGGAAGAGAGAGCTTGGGGGCGGGGGAAGAGAGAGCTTGGGGGCGGGGGAAGAGAGAGCTTGGGGGCAGCGAAGAGAGAGCTTGGGGGCGGGGGAAGAGAGAGCTTGGGGGCGGGGGAAGAGAGAGCTTGGCGGCGGGGAAGAGAGAGCTTGGGGGCAGGGAAGAGAGAGCTTGGGGGCGGGGGAAGAGACAGCGAGAGAGCTTGAGGGGGGAGGGAAGTGAGTGCTTCGGGGGAAGGGAGAGCTTGGGGAGGCGGAGGAGAGTGAGCTTGAGGGGGGTGGGGAGTGTGAGCTTGGGGCGGGGAGAGAGAGAGCTTGGGGGGGAGAGAAAGCTGGGGGGAAGAGATTGCTTGGGGGGGGTAAAAGATTACTGGGGGGGGGGGGGGAAGAGATTGCTTGGGGGGGGAGAGATTGCTTGGGGGGTGTGGAAGAGATTGCTTCGGCTGGGGGGGGGGAAAGAGATTGCTTGGGGGGAAGAGACAGCTTGGGGGGCGGGGAGAGTGAGTTTGGGGGGTGGGGAGAGAGAGCTGGGGGGGAAGAGAGAGAGCTTGGGGGGGAAGAGAGAGAGCCGGGGGGAGGGGTAGAGCTTGCAGGGGGAAGAGATTGCTTGGGGGGGGAAAGAGATTGCTTGTTGGGAAAGAGATTGCTTGGGGGGGGAGGAAGAGATACTTTGGGGTGGAAGAGAGAGCTTGGGGGTAAGAGACAGCTTGGGGGGGGGGGTAAGAGACAGCTTGGGGGGGGGGGGGAAGAGTTGAGGGGGGGAAGAGAGCTTGGGGGTGGGGGGGGGCTGGAGGGAGAGAGTGCTTGGGAGGAGGGGAGGAAGAGAGAGCTGGCGGGGGAAGAGAGAGCTTGGGGGGAAGGAGAGAGAGCTTGAGGGGGGCAGAAGGAGAGCGAGCTTGCGGGGGGGAGGGAGAGCGAGCTTGGGAGTAGGGGGAGGGAGAGCGAGCAGGGGGGGTGGAAGAGAGCGTTTGTGGTGGGGGGAGAGTGTTTCAGGGGGGAAGAGAGAGTTTGGGGGTGAGAGAGAGTTTGGGGAGAGTGAGTTTGGGGGATGGAGAGAGAGTTTGGGGAGGATAGAGAGTTTGCGGGGGAGAGAGAGAGTTTGGGGGGGGAAGAGAGTTTGGGGTGGGGGGGAGAGTTTGTGGGGAGGGGAAAGAGCGTTTGAGGGGACGGAAGACAGCGTTTGGGGGGAGGGAAGAAGGTTTGTGGAGGGGGGGAGAGTTTGTGGGGGGGGGAAGAAAGAGGTTGTGGGCTGGGGAGAAAGAGAGCTTGGGGTGGGATGGGAGGGAGAGAGTGCGAGCTGGGGGGGGGGGGGGAAGAAAGAGAGTTTGGCGGGGCGGGGTGAGAGTGTTTTATGCGGGGATGGGAGAGTTTGTGGGGGGGAGGGGAGTGAGAGAGAGCTTGTGGGGAAAGGAGAGAGTTTGTGGGGGTGGAGTAAAAGCATTTGTAGTGGCGGGGAGAGCATTTGTGGTGGGGGGGGAGAAAGCGCGTTGCAGGGGGGGAATAAGAGCTTTTGTGGGGGGAGGGAAAGAGAGCGTTTATGGGGGGGGAAGAGAGCGTTTGTGGGGGGAAGAGAGCGTTTGTTGGGGGGATAGAGTGTGTTTGGGGGGAGAGAGTTTTGAGGGAAAGAGAGAGTTTTCTGGGGAGAGAGAAAGTTTGGGGGGGGGAGAGAGAGAGTTTGGGGGGTGGAGAGAGAATTTGGGGGAGTGAGAGAGAGTTTGGCGGGGGTGAGAGATAGAGAGAGCTTGGGTGGGATGAGAGGGAGAGCGAGCGAGCTGGGGGGAAGAAAGAGAGTGTGGCGGGGGGCAGAGAGAGTTTTTTTGCGGGGGGGGGAGAAGAGAGTTTGGGGGGCAGAGAAAGAATTTATGGGGGGGGAGAAAGAGAGTGTTTGTGGGGGAGAAGGGAGGAAAGAGAGCTTGGGGCTGGCGGGAGAGAGAGCTTGGGAGGGAGAGAGCTTGGGGGATGGAGGGAGAGCTTGGGAAGGGAGAGCTTGGCGAGGGAGAGAGAGCTTGCGGGGGGTGGGGGAAGAGAGAGCTTGCGGGGGGTGGGGGAAGAGAGAGCTTGCGGGGGTTGGGGGAGAGATAGCTTGTGGGGGGGGAGAAGGGAGAGCTTGGAGGAGGGGAAGAGAGAGCTTGGGGGGGGGAGGGAAGAGAGAGCTTGGGGGGGGGGAGGGAAGAGAGAGCTTGGGGGGGAGGGAAGAGAGAGCTGAGGGGGAGGGAAGAGAAGAGCTTGGGGGGGAGGGAAGAGAGAGCTGGGGGGGGAGGGAAGAGAGAGCTTGGCGGGTAGGAGGGGGAGAGAGAGCTTGGGAGGGAGAGGGAGAGAGAGCTTCGGGGGAGGGCGGGGGTGAAGGATGGAGAGCTTGGGGGGGGAGAAAGAGTATGGGGGAGGAGAGACAGTGTTTGGGGGCGGAGAGAGTTTGGAGGAGGAAGAGAGAGTTTGTCGGGAAGGGAAAGAGCGTTTGGGGGGAGGGAAGAAAGTTTGTGGTGGGGGGAGAAAGAGAGTTTGTGGGGGGGGGGAAAGAGAGAGGTTGTGGTGGGGGGAGAAGAGAGCTTGGAGTGGGATGGGAGGGAGAGAGTGCGAGCTGGGGAGGAAGAAAGAGAGTTTGTGGCAGGGCGGGGTGAGAATTTTATGCAGGGAAGGGAGAGTTTTTCGCGGGGGAGGGAAGATAGTTTGTGGGGGGGAAGGGAGGGAGAGAGAGCGTGGGGGGGGGGGTGGATGAGAGAGAGCTTGGGGGGTGGGGGAAGAGAGAGAGATTTTGGCGGGGGGGAAGAGAGAGTTTGGGGGGGGAGGGAGAGAGAGCTTGCGGGGGGGAGATAGAGTTTGGAGGGGAAAGAGAGAGTGTTTGGCGGGGAGGGAGAGTTTGTGGTGTGGAGGGGAGCGAAAGAGAGCTTGGAGGGGGGGAGTGAGCGAGAGCTTTGGGGGGGGGAGGGAGTGAAAGAGAGCTTGGGAGGAGGGAGAGAGAGCTGGGGGGGGCGAAGGAATGAGAGCTTCGGGGGGCGAGGGAGAGAGAGCTTCGGTGGGGAGGGGAGAGAGAGCTTGCGGAGGAGGGGAGAGAGAGTTTGCAGGGGGAGAGAGACAGTGTTTGGGGGCGTGGAGAAGAGAGAGTTTGTGGGGCGGGGTAAGAGCATTTGCGGGGGACAGAAGAGGCCATTTGTGGGGGAGGGAAGAAAGTTTGTGGAGTGGGGGGAAGAGAGTTTGTGGCGGAGGGAAGAGGGAGGTTGTGGCGGGGGTTGGGGGGGCGAGGGAGAAGAGAGCTTGGAGTGCGATGGGAGGGAGTGCGAGCTGGGGGGGGGGAAGAAAGAGATTTTGTGGCGGGGCGGGGTGAGAATTTTATGCGGGGAAGGGAGAGTTTGTGGGGGGGAGGGAAGAGAGTTTGTGGGGGGGAAGGGAGGGAGGGAGAGAGAGCGTGGGGGGGGGTGAGAGAGAGCTTGGGGGGTGGGGGAAGAGAGAGAGAGAGAGAGTTTGGCGGGGGGAGGAAGAGAGAGTTTGGGGGGGAGGGAGAGAGAGCTTGGGGGGAAGAGAGTTTGTGGGGTGGAGGGGAGCAAAAGAGAGATTGGAGGGGGGAGTGAGTGAGAGCTTGGAGGGGGAGGGAGTGAGAGAGAGCTTGTGGGGGGGGGGGAGAGAGAGAGAGCGTGGGGGGGAGGAGGGAAAGAGAGCTGGAGGGGGGGAGAGAGAGCTTCGGGGGGGAGGGAGAGCGAGCTTCTGGGGGGAGGGGAGAGAGAGCTTGGCGGGGGTAGGGAGAGTTTGCGGGGGAGAGAGAGAGAGAGAGTTTTGGGGGAGAGAAACAGTTTTTGGGGGCAGAGAGAATTAGGGGGGGAGAGAGAGTTTGTGGGGAGGGGAAAGAGCATTTGGGGGAGACAGAAGAGAGCATTTTGGGGGGAGGGAAGAAAGTTTGTGGGGGGGTGAAAGAGTTTGTGGGGGGGTGAAAGAGTTTGTGGGGGGGAGGAAGAGAAAGGTTGTGGGGGGGGGGAGAAAGAAAGAGCTCGGGGGGGGGGGGGAGAGAGTTGGGGAGGAAAGAGAGTTTGCGGGGGGAAGAGAGAGCTTTTGGGGCGGGAGAGAGAGCTTGCGGGGGAAGGAGAGAGAGCTTGGGGGGGGGGGAAAGAGTTTGTCGGGGGGAGTAAAAGCATTTGTGGGGGGGGGGAAAGATCGCTGGTGTGGGGGGGGGAAGAGAGCGTTTGTGGGGGAGGGGAAGAGCGTTGGGGGGAGAGAGAGAGAGAGAGAGAGTTTGGCGGAGGGAGAGAGATTGGGGGTGGCGAAAGAGTTTTTGGGGGGGAAGAGAGAGTTGGGGTAGTTTGGGGGGGGAGGAGAGAGTTTGGAGGGGGAGGAGAGAGAGAGTTTGTGGGGAGAGAGAGAGCTTTGGCGGGGAGGGAGATAGTGTGGGGGGGAGGTGGGGGAGAAAGCTGGTGCGGGGGGGGGGGGGGGAAAGAGACCTTCGGAGGGAGAGAGAGCTTCGGGGTGGGAGGAAGAGAGAGAGCTTGGGGGGGTGGGGAAGAGAGAGAGCTTGGGGGGGAATGAGAGAGATTTTGAGGGGGGGAAAGAGAGTTTGAGGGGGACAGTTTGTGGGGAGGGGAAAGAGCGTTTGCGGGGGAGGGAAGAAAGTTTGTGGTGGGGGGAGAAAGAGTTTGTAGGGGGGAAAGAGCGAGGTTTTGCGGGGGTGGGGTAGAAGAGAGCTTGGAGTGGGATGGGAGGGAGAGAGTGTAAGCTGGGGGAGAAGAAAGAGAGTTTATGGTGGAGTGGGGTGAGAGTTTTATGCGGGGAAGGGAGAGTTTGTGGGGGGAGGGAAGAGAGTTTATGGGGGGGGAAGGGAGGGAGAACATGAGGGGGGTGAGAGAGAGAGCTTGGGGGGTGGGGGAAGAGAGAGAGAGTTTGGCGGGGGGGAAGAGAGTTTGAGGGGGGGGGAGAGAGAGAGAGTTTGCGGAGGAGAGAATTGTGGTGGGAAAGAGTTTGTGGGGAGGGGAAAGAGCATTTGGGGGGGCGGAAGAGAGCGTTTGGGGGGTGGGAAGAAAGTTTGTGGGGGGGGGGGAGAGAAAGGTTGGTGGGGGGGGGGGAGAGAGAGCTCGGAGGGGGGGAAAGAGAGTTTGGAGGGGGAGGGAGAGAGAGCTTGGTGGGGAGGGAGAGAGAGCTTGGGCGGGGGAGAGTTTGTGGAGAGGTGGGAAGGGGGTGTTTGTCGGGGGGAGTAAAAGCATTTGTGGCGGGGGCGGGAGAGCATTTGTGTTGGGGGGGAGAAAGAGTGTTGGTGGGAGGGGGGAAGAGCGTTTGTGGGGGGAGGGAGGGAAAGAGAGCGTTTGTGGGGGGGGGAAGAGAGCATTTGAGGGGATAGAGTGTGTTTGGAGGAGAGAGAGAGTTGGGGGCTGGTGAGAGTGTTTGGGGGGGGGGCGAAGAGTTTGGAGGGGGAAGAGAGAGTGTTTGCGGGGGAGAGAAAGAGCTTGGGGGAGAGAAAGTTTGGGGGGGAAGAGAAAGAGTTTGGGGGGGAAGAGAAAGAGTTTGGGGGAGGAGAGAGAGTTTGGGGGAGGAGAGAGAGTTTGGGGGGGAGAGAGAGTTTGAGGGGGAGGGAGAGAGTTTGGGGAGGAGAGGGAAAGTTTGGTGGGGGGAGAGAGAGTTTGGGGGGGCAGAGAGAGAAAGCTTGGGTGGATGGGAGGGAGAGAAAGCGAGCTGGGGGAAGAAAGAGAGTTTGTGGCGGGGGGGCAGAGAGTTTTTTTTGGGGGGGAAAGAGAGTTTGGGGAGCAGAGAGAGAATTTGTGGGGGGGGACGAAAGAGAGTGTTTGTGGGGGAGAAGGGAGGAAAGAGAGCTTGCGGCTGGAGGGAGAGAGAGCTGGCGGGGGGAGCGAGAGCTTGGGAGGGGTAGAGAGAGCTTGGGTGGGAGAGAGCTTGGGGGGCGAGACAGAGCTTGGGGGGGGGGGGAGAGAGACCTTGGGGGGTAGGGAGAGCTTGGGGGGGGGGGGGAACAGCTGCGGGGGGGGGAAGAGAGCTTGGCGGGGAAGCGAGAGCTTGGGGGAGAGAGCTTGGGGGGAAGGAAGAAAGAGCTTGGGGGGAAGGAAGAGAGAGCTTGGGGGGAGGGAAGAGAGAGCTTGGGGGGAGTGGGGAGAGAGAGCTTGGGGGGGAGGAAGCGAGAGCTTTGGGGGGAGGAAGAGTGCTTGGGGGGGGAAGAGAGAGTTTGGGGGAGGGAAGAGAGAGCTTGCGGGAGGGGGGGGAGAGAGAGCTAGGGGTGGGGGAAGAGAGAGCTGGTGGGGGGGAAGAGAGCTTGGGGGGGGGTGAAGAGAGAGCTTGTGCGGAGGGGAAAGATCGTTTGGGGGGGACGGAAGAGAGCGTCTGAGGGGGAGAAAAGAAAGTTTGTGTGGGGGGGGAGGAAGAGAGTTTGTGGGGGGGGGAAGAGAGAGGTTGTGGAGGGGGGGAAGAGAGCTTGGGGTGGGATGGGAGGGAGAGAGTGCGAGCTGGGCCGGAAAGAAAGAGAGTTTGTGGCGGGGCGGGGTGAAAGAGTTTTATGCGGGGAAGGGAGAGTTTGTGGGGGGGAGGGAAGAGACCTTGTGGGGGGGAAGGGAGGGGGGGAGAGAGAGCGTGGGGGGGAAGGGAGGGGGGGAGAGAGAGCGTGGGGGGGGCGGGTGGTGAGAGAGAGCTTGGGGGGGGGGTGGGGGAAGAGAGGGAGAGTTTGGCCGGGGGGAGGAAGAGAGAGTTTGGTGGGGAGGGAGAGAGAGCTTGCGGGGGGAAGAGAGTTTGTGGGGTGGAGGGGAGTGAAAGAGAGCTTGGAGGGGGGAGTGAGCGAGAGCATGGAGGGGGGAGGGAATGAGAGTGAGCTTGCGGGGGGAGAGAGAGAGAGCGTGGGGGGGAGGAGGGAAAGAGAGCTGGGGGGGAGGAGGGAAAGAGAGCTGGGGGGGGGGAGAGAAAGAGAGCTTCTGGGGGAGGGGAGAGAGAGCTTGGCGGGGGTAGGGAGAGAGAGCTTGGCGGGGGTAGGGAGAGTTTGCGGGGGGAGAGAGAGAGTTTTGGGGGAGAGAGACAGTTTTTGGGGGCAGAGAGAATTGGGGGGGGAAGAGAGAGTTTGTGTGGAGGGGAAAGAGCATTTGGGGGAGACAGAAGAGAGCATTTTGGGGGGAGGGAAGAATTGTTTGTGGGGGCGTGAAAGAGTTTGTGGGGGGGAGGAAGAGAAAGGTTGTGGGGGGGGGAGAAAGAGAGAGCTCGGGGCGGGGGGGAAGAGAGTTGGGGGGGGAAAGAGAGTTTGCGGGGGGAAGAGAGAGCTTGGGGGCGGGAGAGAGAGCTTGGGGGGGAAGGAGAGAGAGCTTGGCGGGGGGGGGGGGGGAAGAGTTTGTCGGGGGGAGTAAAAGCATTTGTGGGGGGGGAAAGATCGCAGGTGCGGGGGGGAAGAGAGCGTTTGTAGGGGGGGAGGAAGAGAGTGTTTGGGGAGAGAGAGAGAGAGAGAGTTTGGTGGATGGAGAGGGATTGGGGGGGGGGAACGAGAGAGTTGGGGTAGTTTGCGGGGGGGGGAAGAGAGGGTTTGGAGGGGGGGGGGAAGAGAGAGTTTGTGGGGAGAGAGAGAGCTTTGGCGAGGGAGGGAGAGACCGTGGGGGGGAGGAGGGGGAGAGAGCTGGTGGGGGGCAGAGAGCTTCTTCGTAGGGAGAGGGAGAGAGAGCTTCGGGGGGGAGGAAGAGAGAGAGCTTGGGGGGGCGGGGAAGAGAGAGAGAGCTTGGGTGGATGGGAATGAGAGAGATTTTGAGGAGGGGGGGGAAAGAGAGTTTGAGGGGGATGGGAGGGAGAGAGTGTGAGCTGGGGGGGATAGAAAGAGAGTTTATGGCGGGGCGGGGTGAGAGTTTTATACGGGGAAGGGAGAGTTTGTGGGCGGGGGGGGAAGAGTTTGTGGGGGGGAAGGGAGGAAAAGAGAGCTTGGGGGGGGGGGGGGAGTGAGAGGGAGCTTTTGGAGGGGAGTGAGAGAGAGCTTGGGAGGGAGTGAGAGAGAGCTTGGGGGGGAATGAGAGAGAGCTTGGGGGAGAGGGAGAGCGCGTGAGGGGGAGGGAGAGAGCGTGGGGGGGAGGAGGGGGAGAGAGCTGGGGAGGGAGAGTGAGAGAGAGCTTCGGGGGGAGAGAGAGATTTTGAGGGGGTGGAAGAGAGTTTGGGGGAGGAGAGACAGTGTTTGGGGGCGGAGAGAGTTTAGGGGAGGAAGAGAGAGTTTGTGGG